>NW_012267231.1:6532827-6542356 GCF_000151885.1 Dipodomys ordii | reverse complement strand
AAAAAAAGAAAGAAAGAAAGAAAGAAAGAAAGAAAGAAAGAAAGAAAGAAAGAAAGAAAGAAAGAAAGAAAGAAAGAAAGAAAGAAAGAAAGAAAGAAATCACTGGAAATTGGTAGGACTTGAACCCTGGTATCATTTCTTCAGAAAGCAGCATATGAACAAAACCATGGTATCCAACTTCTGGTTCACACCTTAAAGAAATCCCTGCACATGCACAAATCTCTCTCAGAGATAGCCTTTACAGCCTTATCACCAAAAGAAAATATGTGGGAAACAGTTTTTCTTTATGGAAGAAGGAATCTTGAAATGAGCGGGGGTGTTTCTGTGTCAGGGAATTGTATGCAGCATGTTCCAACAATTGGACAAAGCTCTGACATAGGGTGCGGAGAATCAGGTCTCATTCTGTCAGAAAATTTGCAGACCCGTTTCATTTGTGACTTATTTCATAGCAAGTTTAAATGAGCGTGCATATTTTTACACTTGTGTAGAAAAAGACTCACTGTGTGGGAAATTCACTGTTCACATGATGACCTACTTCTGAGAAAGGAGGATAGAGAAGGCTATGCATTTTATAGGCACTCCTGGTGTGTTTGTTGTGAATGAGAATTCTCACCTGTAATCAAGGAGGCAATCTGGAAGGAAGATAGGAAAGGAGTCTGGAAAGAAGGAAGACAGAAAAAAAAATCATAAAATTAAGCAGAAAAAGATAGACCCTGCCCACTAAAGCCTGGAACTTTCCTATAGAGAAACCTAGAAAGTCAAGAGTTCCATAACTAGTAAGTCAGCAGTGATCACTCCTATGGAGTATAGATTAATTTATGACTCCACAGCGAAAATTCCCAGACAGCATTGGCAGAAGTGACAATTAAAATACTCCCTTCTGCAAAAGTCTGTATAGCACTACACACACACACACACACACACACACACACACACACACACACACACACACACACACACACACACACACCCTTGACAGAACAAACCTGTTGGATTAAAGCTATCAAAGACTGCTCACCCAGCTTCAAGTCTGCATAAAACAGGCACTGTGCTCACAGCTCTCTCTCCTGGTGTTACTTTGACTTAAGAGCATTAAGAAACTGTGTAAATTTTTTTTGGGGGGTGTCCTCTCTTTATTTCCATGGTAATTCATGTCTGTGGGTAAGCATTTTATTTTATCAGAGACATGGGGCTAGAGTTATTTTTCCGAGGCGCTGGAGTTTCCCTTTGATGCTACGGAAATTAAAGGCAGAGCGGCAAGAAGTGTACCCATGCTGTTTGTCAGGGAGTCAGAGGTTAGAATTACATTTGCTGCCATTTATTGTGGCTTTTCCGTGCCAGTCGTTAGGGTAGTGCTTCTCCTGGGCCATGCGGTATTATTAATATTGCAGACATCAAAACATTTGTGAATGAGATATAATTGACTTGTCAGTCACATTAGCAATATCCCCAATGGAATACCCTTCCAGCATCCGCCAAGCAGAGTATTGTTAGGTTATTTACATCTGACTCTTTAAGTCTTAAACCTTTGAGAAACACTAGAGATTTATTTTTAGCTTTAACACATGAGAGAGGTAGGATGTTTTTATGCCATATATACATCTGCATATGTATATATGGCATACAATTTTTATATATATTATATATACATATATATGTATATTTGGCATACAGTTTTTTACAGGGAGACATGTCGTTTTGTTATTTAAATTTTTACAGCCCTATCTAGTAAGGAATTAAAAACAAGCCATTTTATTTCCAGGAAAGCCTTCTACTTCTTATTTCATCCATCCATTTTATCTGCCCAGCCCAGACAGATTTCTCAGACTGAATTGATTAGGTCTGCTTCAGGTCCATGCTAAAACTTAATTGTGGAATACAAAGATTTCAGCAACATCACCAACCAAACAAATCCATGCCCAAGAGCTTTGGGGTTTTCTAGATGCCTTCTTCCTCTTCTGTCTACGTTAATGTCATAAAAGAAAAGTAAATATATATATATGTCCAGACCCCCCCCACATACACACATACACACAAATGTGACACAAAAGTAAAGCAACATCACTAGTTTGGGATCACCTTTAAGGAGGGTCTTTCATCTTGAATAACTCACTGGTCTGGATATCTGTTTCACACAGCTGGCTTTTACTGAGCACACCTGCTAGGTGGCAGGTATAAGTTAGGAACTTAGAGCATTGAAAGAACACAACGGGCAGAAAGGACATTTGTCATCTGGCCAGGCAGTGTTTCTGAGACACCCCTCCTCCCCCGAGGAAGGGGACAATAGACTGGGTGATAGTAGGGCATGATGCGGTCTGGGCATCAGACTTGAATATCCCTGAGTCTTGGATGTCCTTGAACGTCCTTGGGTGAGAATCCCAGGCACTGGCAAACTCCACTGATGGTCCCTGTAGTCAGACCAGCCTCATCTGTTAAGCCTCTAATTGTATCATTGCTTAAAAAAAAAAAGATCTCTGAATAGTTATACAAAAAGGACTTTAATCAAACATTGTCAGTTTGTGAGTAGAGTGCATCTGGACAATTGCCCCCCACCATCCCTCTTCCAGCATTGATTTTGTCTTTCCCCACTTCGCCCATCCCTTCAAGTTACCAGGCCCCATTTTCTCATATGTGCATTCAATGATAGAGCTGTATTTGCCCACCTCTCCTCTCTCAGAATGACTGCCTTTACAACTTTGAGTGGCCATGCATATAAAGCATGTTCTGGGGGTGCATAACTAAGCTTTCATTGAACTCTCTGAATCACTTATCTCTTAGGAGTACCTGTGTCAAGAGTTGGGTTGGTGAGGCCAGGACATAATGTGAGAATTCTTTAAAAAAAAAAAAAGTGTACGCTATACTCGATACAAATCAAATAGGCCAGAGCCACTCTTGAGACTAAGAAAGATGACCATATCATCTCCCTGGTTTTGCTGTCTCTGCAGAAAATCTGAAACTCCTGATTGTGTGTGTGTGTGTGTGCATGTGCGTGTGTGTGTACGTGTGATATAATATGTTTAACCAGCTTACAAAAGCACAAATGGTAACAGACTGTGGGGAAAAAGACAATTCCACTGCCTGAGCATTCACTTCAAAATTATGACCAACAGAACAACCATTCCTTTTTTCAATTAGATCATTTCACGTTTGAAGGACCTAAACATGGAAAAATATCAGGAGAAAGGGAAATAGCCAACGGGAAATTTTTATTGCTGATATTTGTCAATTAGAGTAAAAATCCCATCACTATTAGTTTATATTAAATAGGTCTTTTTATATATCATCATTAATGTTGATTTGTTATATGCAGTACCTGTGTGCACCTGTGCATATCATAATCTTATATAATATACATATGTTAGGTATAAATTACTATATATTCAGTGTCAAAGACTTTAAAACCCATCATATCTGTTGATAATTTTCCATGAATCTAATTGATTCTTTTTTCCTGAGTAGCTTTCAAAATTTGAATTAACTGTCTGAATCTTTCAGAAGTCGAATCTGTATATCTAACAGCCCCTCATTCAACAATCTCTGAGGAAAAGAATATCTCCAGTAAAAACTTTTAATGCATAAACATTGCTCAAAGACAAAAAATTATTAATTTTGCCATGGTACAGTGACCCAAAGTTTTAGTGCATGGTATTTTTAAGTAGGCTGAGATTGATAACTCTAATAATGCATACATCCTTAATCTAGACCTTTGCATGCTCCTTAATAAGTCATATGCTTAAAAATTATAAGATATATATTCAGGCAGATGATGAGCAACTGGTGTTGAAATGAATAAATAACATGGCAACAAGCTAATGAGATTCCATTCATCAGATTTGCCAACACCAAATACTCACTTTTTTAGGAGGTTATTAGAATGGCTTAATTTAATCTTACCGTATGCAAAACATGTATATAGTCGCTGACTGATAAGCAAAACCAGTTGCATTCATTAAAGAATGCTCAAAATCTCCGCTCTAAAATCGCTATCATATAGCCTTCCAGCAATTCCAATAATGCAATTCTTAATCATTTTCTGGGATATTATAGAATAGAGCCTGCAGCGAACTCTCCCTGCTGGCATGGAGCTTGCCGGGAAGGCCTGCCCAGGCCTGTGGAGGGGCCTTGGCTAGGTGAAAAGCCAGAAGTGTTTTGAGTAAAATGTTGGGAAACTGGAAAAACGTCTCCTGTTCAAATCTGGTCTGTGGATATGGACATAAAACACCTAGAAACTCTCCCATAAAGACTTCTATTTATATATTCTCATCACTCTCTTTCTTTCTAAGAGAAATTCCCTTCTTGGGGAAGAAATCGGTAACTACTGAAATGGGCAGCTGTGGGATTCTTGTAACACTGGCTTTATACTTTAAAGAATAAAAGTGGGTAGGAATGAGCTCCCAGCATTGGTGATCTCATTGAGGACTTCATTTTGCAGAAATCGGTATCTTTTTTTTTTTGAAAAGCATATATCCTCAACTGTATCTAAGAAAATCCTTTATCCTTCTAAGAAATGTTTTCAGAGTTCTTGCCTTTGAAAACACAGGAAACTTTCGGATAACTAAGTCACATCTTGTTTTAATTTGCCCTACTTATTGTTAAACCCTCTTTGCTACCAAATAAATAAATAAATACACAAATAAATCTCTATACAGAATTTTTTTTAGAAAGCCTACTCCAAGATCTCAAGTGTAAATGGGGTAGTTTGCTTTTCTTCTTGCACTGGTAGTTTTAAGATTAAGTAGCTCCATAAGTTTCTCAGACTTATCAACCTGGGCCAGAGACTGCATATTCTCCACAGAATTGGTTCTTCGGGAGTGTTCTCAATGCAGCTCTGCATTCACTGTCATTTGATGGCCACGAGAATCATCGAAGTCTCCTGGAATTACTGGCATGCGGACAATTGTCTCCTTTTGAATGGAAACCATGAAAACTTCCTGTTTAGGTAAGCAGGAGACATTAAGCCCGGCATAGACTTGAGCCTGGGATGGCCGAGGATCTGAGTGTGCAGTTTCCGAATGAACGGAAGCCTGTGTTCATTTATTGCTTTATTATATTTCATTGGGGGGAGATTGTACAGTCACAAGAAGTAATTCATTTCCTCTTTAAAAATAAAATAAAAAGCAGCCTCCAGTAGTAAAAATCAGATTGGATCTTTAAGAAAAGCCGAGCAGTTGCTTGAGATAGAACTGCCCCTGAGATCACCAACCCTGCCGTCCACCAAGACTTGCAGCACTGTGCCTGTTCTGTGAGGAGAGTTGGTTTGGGGAACTCAAATGTCCTAAGTATTCCAAGTTATGAAGAAATGTATACGCAGAAGGCTGGCGTGCTCAGCTTTCTACCACCACTCTGCTGGACAAACCGAAGGGCATGAGAGAGTTCCTACACCTCTGTCTCTTTCTCTCTCCTCCTCCTCTCTGTCTCTGTCACTTGGTATCTCTCTCTCACTCTCTATTTCTCTCTGTGTGTCTCTTTCCCTTTGTCTCTTTCTCTCTCTGTATCTCTCTCCCTCTGTCTCTTTCTCTCTGTGTATCTCTCTGTATCTCTGTCTCTTTTTCTCTCCTCCTCTCTTTCTCTCTCTGTGTCTCTCTCTTTTTTCTGTGTGTGTGTGTGTGTGTGCGTGTGTGTATGTATTCCAGAACTGGGGCTTGAACTCAGGGCCTAGGTATTATCTCCTAGTTTTTTCACTCAAGACTAGCTCTCTACTGCTTGGCTGGAGCCACAGCTCCACTTTTCTTTTCTTTTCTTTTCTTTTCTTCCCTTCCCTTCCCTTCCCTTCCCTTCCCTTCCCTTCTCTTCTCTTCCCTTCCCTTCCCTTCTCTTCTCTTCTCTTCTCTTCTCTTCTCTTCTCTTCTCTTCCCTTTCCTTTTTTTTTTCTTGTTAACTAGACATGAGATTCTCACAGACTTTCTTGCCCTATCTGTCTTTGAACTGCGATCCTCAGGTCTCAGCCTCCTGTGTAGCTAGGATTACAGGTGTGAGCCACCGTCACCTTGCAAGCTCTTGGTTTTCAACATGACAGGGAAGTGATATGCCTGCTGGAATGCATCCTTGAGCTCTGATGATAATCTTCTGGGCAATGCTATCAGGTGTACAGTTTACGGTTGTTTGTGGATAAAGTATGTGCCAAAACACACCCTTAAGCTAAGCTTACCTGTTGGGCAAGCTTACATGGTGACTTACGTATTAGAATTCCGGACTTACAGAAATAGGAAGAATGAACAATGAGCAGAGAGCATAGATCCGAAATAGATAAGAAATGCATCTTCATGAGAATGTGCTAGAATTGCCAGGAGCACCAGAATGTCACCACCAAGAAAACTCTGTGAGGCATGTCATCCCTTTTCTCTATGAAAGCTCTATCACATAGCTATAAAAATAAACCTGTGTCTCTCACATTTTCTCTTGTGTGAACTTGGATGTTTAAATTTTCTTTAAAATTTCTGATCTAAGGAAATGAAAGGGACCCAAGCTCATGTAATTTGTATGTATGTGTGAATGTGTCAGTCCTGGGTCTTGAACTCCTGGCTTAGGTGCTGTCTCTGAGCCTTTTTGCTCAAGACTAGTGCTCTACCAATTGTACCCCAGCTCCACTTCTGGCATTTGGGTAGTTATTTGGAGATAAAAGTCTCACAGATTTCCCTGCTCAGGCTAACTTTGAACCTCAGATCTCAGCCTCCTGAGTAACTAGGATTTTGCCTGGTACCTGGCTCCAATCCATGTAACTTTATCAAAGAAGGGTGAGGGCAAAGAAAAGGAGAGCAACACAAGTTCATTTTCACAGCTATGTGATCCATGTTCTGGGCAGAACTTGGATAGAGAAGTGAACCTGTGCATTTACTTAGGTGTAGGAGGCTGAGTGGTATCCTGCTTACTGGCCGAGACACTCACAAAAGAAACAGGAAGAGTGCTTCTAGATTTTCTTTCTCTAAAGCGTTTTGGTTTCATGATACACATTTTTGTGTAAAAGAGCAACTTTTTCAACCTGGAGGATGTCTTTGAAGAGAGGCAATGATAACTACTTAAACTGCATTTAAACTGCACTCAGTGGCTGAGCCCGGTACTTAATGACGTTACTCATTCTCTCAACGTCTGATTGACACAAAAAATAATAAATTAGAACAGAAAATGATTTTCTGAGATCTCCGGATTGACAGGCAGGTTAAGTACAATCTCTTCCATTACACTTGTCAATGAACTCTATGGTTTAGAACCAAACAAGGAGGATGGGACTATACCATGACTTCTCATTGGGTTTTTTCCCCCTCTCTCTTATCTTCCATCGTTTATCTCTCCAACATATAAAATTAATTTCTCCACTTACAAATTCAGGCACAGAAAAAGTAGACATCAGAAATGCTTTCTCTGGTGACAGAAACATTACTATGGGAAGCCCATTTGAAAGACAAGGGTGAAATAATACATTAAAAACTGTCATTCCTGGATCATGTAGGATATAGCTCCTGAGACACGCCTATTTCCTTTGTCTGACCTGGTAAATTTATAAATTCACAATCAATAAATGATCCCTGTTGGATCACGGAGAGCCACTTGGGAAATAATTGTTATAAACTACCATGCTGCAATTATCACATACAGTTCAAGGACACCATAGCTTTGCTTCAGAGCTGCAAGCCAAAATAAATTTTTATAATTACTTACAAGTGACTCTCTACAGTTAGGCCACCGTTTTGGCTGTCTGTTTATTGTTTTTATTTCCGTCAACTGGTTAAATTTGTTGAGACTTGGGGATTAGTTTTGTTTTTTTTTAAAGTTCAGGAAAAGAAGTTTAAAATAGTCATGCTAGTCATTTGAAGTAGTGTCTGTGAACCACTGACGATTTTTTTTTAATTTGATTCATTCAATGAAAAATCCTAACAATGATTTTTTTTCCCATGGATGTCTTTAACCATTGTGGCCATTTGCAGCTGATGTGTGTGTGTGTGTGTGTGGCGCGCGCACACGTGCATGCATGCATGCATACATTTATTTATTTATTTGTAAAGCTACTACACGCGTATATTTTTACACGGCAGAGAAGAAGGAGGACATAGCATTGCATCTTAAACTCTATTTACAAATTTACCTTGGCAGCCCCTCTGAGTGCCAATAGGAGATGATGTTGCATATTTAATTTGCTCTTTTGTTACAACGGGGCTTAGGTTAGTTAATTTCAATTTTCGATTTCAAAAGCTATCAAATATGGCTCAGATGAGAAATCAATTTTTCTCAGCTGCCTCTGTTTTTGTGAAGGCCAGCTTCTCATTGGCTGAGGTCGAGCCACGTGACGCGGCAGGCGATTAGTTCACCAGATCCTGTGTTGTTACCACCTCAATTACTGACTGCCTCTTGTAATTTAGCCTTATAACACCTAATTTCAAGACAGAACTCATATTTAATTCATGAAAGCTTCCACAAGAGTAATTGTGAAATAAATTGCCACAGAAGATATCCATTTGTGACTCATTTTAATTTTGTATGCTAGTAGCATGCCATTTATTCTACTTGTTTAACACTTCAGGACAAATATTTTTTTTGAAAAAAAAAATATTGAACTCTGTGCACCGATAGTTGCCTATTTTGAACCATTTTCCCACATTACATCACATTCTTCTCTGGGATTTTCCTTCTATAAAACTTTTCACCCCAGGGTTATTTTCCAAAGGTTGAGAAAAAATCAAGAACTTATCATCTCCTCTTGATTGAATGTGTGGTTGGGATCTGCACAGAACTTTGAAAGTAGCAGCTAAAAAAAAAAAAAATCACAAATGACAGCAGATAAATAGGAGTTCCATGACAAAGATCACTCCAAGGGCCAACACAATAAAAATCCAGTTTGATTTGAAGAATATTTTAAACAAAGGCGTCCATCAGGCACCCTGACATTTGCATTTCAACATGGGTATATATTTGGAAATTCTGAGAATCCAAACATATATATATATATATACACACATATATATTTCTTGTGTGTACATACCATTTCGTCCTTTTCCTCCCTGTTGCTATGCCAACAAGGTGGGTGAGGTCTCCTCCACCGAGAAACTCAGCTGTCACCATCCCTTCACCCTAAAAGCCTTATAATTGCTTTTATTTGCATACGACAATTAGGCAGGATGGCTCACAGCGAGAAAAACCAACCTTTCTCTCCCCAAGTGCACACAACAGCAGCCTGTAATTTATAAAAGATACGCGCCATGTGGCGGGGCACTAAAATAGAGTGATGAGTCCTTTCATCTGATTGTAAGCCATTAACAAAAGAAAACATCCCCTTTCAGGCTATAAAAAATGCCTATCTGGTGTGAACCTACAAAAAAAAAAAAAAAAAGAAACCAGTGTCCCCCTGGTAGCCTCCCCTACAAACCCTTCACATTCATTATCACATTGAACTCAAAAGGGGCTGTAGAAAAAAAAAAAGAGTTACATTTGGGTGTTTGTGATTAATAGGGTGCAAAATAAAATTCGCACTGGGCTAAAATTGCATCCAGAGCCATTGGTGTTTGGGTGGTAGATTTCTTTCTCCTCCTCCTCCTCC
>NW_012267231.1:6461825-6532650 GCF_000151885.1 Dipodomys ordii | reverse complement strand
CTCCTCTTCTTCCTCCTCCTCCTCCTCCTCCTCCTCCTCCTCTTCCCCTCTTCTCCCTTGTTTTATATCACATTACATGTTGAAATGTCATATTAATATAGTCATTATTACCCCCTTTTCTCTTCCCCTTCAGGGAAATCGTGACAGGATTTTCCAATCAGCCGTTCGGGTCTGTGAAAGCACACGTCAGGAGCGATGTGGATGGTTTATATCATCCTGTTTCCAGTTTTCATGAGGTCTTCAAAAATAAGTGTCTAAAGTAAAAGATCCTGGCAGGGCTGAGAATCAGTTTAGAGATTTATTATCATGTCTTTCTTTTTTTTTTCCTGGTGACTTTAATTCTAATTCTGAAATGAGTTTTAGATTTTTCATTCTTCCATGTTGCAGATTTTGGAGGAGTGATATTTTAAGTCATTCATTAGGCACTGAGTTTTTTTTTTTTCAACTTTTGCTTAAGATTGGTATCATTTGGGACTTTATAGAATACATAACAAATTTGAACTTTCTTTCCTTTTAATTGTCCCTGCTTTATCCAGAACACTGGAATTGTGACTCCTTTCTTTCTCTAAGAATCTTTTTAAAAGTAAGCAACAATCCCTTTTTATTTGCCAATAAATATTGATTGTATGGGCAATTTGAGTCCAGATTCTGTAAATAACGAATTGACAATCATACAGCTCTGCATCTATTTCTGTGGTTTAGATGGGGCTATCCTTACAATAACATCTTGAACTATTTGATCTGGAAATTTCTATAACTGAGCTTCTATTTCAGCACATACAAATGTAATAAAGAATTTGCTATAGCAACAAATTATAAAAACATAAAGAAGAAGAAAAATGGGAGTCACTTTAAAAGCAATGAAATTATAACTAAAGCATTATCTATCTGGTCAAGGAAAGTCCAATTCATTTGTGAAAACAAGGGATAAAAAAAGTTAAGAGACAACACATCAAATTTACAGGACAAGGTTAGAACACTAAACAGCATTCTGCAACAACAATAAAAGCAGTGAAAAACTAAACCATATGCAAAAGGCTGCACCGCATCAGTAAAGAGAGACACGCAAGCTTTAGAAAACACACAGTCCAAGTTTCACATATTAGAATTGACTATTACATTACGCATTCACTTTTCCTCTCAAAGGCCCTTCACACATACATATACACATATGTACATATATGCAGACTTCAATGTAGGTATGTACAGATGACAGTTGATTGCTTTGAATGTAAAAGAGAAGTATGCCAACTTTAAGATTAAGTCTGTAATAATGCCACAGACCCTTCAATACATCCATAAATATATGATTCCTACTTATCTAGAAGACAATTCATCAGTGTGTAATGATAGTTTCCACGAATATGCAAGAATCAGTATAAGAATTCCTCTTCTAAAGTTCATCTTAAGTTAGGGAAGAATAAATCCATCGATCCACGGATATTTTGCATGATATTTGTTACTTTATGAATAAGAAAGAAATTTTTAAACAAACTAAGTATTTGTTAAATAAGTTATATACCACATCTCCATGTCTGTGTCTCATACAACTACAAAAATGTTAGCACAACTAATAGCTGATAACATTGGCATTTACAATAATATCAACCTATTATCTAGACAGACATGCATTAATGTATAGGTATACATGCATATATTTGTGTATACATATATAAATGTGCATTAAAGTGAAAAGGAGTTCTATATAGATGTGGATATTTACCTACCTGCAAACACATAGGTTCACATACACTCGGACAGAATATATCACAGTCTGTTATGAAGAGTTTTGCGGTAGGTTATGTATGATTTTACATTTTTAATCAGTTGTTTTTGATCACAAAATAGCATGGCTTTTAGGGAAAAGTTATGCTCATGTATTTATACTTTTTTGACAAGTTGTATTCAATTTCTTTTTCATAGCAATCTGTATTAAAACTTTTCCCAGCTTGGTATTTTGCTTCTTCTTTTCATCTCCTCTAAAAATCATGAATTGTTTTCTTTTCTCCTTCCAAACACCCGTCTTCAAATCATTGTCCCCTTTTTCTATTATACCTACAATTCCAAACTCTCACGTTTCGTAGAAAGTATCAATATAGTAAAGATCTGTGCAGAAAGAATAAGATAGTGCAATAAGGATCTAAACACATGGCACTTTCCAACCGGAGTTATTGATACTAATTAAGAAGTAATGAAGAGTATGACATGCTCTCCTCCTAGGAGTGGATTTGGCCTTATGGAAATCAGCAAGTTGGAGAGCAGGAGTTTTATGGGGAGCATTGGCTCTAACTCTGTCCTGCTGAGGAGTGAAGCCTATTTGCTCTTTGGTTTCAAGCACAGTGATAGTAAGTGCTGGGTAAATAATTGTTGACGCTGTGTGAGGAACAGGGAAACAGTTAACAGACACTCAGGAAACTTCAGAACACACCCTCCACCAGTGAACCTTCCTCAGCCTAGAAGTGAGGGACAGAGCACCTGTAAGAACTGAACTCTCAGTTGCCTCTCACTGGAAAAATGAAAGAAACTTCAACTCATTTAAGAAAAAAAAAATAACTAGGCATACATGACTTGGCTTTCACAGAATCACACCTATGACGCTACCAAATCCATTTACCCAAAGCAATGGTTTGTGTTTTGCTTGACTTACTTATATGCTTCTCTATATGTTCTATTTCACTTTGCTAATGAGGGCTTGCTCTGAGAATACTTTAAAAACGCCAAATTAAGAGAATCCATGAAATTAGTCACTGGGCAGGCACGTTTATGGGAACTATGGCATTAAATGTTTGATGCTAGTTAATAAAAATATATGCTGTATTTGTAACATGCATATTATTCATAGATTGAGTTTATTAAAATAGAAGGCAGCCTGGAGTTTTGACTGATTAAATATACATGCAGGGTTTAAGGCCTTCCCTTTCCTGTTTAAAAAAATGACTTTCTGTCATCTTAATTTATCAAGACATTCAAAATATAGGATCATAGGACAGGGTGTTTTGGTGATGCATTAGTATGTATCATGAGCGTGTTCATTAAAGGAAAACATCAATATAAAAAATGGACTAAAGGTGAGATATATTTGAGAAAGTTTTCTAGGATTATTTCTTACTTATACTTGGATAATTCAATAAGTGCATGCCACTTCGTTTCTGTTGTTTTGTTTTTAAATGATCAACAACGCATACAGTTTAGGGAACAAAAGTACCACATTGCTGTGATTTTTATGGTGTAACTCAAAGGAAAGACAAAAAAAAAACCCTTTTGGAATACAAGGAAGCAGAATGATTGGATTTGGGATCTATTCTGAGAAAAGGGAAATTCTTCTGCTTTTGAATATTCATTATTTTTAAGTGTTCAAAATTATGACTCATTTGAAGAAAATTCAGCAAGAATTTTGTGGGTCCCCCCCCCACGACAGCCACCCCATATCTCCACACATATCATTCTTGAGGTGAAATACTAATGAGCTAGCATCAGGAGAAAAGCATCATGGGGTAGCTGAATTTTGTCTATTGTTTGCATCTTCCAAGATGCTTTTCACTAGTAATTGGGGCTGAGAACAGTGGGTAGAATGACTCATTGGTTATTGACTGCCTTGGAAATATAGAATCTGCCAGATTTGTAGATACCCACTTCCTCTCATTAGATGTCCCAGTTCCAGAAAGAGAAAAAAAAAATTAACCCACGGCAGTGAACACACGATGATGAGCCATCATTCTGCGGGAGTATTGTTCACTTTTACGGTGGTTCAACTCAGATCGCATCAGTTCTCATCTGATGAGATTTCTTCTATAGTTATCTATGGGGAAGGAAGGGGGAGAGGGGGAAAGTCCTGTTTAAATCACAATTCTTTTGGAGAAAAAAAAAATCTTCCCAGCTCAGTGTTGTGCCTCTTGGTGTTATCTTTGTACAGAGCTCTCTTTCTTAACCTCTATTTTATTTCCTCCCCTACGGCTATATTCAAAAGAAACCCATAGCTCAGAACTCCCAAGTGCTAAGTGAAACCTTCTCTAGGTGCAGCATTAATAATGAATTTGGAGATGAGCAGGCAGATGCACTTTTGTACCTCAGCCCCTTGTCCGTGACTGCAGAGTTGACTGGGACACTTTTAGGGGAACAAAATCTCTCCAGCCCCATCTCCCTCCCCAATTCAAGCCTCATCTGAGAACTCCTGAAATGAAGCTGTCACTCAGGCCTACTGGGGGACCTGTCAGCACAACACTGAGCCTTTTCATTTTGATGGGTCAGCCTGCAATCCCCTTGAAAGAGAAGCCCATGACCACGGTGGTTTCTCTTTCTGCAGGAATTCGGAATTCTAATGAAACTCCAAATCGCTCAATAAAAGCAAGGCCACAAGGAAGTAATCCAAGGCAGATCGGAGTGAAATTTGTATTTTATCTCCTCCTCCCACCGCCCCCCCCACCTCTCTCTCCTCTACCATTCCCATCCCAGAGCATTATTCTAATCGCTCAGGAGGTGCATGGACGTTTGTTCAGTAGGGCAGGCACTAGAGGAATGGGGGTATTCTTTGTCTTGATGCTACTCTGAGATTAGATGGCTGCAGCTCTCGAAAAAAAAAATGAGAGATGGGAGGCTCAAATTTTCTTAGTTGCATAGCCCTCCACCTATTAGGGCTTGAGAGTAATGCACCACTAATGCATGCTGGATAGAGAGTGGAAATAGCCACGCACATGGACGTGATTTTATTTCATTTTATTTTATTTTGTGTGAGCCTAGTATTGTCCCTCATGGGAACTTTTTGTCCTAAAATGAAGAAAACAGAACTGCTAGCCTGCACACCATGATCATAAAGTAAACATACGGGGACTCGATCAGCTGAACACTAACACATCGCTAGGTTTATTCTGGTCTTCCAACGACACGCATTCTTTTAGATAGCTAATACAGAGCATCCCATACTAACCAACCCTTGTCGCTTCCTTTGGATGGAGAAGGAGTGGTTCATAAAATTTCTTGGCCTTTCTAAATATATTTTCTATCAGCTATATCCGAATGATACCAGTTAATTCACATGAAAAGTTGATCTATGAATTTATTTACTCCATTGTCAGAATTTTTAAGACAGAAGATGACAGTGGACACCCCTCATTTAGAAAAGTAGACTTAAAAAAAGGCATGTGCAGGCATCGATAAATAGATATCTAGATAGGCAGGCTATACCTACAGGTATTGAGGAAATAAAGTTATCTGCATTGTCTGGGAGCAAGCTGAGCTCCAGTTAACCTTTGTTTCTAATTACTTAACGTTCCTGAAATGGTAACAAGCAATGCTTGAAATATGTTGCCTTATTCTTCCAGCCTTTACAAGTTTGCAGTCATAGGGGTGTTACTTCATCTCTAAGAGCGGCCATTTCATGGTGTCTTCTGCCAATAAGACACATTACCCTAAACAGGTCAACTGCCTGTCCTTTACTTGTTCAGTGAACAGCTGTTCAAACTACAGGTGCATTGATGTCCAGACATTTTTTTTGTTTGTTTGTTTTTTCCCTTCAGTTGATACAGAGAATGCAGCAGAGGATTGCATATGACACAATTTCCCCGCACCCAGCCAGAATGGTTTTTGGCACATATTAAAAGGGATATTTGGGGGAAAAATACTCCTCCTATTTAATTATGATTTCTCTGGGGGGGGTTCCCCCCAGTGATACATTTTATTCTTTCTACCTATACTACTAGGAAGATCACAATCAGTCCTGTAAAGGAAGGAAAGAATTGGGAATAGAAAAATAAAAAAATAATAAAGGATAGCTTCTCTTTGTACTCGCGTTTAATCTAATATAAGGAGATACTAAGATGAACTTCCAAACCCTGGGTATTTTTTGAGCTATGAGTACGTGTGAGATCAGATATATACCACCAAGAGAGCTTGTGAGCTGTATACTTTGTCCTTCTTTTAGTTAATTATTTCTCTTTTGGGATTTCTTTGTGGAGGTAATGAATGCTCATAAACATATATTCTGCCACATACACAAAACATGAGCCCTCTGTCTTGATTCTGTTTAAACACACACAGGCATATACAAATGCACACACATATACATCAGAGAAAACTTTAAAATTAAATACTGCAGCCCTTCTAAAGCAATCTGGACACTATATTGTTTTTATTTCTAAAACTTCAAAAACCGATAATACTGTCTGAGGCTTTATCATAAATGTGTTGTTCCTCAATCTTCTCTAAAAGTCTACCTTTCTTATTATAGTTAGGAATTACAGGTGGTTTTTCTTCATCTTCGGGCTGAATGCTGTAGCTTGAGAGGTCTGTAGTCAAAAGTAGTGAGCCACTGAAAACACAGGACTGATCGATTACCTCCCACCCCTTGCCCCTTAGCATTAAGAGAAGTTAGAACATCTAGTTGAAATTCTAGTGTCTAGCAACAATGGCAGGTAAAATATGGGGAGAAAAAGAAGATCTGTACATTGACACACGCTTCTAAACATTTACTTGCAGGGCTGGGCCATTACGTGTGTGTTGATGTAGACAGGAGAGAGCCCAGTCAGCTTTCTCTGTGCCGTGGGTGTGTGGTAGAAGTATGTTCCAGGAGAGAAGAAACGGGTGTCTGTCATGTGGAAATTTACTTCCAAAGGCTTTCAAACATTTTGAACGTGGAGAATCCTAGCCAAATACAGTATAAGTTTCAGCAGTTCGTACAGCAATGTTGACATACATAAACCATTAAAAAAAAGCTGCAACTATAGTAATTCTTCATGGCCATTCTTCTTATTTATTTGTTTGTTTGTTTATTTTTGGCAGTCCTGGGGCTTGAACCAGGGGTCTGACACTGTCCCTGAACTTTTGTGCTCACAATTTAGCATTCTACCACTTGAGCTATAGCTCCATTTCAAGAATATTGTGGTTAGTTGGAGATAAGAGTCTCCTGGACTCTCCTGCCCTGGCTGGTTTTGAGCAGTGATCCTCAGCTCTCAGCCTCCTGAATACCTAGGATTATAGGCATGAGCCACCAGTGTCCAGCCAACTCAATATTTTAATGGAAAGTTTCTTCAACTACTCAAATACAGAGCAGCTTAAAAATGAACTTTATCCCAAAAGGTTTGCATTTGGAACACCAATTACTCCCAGATATTTATATGTCCTCATATAATACATATGACTAATCTTCCTCCAACCTTGTCACAGGTCACATTATACCAAGGACCTGGGGCTTGAACTCAGGGTCTGGGCACTGTCCCTGAGCTTTTTCTTCAAGGCTAGTGCTCTACCACTTTGAGCAACAGAGCCACTTCTGGTTTTCTGGTGGTTCATTGGAGATAAGAGTTTCACGGGGCCTTTCCTGCCTAGGCTGGCTTTGAACCATGATCTTCAGATCTCAGCCTCCTGAGTAGCTAGGATTCCAGTCACAAGCCACCAGCACACAACCCAAGTGAACTTTTCAACCAGGAAGCTGGGATCCTGGGTTGATTGTCATGCATTCTACTGCTCCATGCAAGAAATTCACTGATGGAGTGAAATTCTTTTGCTCACCTGAAGAACGGATATGTCTTTATTCCTTAAGAAAAGGCGTATGGGTTGACAGAATAGATTTTTCTCTGGGGAAACTACAAGCCAAAAGTTGTGACAATTTTATATTCCATGTCTCAAGGAAAATGACTTCAGAGACTGTCTCCTCGGTATGCATTGTCTGCCTTATCCAATTCCACTACCCACCTCCCATTGCTAAATCAATCTAAATTCCTATGTCTTTTGACTAAGTGCTCATATGGAAGTCCAGCATTGTACACAATCAAGCAATAAATTTTGATCTGGAATGATAATCCTTTGATCATTCAGAATGTTCTACCTACGTAGTCTAAGAAACCATCAATTGCCACCATTTCTTTATTCATAAATCTCCCTCAGAACACACACACACACACACACACACACACACACACACACACACACACAAACACACACACACACACACCTATCCCATGGACCCCTCTCAGTAAGGAGAAATGAGAAAAAAAAAAGTGCTGGGAAGTGTTTTGAAACAGGAGGCAGAAGATACCATGTAAGTAAACAGTAATTTTATTAATTGCTTTGAAATAGAAAGTGTTGAGTTTAAAATCAATGCTACTTTCTTCAGCGTAAACACTAAATATAACATCCAAAGTGATATGGTTAAAATTAACTTGCAGTTGCTTTTCAAGCTGCTGAGATACAATTAAAAATGGGGTGGGGGTAGGGACGGCATCTCCAGATCTCACGTATTGCTGTCTTTCTTGTAAATACTATCTGTATATGCAGGTCTTCCTTATATGTCTCAATGGGAAAGGAATCTTGTGGCACCTGATTTTTATCAATGGGGGAAAACCCTCTACCTATTCAACCTATTCAATTCCCACACAATAGCAAGCATAAGAATATACTGGAAGGCTTGTTGTAGCAAGCCAGAACTTCACTACCATGCCCCCTCCCCATCCCTCTCTTCAATTATACATGTATGTATCTATGTGTGTGCGCACATGTATGCATATATGTGTTTCTTACTATCAGGCTACTGTGTGCAATATGGCTGTCACTGACTGTTCACCATATGCTACACAGCACTGAATGGGTTAATTGCCTCTTTTTTCTTTTCTTTTTTTAAAGGTAATTGTAAAGTGTAACTGGCAGGGTTATCACTAGAATTGGGAGGTAGAATGCAGGTCTACCACCCACTGGAGACGCTCACGTCCTGAAGAGCAGGCTGTAGACTAAAGCGGTTGCTACTGCTGTTTCCTGATTTTCCCCTTCAGCTATACCCGCTCACCCCCAATGCTCTCTTTTGAATTCACTGTAGCAAGCCCATAGTTAGAGCTCGCACTCTGTCCTGACTGCAGAATTACCTTGGGATTGGATTGTAGCATACGTGGGCAGCAGCTCATTCTAGGTGTGGGGGGTTTTAATCATGCATAATGCGTAGGCACTGGATTTGTTTGGGGAAAGAACGATAAAAATGACTGGCGTCTCAAGGAGATTGTGCAATGTTAAGACACTCGCTTGACTTCGGGTGCAGAATCAGAGTGTTTTAAATGCGTTTTTAAGCAGGTAATTGCCAGCCAGACTCAGAAGCCAGTCTCCCTGTGCCCAAAATAGAGCGGCAGCCTCTCGCCACCAGGATCTACCACCGGCGTTTCTGTTTAACTTCAACATGCAAGTCTTTCATTTGGCGCATAGGCCATCATCCATTATGCTGGAGTTCAAGAAGAGAAAGGGACCTGTTAAACGAGAGCTCCAGATGGCATGGCTTACATAGATAGATAGATAGATAGATAGATAGATAGATAGATAGATAGATAGATAGATAGATAGATAGATACCATTTTTGCCCCATAGCTAGGTCTCGTGAGTCCTCACCCTAATCCACATAGCCAACCCTGCAAATACTCAGAGACTCACTTGACCTTGACCTTCTGGAAGTGTGAGCACCATGTGTTCATCACCTTGTGGTCCCTCATCATTCCCAGTACCTGGTCAGTCATAAACATCTCAAGCATCTATAGCATCATTCCAAAGGCAATGGCTTGGTGGAATGGAAGGGGATTAGAAAAGCGATTTTAACTAAAATGTAGAGGGTTTTGACATCTTTCCTCACTAGGCCCGAGAATGGTTTTCTATAAATTCAGTCATTCTAACTAAAGAGAAATAAAATAAAGTATAAAAATAAAGGAATGTGGGCTGGGAAGGTGGCTCAGTGGTAGAGCGCTTGCCTTGCATGCTTGAGGCCCTGGGTTCGATTCCTCGGCACCACATATGCAGAAAAAAATGCCAGAAGTGGTGCTGTAGCTCAAGTGGTAGAGCGCTAGCCTTGAGCTGAAGAGCTGAGGGACAACGCCCAGGCCCAGAGTTCAGGCCCCACGACCGGACCCAAAAATAAATAAAAATAAAAATACAGGAACATCTTTTCTCAGGATGGTAACCTTCTGTTGGGGACCCCATTCTATCTTTCTCTTGATGCAGAAGAAATTCATCATGCTTTGAAATGCACCATGGGTCTTGATGATAAAAAGAAGATATGCTACATCAACATACCCCTCGCTCCTGTCCTCTCTCGCACACATCCTATAAGGTGGTCCTGTCTCCACTCAACCCAGCAACCCAACTCTAAGATTCTTGGCTAGGATCAGTCTCAAAGATTCATTGCTCCAAGCATTGGTTGACATAGAAGAACCAGAGTCCTGGTACCTCAAGACTGTGGTCCAGTGGGCTATTCATCTACGTCTCAGAGTCTGAGCATGGTCCTGCCTTCACATAGACTCAGACACCCTCTCTGGCACACAAGCACTGCAAAAAAAAAAAAAAAGCCATCCACCATTCACCCACCCCAGTGGGAAAGCGAATTTGGCAAGTCCCCATTGCAGCCTCCAGCAATTTTGCAGGAATCCATCCTAGCTCCCGTGTTCTCTGCTGCCGGCATCTTCTGTCTGAGGAGGAAGCAAGCAGGGGGGGATTACAAAGGCGCACTACCTCTCCCGGTGCAACAGAAGGAGGAACGGAGCTGTATTCATTTTTGGACGACAAAAAAAATTGTTCCTTTTTACTTCACCTCCTTGCTATTTATAAAAGACATCTCAATTAATACTCAATTAGTATAATTAGCATCAATTTGCCGTGACTTTAATAACTGGGGATAATTTCATTTAATCTAGTTCATTTCCATGGCCAATAGTCTAACAATAAACAGTTGCATAAATTTTTTGTGGTTGTTGGGTTTCTGTGGGGGGCGGGGATGGGTGGATGAGTATAAGATGCATTTGGCCACTTCCCTTAATAGACCTTTGTTGATGAATACTGCTTTATATTCTCTTAACAGGTACGTATTTAAATGCTTTCCAATGGAATGCAACTGTCAGGCTTTAAGAACACGTGGACCTCTGCTTCCGCTTTTGCCTTCTGCATCTTTTACTTACTTGTGCCCAGGCCTAATGCAGTATAATTGAAACAATTTTATTGTCTGGAGCTATTCATTCTAATGTTTCAATGACAGAAAATACTGGTCAATTTGACAAGTTAATATGACTTCAGTGGTCATTTGAACTGCTTTAAGCCACTGGGTGCTAAAATTGCCTGTCACCTCCCTTCACCTGAGCACAGAATTCAACCAGGATGTGAGCTTGGGGGGAGGGGGTGAGGAGTGGAGAAAGTTTTTCCTCTGAAAGGAGGCTCTGTCAGAAGTAATTGCAAGTTTGGATAATTGATAGGACTTTCCTCCTCTTCCCCTCCCTCCCCACCTACCCCCTATTGGAACAGAATTGCTCTCCAATTCTGAGGTTTGCTACCATTATTGAAAGCTTCTGAATTTTAGGTCTTGATTTGGAGGGCAGAGGCTTGATTAGTCTCATTCTCTCTTTCAAATATATGAAACGTTGTCCTTCACACACACACACACACACACACACACACACACACACACACTTTTTCAAGTTATTATTAAGGAGTGAAATCAGGTGAATTCCCATTCAGGACTGCATTTAAGTGAAGTTTCTTCTCCAGAAAAGAAGCAGGACTGTAGTTCTTAGCAACCCCAGACAGATAAAGTTGGTTTTGAAATCTTCCACCCAGCAAAATTTCAACCAGATTTAAAAAAAAAAAAGAAAGAAAAAGAAAACTGAATTATTTTCTATAGATTGCTTTCAATGGAGTGTTTTAAATAGGTTTACAGGGCTGGAGATGTAGCTCAGTGGTAGAGCGTATGTCTCAAAGGCCCAAGGCCTTGGATTCAAACTTCAGCACCACAAACTAATTAAATAAGATTAATTTATCCTTCATGAGATATCCATTTTTTTTCATCTATGTCGTTTACAGCTTTATTCTTGCCTACATGGAGTTTGAATCCTGCTGGAGAGCTAAACAATATTCCTGTTCCCTTAGGTGTTTCCAAGGGGTTTGACAAGTGAATATTAGCTTCTTCTTACACTGGCAAAAACAAACAACATTTCTCTATAATTCTGAGCATGATTTCATCTTGACAAGGAAAAATAATAGATCCTTTAAAGTCTTCCATTTGTTCTTCAGGTATTGAGTTCAACTCGGATTCCTTTGTCAGCTGCAACCCTCTGGTCCCTCCAGATTCAACCGAGCTCTGTTTAAGAGGACAGTCAGACCACAGCCATCCTCACCCACCTCCAACACCCAAATGTCACCCAGTGAAATCCAGGCACCGGCTGCAATTCAGCATGTCATTGTCAATCTCATCGTTTGTTTGTGTGAGGGTTTTGTTGGGTTGTTTGGTTGGTTGGTTTAGGGGTCCATACTCCTCTGTCTAGGAAATGTTCTCTGTTTTACCACACCCAATGAGTGTGCTATTTGGTTTTTATTGTGGCAGTGGTATTTATGGTATTTTTGGTATTTATGGTGGTGGTGGTGGTGCTTATTTTTGCCCTCCTGGGACAAAGGCATATATGTAAATAGTGACAGATATGCCGTTGCACTAGAAAAGTCAAGAACACTCTGGGAAAATGCTTCATGGGTTCTTTCTGTACCTGGGAGGCGGTTCTAAGAGGATCAACTCGACATGAAATGTAGACGTTGGAAGAATTACAGTTGGATCCGTGAGGGAATGTTTTAGACCATGTACCCCAAATTATCCACGTAAAACATCTTCAGAACACTCTTAGCATGTGGGACATGACATTACCTTCACCAGGACAGGAGTTAATGATTTCTCCTTTACCTTTCTTCCTTTCTCTTGTTGCTCAGACCTTCAACCCCAGCAGGCAGATACCAAAAACATGACCCACAGGACAGAAGATGGGCTAATTGTTGAAAAATAAATAATGGCCTTTCTGCCTGTGATGATCTCTTTGCGTACACCACTTTGCTGTTTGTGAAGGGCCTTGGGCAACAGCAGAAAGGAAAAAGAAGGAGGAAAAGCAAGAGAGAATCAAAGTACTCAGATAAGATACACTAGAGAGAAGACATACCAAGAAGGAAAAAAATCCAAACAGCCTTTGGTGTCACCTTAAGCCTCGCTGTTATTTCTTTGCCCCTTATTTCAGAATCATCAAAAAAATCACATTAAAAGTTGTTTAAAAATTAATCTCAGCCAGTGTCTGGTGGCTCATGCCTGTAATCTTAGTTTCTCAGAAGAATAAGATCTGAAGATCATGGTTCGAAGCCAATCTGGGCAGTAGTCTTATTTCCAATTATTCAGCCAAACACCCCAAGTGCAGCTGTGGCTCAAGTGAAAGAGCACTGGTAAAAAAAAGAAAAGGCAATGGACAGAACCCAGGTCCTGAGTTCAAGCCCTAGGACTGGCATAAATGAATAAGTAAATAAATAAACTGGTGTGTCCCTTTAAAATTAGATCACGGCTTGCGATTAACATGCAGAAGGAGTTGTCCATTGACCAGGCAACCAATGTACTTCTCCCATTCTCATTTTCACTTCTATCTATGAATATTTTAAAACCCTCATGTGCACTTGGCCATTTGGGTTTTAAGCAAAGACTTATCACAGTGTAAAAACACTTCATTTCCATCCTTTAGCTGAGGGCTTCTCTTCCCTTTTCCAGGGTGTCCTTAAAAAAAAAAAATCTGATGCCAAGAGCTGGGGACTTGGCACCGTTTGCAATATAATTTGCAATCTGCAGTGCTTGCTGGCTAGCCCCCACCGCCCCCCCTCCCGACTCTTTTTTTTTTTTTTCCACCCTTACCAGGCTGCCTGCTAGAGTCAATAGGGGGCATTGCTCATCTGTCTAAAAGAAAAATAGCAGCATACTAATTAGAATTCTATTGCCAGAAACCTCAGAGTTGCTGGGCTTATAGATTTAAAGCTTCTTTTGTTTGAATTAAATTGCCAACTTTTTCGCCCCTTTTTTCCCTCCTTTGCCGTAGTAGCCTAAGAGAGGGAGCGGGCACTGTTCGGTTGAGGGAAGAAGAAGAGAGGATGTGGGGGAAGTTTGGGCGCCATGGAAATGCTGGGGAAATGTGGCAGGGGGGGTGTGGGGTGGGGGGTGGGGGGTGGGGGGGGAAGGGCGCCTGGTATGCTTTTGAGGGGCTGACTCCTGTCTTTCTCGTAGAGTTGGTTGTGGGGGGGGGGGGGAGGTGGAAATGGGTAAGAAGATGGGAAGTTCAAAGGGCAAAGGTTAGATTTAGGCCCCCAGCCTGACTGAAATTCTGGGAAAGTGTGGAGAGCTGACATCTTCATTCGATACAAAGCCAGATGGTTTGGGCTTGAATAAAAAAATACGAATAAATAATAAATACGTGGGGCTGGGATTGCAAACTGGTTCATCACAGAGAGCACCTGGGTCTGTTGGATATGTCTTTCATGGGTGGGAGGGGGAAAAATGGAAGATCAAGATGCAAGAAAAAGGGGTAGGGGCACGCGATATCGTTTTTATGAGCCTTTAATAAAGTTTTCATGGTTCTTTATTAAAATGTCAACATTCCCCATCAGGAATGTGAAAACAATCAATCATCCAGGTTCCCCTGTAAAAGTTTACACAACAGCGGAAAGTTAGGGGTTCCGGAAAAAAATAGTAACCCAGTTCTGTTGGAGGAACATACAAGGATTCTGTGTAGGCCCTATGTCTGGAATTGACACGAAAAGCATACTGGTGAAGCCTTGAACTCACCGAAAAGAAGGCCAGACCAAGAGATTGAACTCACAGATCCTTTGCAATTGGCCTCTGAAGTCAGCTAGTTAGTATCAAGGTTCCATGCAGCTGAGTATTCGTTGTGTTCTGCAAACCAAGAATCAAGACACATAGACCTTGTTGGAGATGAGATACTTGGCAAAGGCATTCATGGTCCAACGGTCTTACAAAGTAATGAGATATTTTATTTCTAAATTGTGAAGGGAAATGCAATAAAGTCGGGTTGACTGATACCACAAAGAGGTGCGAGCTCCTACTTTTAAATAATTGTTATTGCAAGAGAAATATTTCTGCCATGGGGGAAAACTACCCATGTTTGCATGGATCCTGCGGTGGAGTCCTGGATCCACTGATTCTTCATCCGGTGATGTCATAGGGCACTTCCTGTCTGGGACTAGCACCCAGGAACCATTTCCAATCATGAAAAAACCCAGAAAGGTTCTTTGTGGATTTCAAGCATGAACTACCTCTTCTATCATTACTGCTAGCTTCTTAGCCACTTTGTGTTTTCCTGGGTATCAGTATTATTAGACTATTCAGTTCAAAAAAATTAAAAAGAGGCAAGATCTTATTTCCCTAAACCTGTGAATTACACAAGAGCCGGTCCCAAGTCAATTATTGAATAAGAAAAACAAAACATCTGCATAGACTCCATGTGTTACAGCTATCCGTGGCTAGGACCTGTGGGATTGTCATCTTTGAAGGGTCTTGCCTGTGTATAATCTCTCAAGAAGCCAGTCGGTTCCTATTTAGAAATCAGTGCTCCCTTTTCTTGCGAAGGAAACTTTTAGCCATTCCTTTCTCCTTCTATTCACTTAAGATTCTTAATCGTACTCAAAGAGGAGAAGCAAAAAGAAACAACAACAATGCTTCTAGTCTTATAAAACCCGAAGCCCACTTCACTCACGTGTCTTTAAATTACTTTTTCCCCCCCCAATCCTACGTCTTTAAGAATCGAGTCCTCCTCTATCTGTTCCTGTTATAAAAAGTGTCAGGCAGCAGAGTGGCAGAATGACCCACAAGATGGCATCTGTCACCAGGGGATTTCCCCCCCACACCTGAATTTTCCAGGCCAAATTTTGTTTGAACTCACAGTGGCCTCTGTCATATCTTCCATTTCCTCCCGCTCTTGGCCCTACCTTTTAATCCTTTTCTTGCAGGCTGAGGCTGTTTGCCTGCTTCCTGAACCTTTCCCTGGGAGAAGCATCCAAACTGAAACTTTAATTTGAAATCTGGACTCAGGCTTAAAGCAGCAGTGGCACTGACAGGGTATTGAACGCTGGACTCCTTTGGTTGCTTTCTTGGGCTTAGACCCTGGGATAGAAATGGTTGTTTTAAGGCTTTGACTTTCCCTGTGGCATTGCTCTAACTCATCAAGACCCTGGGCTTAAAGGTAAAGTACTTGGTTAAAACTAATAAACCTGCAAGGGGAGGGAAGGGGGGATCTTTTAAGGAAGATGCATGACAATTGACTGAAATAAAGTGTCTTCTGTTTCCTCCCTCTATGTTTTAACCCTGCCTAGACTTCAATACACATTTCTGTGCTTTGGATCCAAGTTTTTTAGCTGGCAAAGCAGTCAGAAACAACTTGGAGATGGGGCACAGCTGATGGCTCATGCCTATATTCCTAGCTAATCAGGAGGCTGAGATCTGAGGATCACGGTTCAAAGCCAGCCCTGGCAGGAAAGACTATGATTCTCTGATCTCCAGTGAATCACCAGAAAACCAGAAGTGGAGCTGTGGTTCAAAGTGGTAGAATGCTAGCCTTGAGCAAAAGAAGTTCAAGACCAGCACCCAGTCCCTGAGTTCAAGCCCCACAACCAACGCCACCCTCCCCCCCGCCCCAAACACAAAAAAAACCCACCACCACCAACAACAACAACCACTTTAGCAGAGGGAAGAGAAAACATGTTTGGATAACCAACAGGTTTAAAAGAAATAAGAATGAAGCCTTCAAGGCAAAGACACAAATAATTTTATTTGGAAAAACAGAAGGAGTTTCTGTTCTCTCAGCAAAGCACAACAGTGTTCTTGAGGAATGTGAATATTCAGAAAGCAGGTAAGGAAATGCTTAGATTTCAGTATATGAAATCAGTCCATGCGTGCAGAAAAAAGAAAAAAAAAAAACAAAACAAAAACCAAAAAAAAAAAAAAAAAACCCTGTAACTGTTCCGTGCCAGGGGTCAGTTTTATTATCAGAACCGAGAAAATGTTTTTAAATGTGAAAGCTATTAACTTATTAATCTGGGGAAGGGGATGAATATTACTTGATCAATATTCTTTGAAATGAACTCAATATGAGTAGCAGGGACTTTTTGGTCTCGTAGTAATTAATTAGATCCTTCCAAAGAATTAAAAAGCCAGACTGCAAGAGGGAACACAGTGCAGGGTTTCTTGGCCAGTGGCCGCACGGTATGCTGGTGATGACCAGGAAAATGACAACTTGGTTGGCCCATGGTGGCCTTCACCTCCCTGCACTTCTCTCTGCACCCCTGCCTAGTGCGGTCAGGGAGAGCCACGGAGGGAGTCTGCCACTGGCAGACACAGTGACCCTTCCCCTTCTCACAGTGCCCCTGGGCGGGGCGGTGCCTCTGGCTGCCCATCACTTCCCTGGTAGCAAGGAGTTCCTTTAGCATTTCAGCAATGGCACTTAAAAAAAAAAAAAAAGGCCTAGAAGCATTGTAATTAAACTCATCTATAGCTGCTGTAATGAAACAAATCAGAGAAATGTGTTGCGTGTCAGGGACAGCTAACGTTTGTGCTTTTTTTTTTTAATAATCCTTTTTTTTTTTTAAATCATTATCGTTTCCTTGTGTTTCTCCTGTGAACAGCATTACTTCTGCTTCTTTTAACTACAGCCCTGATCACTTGGGAGTCATTTTTAAGGTCAGCCAGTATACATTAATCCTGCCTGGAGTAAAAAAAAAAAAAAATGTACTCCTCATGATAGAAATGACAGGCCTATACAATAACACATGAAAAAAGTCATTCATTATTTATTTTAAAAGGGGGGGGAGCAAAGGAATGGGCTGCCTTTTTGCACATTTCTCAAGTACTAGATGGTCATTCTAATGTCTGTGTGTCTGCATGTGTGTTTACAGAAATGCTACTTTCTACAATGTCTCCTTGCTTCGTAGCATTATGAAGGATTTCTTCAAGACAAGATTTTAAAACATCACGTTTTAAATGGAAGAGCAGCAATACCATGGAACAGCATTAGCAGCCGCCTTCGTATTTGCCTCTGTTTGGGGTTGAAGTCTCTCCCCTTCCCATGGATGAATCTTTTTCTTCTGGAGAGAAAGAACGTACAATGAAGGGGAGGGGGCGGGCAGGAGCAGAGCCGGGCAGAAAGGAGAAGCTGCTATCTTCACTGTGTGTGCATTTATCTGTCTCTAAGTCGGACGTGAATATAATTCAGTGAGACACTCCTCTCCCTTTTGAGCTAGGTACACAAACAAGCTCATGAAATCAAACAAGAGGGGGCTAAAGCTTATCATCCCCCCTTACACACACACACACACACACACACACACACACACACACACCTCCAACCAATGTATCCAGAGAGAGAGTTTGGGGATGGGTTTTACGAAACTGTCACAGAAGGACAAGGTAGAGATCAAATGTACTGTCGAGTAAGGAAACACACACACACACACACACACACACACACACAATTCTGCCCAGAGCTTGGGGACAATGATGCTCAAAGATGAACCCACCCTCTCAATTAACACCTCACATGAAAATCCCCAGAAGGTCATGGGATCTGTGCTTCCGTTCGGTCAATCAGCACCGTCTGCCTCCATACAAACTAAGATCGAATGCAGAATTAACATGGGTCCCCAAGCCCTGGCTCCACAGCCTCACGTCAGATTAAGCTTTTGCACAGAGAAGATATGAAAAGCATTTCTAATTAGGGTCTGAGGTTACTGGTTTAGAATGCAGTCGAGCAGTCTCCCAACCATTCTTCTCCCTTTTTTTTTTATAATTTTAATTAAACTCAGATACTATTTAATTCCTACCTGCATAGATTTAGTGCTACTTGAATGCAAACCTGATAAAGAAGATCCTGATCCCCACTTAGCTGCCACAAGGACTTATTAAGCAGGGATGACTGTCTCTGAGATCTTCCAGGAATCCCTTTGCAATAATTACTTTTCTATCCAATGAAAAGCATAATATTCCCCCCACACACACACCCGCCCCGTACATAGAGTTTGAGAGTTGTTTTTTTTTTTTCTTTCCTTTCTCCTCTCCCTTTCCTGTGAAACTCCAAATTCCCTACTCTCTTGACAAAATTGTAATGATCATTTCACTAGACCACCAGACTGGCCAACTCTGTGTGTGTGTGTGTGTGTGTGTGTGTGTGTGTGCATGCGCACGCATGTGCGCGTGTGCTCACTCATACACCCCGAGCTCCCTGAAAATTGGAGGTGAATAATAGAGAATATTTCATACCAGTGTACCACAAAACTCATTGTGGATGCTATTGGCCAGACCCCATCTGAATTCTTAGAAATTCCATGGTGTGTCTAGACCCTTCTTGCCATCATCTGATTAGTAGGCGAGAGACTCGATACCCATTTTTAATATCTGCGGTGACCCAGGAATCCTTCTACAACGTCTTCAGCATACCAAAACCTCCTTCCTCCAAGGCTCAGGGCTGAATAATTCAGATTCTCTGATGGCAGCAGTGCCCTTACAAAAACATGTGGGCAAACTTTGGTATTCTTGGATCCTTCACACTGGTTTTTCTCTCCATGTCTTTTCTCTTCTCTCCCAGTGGCAATTCCATATTGTTGCTGCTTCGAAAAGATTGTCATAAAGCCCTGTGGGAATGATAATCACCTAAAATTTATTCCACCCACACCCCATCCAAAGTTCTCCTTTTAAATATCTGTAAAGAACATGAACCCAGCAGGTCATACAGGTCTGAAAATGTCCCCTTCATCAGGTAGAAGGTAAAATGCATCTGCATGTTTGATTTTTTTTTTCAAGTGTATTTGTCATTATTAGGGAAGGAAAAGCAATAGAAATGTGCTGTCACTAGACAACCCATTTCACATCTTGGAGAAAGAGTCTAAATAAAGGATACATGCAATTAAGATAGGGACTAATTGAATACCAACTAAATATAAGGTCTCTGTGTTTAGAATCTTGGAATTACCCAAGAGCTTCATTGACCATGAAATCTAAAGGTTTTTGTTGTTGTTGCTGTTGTTGTTGTTGCTGCTGCTGTTGTTTCTTTGTTTTTGCCAGTCCTGGGGCTTGAACTGAGGGCCTGGGCACTATATCTGAGACTCTTTGTGCTCAAGGCTAGGGCTCTACCACTTGAGCTAAAGTGCCACTTTTGGCGTTTTCTGTGATTAATTGGTAACAAGAGTCTCATGAACTTTCCTTCCTGGGCTGGCTTCGGACCATGATCCTCAGATCTCAGCCTCCTGAGTAGCTAGGATTACAGGCATGAACCACTGGAGCCAGGCCAGAAAATAGAAAGTTTTTTAACTACAAGGTTAAACTCTCCCTCTCTTCCTCTCCCTTCTCTATCTCTATCTGTCTTTCCTCTCTCCTTAAACCACTAACTATACCTCAGAAATACTCAAAAATATCCAGATGCCCAAGGTAACCAGCTAAGTCATACCAGTGATAAACCAACAGCCATATGATCAGTATTGCCTATAGAATGTTCTGGAAGCTACATCAGGCTATACTACATTCCATTTTGTCTGAGATGCAGGGCTGATTTGACTCACGTGTGGTGGCCCCGAGTCTTGTCTTGATCTAAGAAGCAAGAAAAAACACTTTGGAAAGAGCAAGTAAAAGTTTCTGGAACAATTTGGCACCAGCTCCTTGGCTTTGTTCCCCTTGGTACATATCTGAATTCCTCCGCCTCCATCCATCACCTAAATTTATTGCAGGAGACAAATACACGACCACCTATTGGGGGGGTCTTCCTTATCTGTTGTTTGATGGGTTCATGTAGCAATGTTTTCTTCCTGAAACAGAGACTTTGTGCCTAATTATTCAGGTTCCCTACAGGAAGCCTTCATATCTATGTTCCACCTACTTTTCTTCTTTACGTTTAATTTAATTTTTTTTCTGGGTCCAGTCGTGGGGCCTGAACTCTGGGCCTGGGCACTGTCCCTCAGCTCTTCAGCTCAAGGCTAGCGCTCTACCACTTGAGCCATAGCACCACTTTCGGCTTTGTTTTTAAAATTTTCTGCTTATGTGGTGCTGAGGAATTGAACCCAGGGCCTCATGCATGCAAGGCAGGCACTCTACCACTGAGCCACCTTCCCAGCCCTTTAATTTTATTTTTATCTTTAAGTGGGTGTACAAAGGAGTTGCTGTTCAACAAAGCAGTGCATAGATAGAATGAATTGTTCTCTCCCATCCCTGTTACTCCCATCCCTACCCTCAACTTTCTTACTTTTGCAGAACATGCCTTGGATTTTATAAACGCATTTCCCTTGCACTCTTCATTCCTCTACCCCTCACCTATCGATCCCTTCACACACACACCAACTCTCCCCTCCCACGTACACACACGTTCCAGTCCTGATTCTGGCTGTTTACTTTGTTGGAGTGTGAGTCGATTCCTGTCCTACCTACTTTTCAAATTATCTCCCTTATACACCTCCCTGAAGCTGTCAGCCAACCCCGGCAAGACTGGCACAGAGTTAACCATCCTCCCTTCCTGTTTCCTAGCTGGGTGACTACAGGAAAATTATGATCTCTGTTTCCTCGTGTGTACGATGAGGCCAAGGATGGCTAACTAGCTCATAGAGGAGGATGGAGAGGAGGAGGAGGAAGAGGAGGAGGAGAGGGGAGGAGGAGGAAGAAGAGGAGGAGGTGAATGGAGGAGGGGTAAGAGGGGGGAGGAGGAAGGGGATGAGGAAGAGGAGGGAGATGGAAGAGGAGGAAGGGGAGGAGGAGGAGGAGGGGGAGAGCAGAAGCTATGGATCAAAGCCTGGCACTAAGTAGTTTATTATTACTCTCTTAGGGTTGTACTACTGAAGTCACTTTAACCAGGCCTGGGAAATCCTTCATCTCGAGGTTGACTGATGTGAGTCTAATGTTTATTCACAGCCCATGTCTTCCATGGAGTTCCTTTTGGCTCATCTAATCAGAACTGGGGAACTCTTGATTCCATACCCCCCTCTATCATTTAAGACCTTCTGGCATTCATTACAGTTGTGTAAGTGGGTCAGGGAATTTGGGGGTGGCAGGCTACAGCCTCCTTCATCGTTCACACCACATTTTGTTCCCTGGGGTCGAATGTTCTCAAGGTACACCTGCAGATGCGTACTTACCCTGAAATGTAGTGGCCAGAACCAGAGAGTGAGCTTCTGGGGGACAGACTGTATCTGTTTCAGTTTTATTTTTGTGTCTCCCTGAGCTTCAAACCCAGGACAGTGAGAAGAGCAGATGCTTGGTAAATGTTTGCTAAATTAAATCTCAGGCAATTTGCTTCGATTTACTTAGAACTCCCTGGGTAAGTAATCAGTTCCTATACTATTCAATGAGTCTTTAATAGCATTTGCATTGGACTTGCGATATAGGTTAATCAGAACCACCCCCCCTCCTAACTCCCTGTCTTTAGACTCAAGGATCTCAGGCAAATACCCTCAAGTCAATGTCTCTGCCCAGCTTCACAGAGGCAGGATGGAATGAGAATGGCTCTGCCTTGATTTTAAACTTCTCTCCCATTTGCAAAGAGAGCAATATAGAATGAAGCAATCAAATCTTCTTATTGACAGGCCAATTGAGTCAAAGATTTGATCTCCATGGGCCCCTGTTTCCAATAAATGACCCCTTGTCTGAATTGTCAAGTCAACTGATTGTTGGGATGTGCAATCTCTTTCCACACAAGGGAGCATTATTTCAGAATTTGTTGAGAAAATGTTTAAGAACCTGAGAATTTTTTTTAAGATTTTAAAAAGAAAGCATTTATTAACAAAGGGAATCTATCTTATTGAAAAAACACTGAAAATAAATATATCAATAAGTTTCTATATGTATCAGAACTGAGAAAAAGAAAAAAGAAGTCAAATTTTAAACGCTACGTTTACCACAATTATTTCTACCTATATCTGTTCTATGTATCACATCCTATCTTACCTGAAAATGAATGAAACTTGTTCTGAATTTCAACTCTTTGCCTGTTACAATTTTTTTTATTTGTGCCTGCTTCTTTTTTCCTTTTTCTTGGTAAATTTCTGTTGGGTTTCACAAGAACCAAAAGGGAAAAAATAAAGCAATTAGAAGTGAAGATTTAATGGTAATTTAAAACAAAAACAATATAAAATGTTAAATGATAACTAAAAGAGAGCATACATTTTTTAAGAGTCAAGTTGCTGCTGGTATCGGAAAAGTCATTTGACCTATGAATCTCCTCCTGTTTCAAAAGACATTTGGTTGAAATGGACATTGATTTGATTAAGCGTAATTTAGAAAATGTGAACCAAATTAATTCTTTCGCGTATAACACCTGGGAATTTAAACGGACTTTGGAGAAACACCTTGTAGCAACATCTTGCTTTATCTGCTACCATCGATTTCCCATTGTACCCTCCTAAATTTCCAACCATAAATTTATTCAACTGGCTGACTTAGTAGCCCCTATACAAAAAAAAAGAGAGTCTATCCACTTAATTAAGACAGTTAAGGATCTCATTTTATAGATAAGGAATCCAAGAAAGTAAAGTGACCGTGGCTGTACCATTAGAAAGCAAGGGAGCCCAGTTAAACCTGCAGGCCGCTCATCCAATGTCCCAATACTTTCCCTTCGTGAGTGTCACTTCCCTCCAGGATTGGCTCCTTTATTTGAGTTTTCATTCATCTTTGAATGACATGTATTGGGAGCTATGTGACAGACCATTATTTAAAAGCTCTGGTAACATGTAGCAACCAAAACAATGTCCCACCCTCATTTTTCCCCACTTCCCCCCCCCACCACACACACACACACACACACACACACACACACACACACACCCCAGGACAAGTGAGATTGTCAGCAGCCTCCAGCTAGACTTTTCATTTCCACTCTCTCCTTCCTTCCAGTCTCTCTAGAGTCTCCAACCCACCCTGCATGGGACAGATGAGAAGCCCCGAGCTAAGAAAAAGCTGTTCCTAAACCCTCCCAAACTCTCTGGACTGTGGTCAATGGCCCCATTCCATTTGGTTGTAGCAGGTTCCGAAACAGAGCGATTTGGGTTGGCAGACATGTGGGAGAGACCTAAGCCATGAGTTTATCAAACTGAGTCTGTAAGGGTCCTCTGCCTTTATGTAAATGTTAGCGATGATGATCTGAGCAGAGTGCCTGCTTAAAAATAGATGCTGCCCATCCACTTAACTCAAGGACACCTGATGGATGCTCAACCTGTCAGCTTAAGGAGACTCGGCCCACAGCAGATCCAGGTTAATGCAGTTCCTTGCGGCTGAGTCTGATAGTCCTTCTATCTGCCCCATCTACGTATCAGGGTCTCGGACAGCATAAGATGCTGCTAGAGTAAATATGAAAATCACAGAAACTCTTATTTCTCACGGAAGCGCTACAAAGCCAAATCTGCATAAAGCAATATTGGGCAAATGTAACAACAACAGGACAGTTTGATGGAGTTGTGATATCTAGTGCGATAGCAGACACGCAATGAATAGTTTAAACATTTGTTTTTCCTCGGTAAAATCCGCATCCCACTGTGCAAAGTAACTGGGTCTCATGATTTTCAGAGATGACGAGATTACCATCATGAATGGTTCGAGGGTCCATGTGTTTATTTTTTAACGTTATTAATACTACTGATGGCGGTGAATGTTGGAAGCCAGTAGGAGGTTAAACATGGTGGCTGCTTTTTATTTCAGGCTCTAGAATTTAACATTCTATATCGATTGGTAATATGCGGCAAAAACCCAAATCTTTGCAGATCGCAGCACAATATTCACGAGCCTATTTGTCTACGAAATTACTATTTTTAAAAAGCCCTCTCAAACTAATTGCCTTATTATCTCATACAGATAGCTATGATTAAAGTAAATAGAATTTTAGGATATATATGTACATACACAGATGTATATGCATATATATATATATATATCAGAATGCTTTTCTTAAGTTTTTCTTTTATTCTGAGAAAATGTTGCTTTTCCTGGTGAAGGGAGAAAAGAGAACATTCCCTCAGCCTTAGTGATAATTTGTCCTATTATATTTATGCATTTATGAAATATTTTTAAATAGCTGCTTTCCAAATAAAGCCAAGGCTACACATACATAGAATTGTATTTCTCATGGTCAAGGATTTCCAGATTTAATATGTGTATTGACTACCCTGACATAGACTTAAAATGTGGGCAATCTGAACCTTAAATATAAGGAACTCTTTGCATTTCCAAGACCTTACTGAAGAAAGACCTCACTGATGTTCAGGTCAAATATTTAAAGAGTAATATTTTGGACAAATGCTAAATACCATATGTAAATGTTATTTATTTATTTTCTAAATTGTAGTTACAACCAAAAAGAAATCTCCCTAATAGTTCTCTTGGGCGGCCCTGTCTTACAGCTCATTCTTTGTCACTGATTATCAACAGATGAGAAAAGCCATCTCACCAACACCTTAAGTGATAGATAGGCATCAGAATTCGGGCACTTGGGCTCCACAAGTGAAGCCTTTAATCCCTGCGCTCTCCCTTAGAAACAAGCATCTATATCCCCCACACTTTAATTCCTCCCCGGGGGTCTACTGAGCTCATGAGAATCAAATCACACACCAAGAAGAAAGGAGGAGAAGAAGGAAAAATGAGGAAGAAAGACAGCAGGAAGAAGAGGAGGAGGAGGAGGAGGAGGAGGAGGAGGAGGAGGAGGACTAGAAGAAGAACTAGAAGTCGTCATCCCCAACAGGCCTACACAGCTCTCAAATAGAACGGCCACAACCTTTGTGATATAAAATATTCTGAAACACGACGTGAGCATTGTCTGTAAGTGAGAAGAAGAGGCCGTTTTTGCTGAGTTAATTCTGTAGGGAAGGCAGGGCTGTCATCAGCCGCTCTGCTCCATATTTGCATCCATGACTGGCACACTGTTAGGATTGGTATCAAGGGGGTGGGATGCTGGTTTCCCTGGATTTGGGCCTGTCACCCCTTCTGATTGACAGCTTCTACTTGTGAAGCGGTCACCCGAGCAGCTGTCTGCAGCTCCTGCCCGCCTTTCCACGGCGGTGGATGTAATTCTGGTTTCATTCATCAGCCCTCCTTGAATAGCAACATCCTCCAGTTGGAGAAAAACCTGCTGTCGCTCTGCACAACAGAGCATTTGCATGCAGGCCCTGTCCCGCCCGGCACTCAGGGCACTGTGTCTGCCAACTGACAAGGCAGCCGGTGGGTCCCCCATCGCTGATAAGTTTTCGGGTTTCTCCAATGGTCTGTGCTTTCCCTTCGCTTTCATGCTCAAAGCATCACCAGTTTCTTTGATATGTTGTCTGTGTGCTGTGGAATGCCACTGGCATTAATTGAACTGTCTCACTCCGTGGAAAAGGCGGCCGTGTTGATCCTCAGTTGGCCATAAGCTATAAATATCTGCTGTTTCATGAAGTCTTTGATTGCTACATAAATTCTGATCATTAAACATTGATCAAAGACGGCTGGGGATCAAATGGCCTTATGCTCTAATGACACGGATGCAATAGTCAGGGGTCAGGACCACGGGTTCTGGATTTGCTCATCACTCCTCATGGACAAGCTCTAATGGATACAGATGGGTCAACGTTTTGTCTTTCGAGGTGCTTATAATGAAATGTATTTTTACCGACATTCTTTAGCTTTTAGAAACACAACATTCTTACGTGACTACTTCTGCCTCTTAGGAGCACAGAAATACAGAATGATAAACAGTTGGAAGGTAAATCAATACATACCTCCATAGAGAAAGCCTAGATAAATGCAGTTTTTCTGGCTTTCAATCACTGTTTTAGATTTCTTTTTCATATTGAAAACAAATAATAGCTGGTAATGGTACAGAATTTGGAAGAGGGAGAATCTTTTTTTTTTTAATAGTCCAGTCCTAGAAACCAAGAATAATTCTACAAATACCTTACTTTGGCTTATTTTTCTGTTATTCACAAGGATTATTTTTGCAAGCATTGGGATAAACTGTACATCTACTCAAGGCCTTCCGTCCTTAGCACTTTTTCTTTTAGGTGTTTATTTTGAACATTTCCCTCTAGAATTAACTGTTCTTCCACAATAGAATAGTATGATGGAATAGAATGTTAGAATAGCTGGAAGGTAAATGGTATGAATATACAATAACTAACTAATCTCCTGCTACTGGGCACAACTAACTTTTTCCTTATCTCTGCAAACTATCTTGGCAATCATCACACAGAATATGGGTCTAAATGGAGCAATATAAATTAATTGAGGAAAGGTCAGCTTAACCTAGAAGACAGTTATGTTCACATTCAACCTGCAATGACACCAATATTTGTAAGTGAGTGAAAAGTCCATCTGGGAATTTTTTTTAAGTATATCTCTTTTTCTTGCTCATCTGAGCAACACTTGCCGCTGAGGGAGGTCTCTGTGTGGAGACTGGCCTCATCCTCCCAAGGAGTCTCCCATCGGTATCAAGTTTTTCCTGGCTATTTGTCTCTTCGGTCAGAGTCTTTCATGCATATGAATTCCAGCTTGAAATGATTAGCAAAGTCCCAAAGAAATGATCAGGTTGTGAAGGTGCTGCCTGACCGGGGGCAGGGTGGAGAGGGGGTGTTCAACTCTACAATCCCAGGCTGTCAACTCCCTCCCCCCACCCGCCCCCATAACCAAACAAGTGAACCCATGCAACATGGCCACTTAGTCTTGTCAGATGCTGCAGAGTCATGGGTACAGACTTCCATCTGAAATGGCGAAAATTAAACCAGATGCTCTCTATGCTCTTCTCTTCCTCTGAAAGGGCCACGGTCTGTGGACAGTGCAAACTTCCATTTTCGGATAACATGAAGACTGCATGTGCATACACACAAGAGAGCATCTGTGTATGTGTATATATACATTCATAAATATACACAGGAGAGTACACATGTATACATATATGTATATATACACCAAATGCTGAATGTATTAAATAAGCTTGTCTTTCAAACTAAAGGCCATATTTAAGTATATGGAGATAGATAATAGAAGACAGACAGACAGACAGATAGATAGATGGATAGACAGACAGATAGATAGACAGACAGACAGTCAGACAGACAGACAGACAGACGGATAGACAGACAAACAGACAGACAGACAGACAGACAGACAGATAGACAGATAGATAGATAGATAGACAGACAGATGGATAGACAGACAAACAGACAGACAGACAGACAGATAGATAGACAGACAGACAGATGGATAGACAGACAAACAGACAGACAGACAGACAGATAGATAGACAGACAGACAGACAGATAGATAGATAGATAGACAGACAGATAGATAGACAGATGGATAGACAGACAGATAGATAGACAGATGGATAGACAGACAGATAGATAGACAGACAGACAGACAGACAGACAGACAGACAGACAGACAGATAGATAGATAGATAGATAGACAGACAGGTAGATAGATAGACAGACAGACAGACAGACGGATAGACAGACAGACAGACAGACAGATAGATGGATAGATAGACAGATAGACAGACAGACAGATAAATAGATAGATAGATAGATAGATAGATAGACAGACAGACAGATAGACAGATAGATAGATAGAAGTAGATATAGTTATGAGTAGGGATTAATGCATATATTTACTTCAGAGTCCCTATCTCAGCTTCCAGTGCTGGTATCTGACTTTAAAACTGTGCTGTCCCCTAACTTACACCAACTAATAAAATGCATCCGAAGTGAATCCATGTGATGTTTCAAACAGAAGGCTTTTTAAAAATTAATCCCAGAAGCCTTTGCTTTTTGCACTCTTAGAAGGCCAGCTGTCACGGAGGAAGTCTGACTACTGTGGAAAATAATTGCATCGGTACTGTCCTTATTCCTTCAATAGTCTAGTACAATAATTATTTACATGCCATTTACATTGTTACCAGGAGTTTTATACCATCTAGAGATTGCTCAAAACATTGGGTGAATGTGGAAAGGAGTAACATTGATCAAGTCACATTGTATTCACGAACTGTGGGTTTGGAGACATGGCTCAGTTGGTAGAGCCTGCTAGCCAATCAGCAGAAGCATCAGGCCCCAAGTTCAAGTCCCAGTCTTGGACCAGAAAAAAAAAAGGAGAAATAAACTGCTGTATTGAATGCCAATTCCTTTAAACAACTACTTAAAGATAATAAAAATATAAAACTACTTAAAAATAAAAATATAGGTGGGGGTGAATGTAAGTCATATGCAAATACTGCATCTTCTAAAAATGATTTGTATTTATGTCAAATGGGGTTCTTGTGGATCACTAGAGATGAATGTATGTGCGCAGAAAGGCGGCTATGGGTGTGTTGTTCACACAAATATACTGCATTCTTGCCAAAACAGCAACAAAAATCACATGACTCACCGTAAAAGGAAAATCACATGGCTTGTCTTGAGACGAATTTCTCATCACCTTTGCGATGGGAGTCGTTAGGGTCCTGAAATAACGTGAGAAATTTGCTTTATAGTGTCCCTAAGCTAGATTCAGACCAACAGATTCATGAATACACTTTGCCTGTGGGTCAGCAGAAATCGTATTCCAAAGCAACACAGTTAAATGGAGTGGAATTTGCTCCTGAGTACATAATGTGTGTGATGAATGTGTCCGACACTGCAGAGATGTGACAGGGCTTGATGAGCTGGTGATGGAAATGAAGACACCAGTTCTGTTGGATCAAAGGACAAGGGGCAGTTCTATCTCCCCAGCCAGCCTCAGCCGGCTGGGAAAACAGACAAGTCTCACTTTAACTAGAGTCTGCAGTGGAAGAGGAAGAAGGCCTGGTCCAGACCATCTCTTAATCCTCCACCAAATGAGCAACATAAACAGAGTAACCACCACCATGCAATCTCGCCAGCAGCCACCAAACAAGAGCTGACACATCACCTGATCCCATTGGCCGCAAAGCTCTGACCTTATTCATGGTCTCCTGAGCTACCGCTTTGGAGAGCCATGGACCACAGAACCATGGGATTCCTCACCGATGCTCTTGACAATCCAAGAGAGGCTCACTGCACCGATGAGAAAATGTAGGAGGAAGCCAAATACCCATGTCTCACACCTGTAATCCTAGCTACTTATCTCATTGCTTTGGCCTAAAGCCACTGGGATGACCATATGAAGCTGCAAAATGGGCAAAGACACAAAGTGCTTCTTTGAGGTACCTTGTGTCCATTCCTGAGGTTCAAAGGGAGAATGAATACTGGGCAGGTAGCAATCCAATCCTGCCAAATGTCATAAGGAAAAATACATAGGCAACACAAAGCCAGTGTGTTGGAAGGACACATAATCACAGTCTTATGAATAGTCAGATGCTCCCGTAGTCCACCTCTGTGACAAGAAAACCTGAGGAAGAGAAAAGCACTGACCAAGATGTACTGTAGTATTCATCAACTGCTTTGTGAAATGACAACGCCTTTGTAAAACTATTTAAAGATTTTGGGGGGGTGAAAAAAAGCCATCTGCTAGTGGCTCACACTTGTCATCTTAACTACTCAGGAGGCTGAGATCTGAGGATCATGGTTCAAAGCCAGCCTGGGCAGGAAAGTTCCCATGAGACTCTTATCTCCAATAAACCACTTCCAGAAAACTGGAAGTGGCGCTGTGGCTCAAGCATTAGCCTTGAGCTGAAGAGCTGAGGGACAATGCCCAGGCCCAGACTTTAAGCCCCATGAGGAACAACATCAACAAAAAATATCCATTATCTCATAATTGATCACTGAACCATTGCCCCCATCCTGTGTGGGAAGGAAGTGCAACAAGGGTAAGCTGAAGTAGAGGAGAAGTGATGGGAATAGAAGGTGTGGGTGCATTCAGTATGTAGGATAAGAATCTGTATACAAGGGCTGGGAAGTGGCTCAGTGGTAGAGCGCTTGCCTTGCATGCATGAGGCCCTGGGTTCAACTCCTCAGCACCACATAAGCAGAAAAGGCCAGAAGTTGTGCTATGGCTCAAGTGGTAGAGTGCTAGCCTGAGCTGAAGAGCTGAGGGACAGCGCCCAGGCCCTGAGTTCAGGTCCTATGACCAACAAAAGAAGAAGAAGAAGAGGGAGGGGGTGGTGGAGGGGGAGGCGGGGGAGGGGGGGAGGAGGAAGAAGGTATATACCTCCAGTCGTTTCAAAACTATGTTCTATACTCCAGTAAGTTCATACTACTGGACAATTCTTTTTTTTTATTATTGTAGTTCTTTTCTGAGCCCTACAATTGATTAATAAGGAGATAAAAATCTACCACCCAACACTGGTGGTTTGCAACTCTCATCCTAGCTACTCAGGAGACTGAGCTCTGAGGATCACAGTTCAAAGACATTCTGGACACATAAAACCTCCAGATTCATATATCCAATTTACCAGCAAAAGAGCTGGATGTGGAAGTGTGACTCAAGTGATAGTACATCAGCCTCAAGCAAAAATGCTAAGGGAGAGGGTGAAGCCCTGCTTTCAAACCTCAATACTGGCGTAAGAACGGAGAAAGAAAATACCAGCTGGGTGTTCGTGACTCACACCTGTAATCTTAGCTACTCAGGAGGCTGAGATCTGAAGATTGCAATTCAAAGCCAGCCTGGGGAAGGAAAGTCTGTGAGACTCTTATTACCAATTAGCCACCAGAAAACCAAAAGTAATTGTGGTTCCAAGCCGTAGAGTGCCAGCCTTGAGTTAAAAAAACTCAGGAACAGCCCCCGGGCCTTGAGTTCAAGCCTCAGGACCAAACACAAAGTACATAAATAAATAAAAATCCTATTGATCTAATACAGATCTACTATAGATGAATAGGCCTAGCTTGGTGATCCATTGTCTAAAACAGTATTTCGCACTTACTAATGCTCAGGTACATATTGATTGGTGATTGATTGGTGAAAGGTTCATGGATTCTGAGTGTATATTCCTCAGAGTAAATTTAAATTAATCTTCACAAACTTCTAATAAACACTTGGATTATCATCCCACGGGGTAAACAGTGTAACAATGTCTGTCTAGCCCTTTCCCTTGATTTGTCACAAGCGTGGTGGAGAAACCTTCTATTTCCCTGCAGAATTTGGTGTGAACAAACTGCCTGCCTGTAAAAGTGTGGGGGGGGAGTGGGGGGGTGTGAGCCTACAAGGTGTGAAGAAGTTATTTATGGAAGAAAAATGCTTCACCATCAACTCCAGGGTAGCAAAGCCAAGGAAAAGCACAGTCTGTCCCCACGAATGTTCCCAGAATTCCTCAGGAAGTTGTTTTTATAAATGCAATGAGAGTTTAAAACAACAACAGCTACTTGTAAAAAAATAAAATAAAATTAGAAAACTCTGTAAATGCTAAAAGCCACTGCTCTGCCTACCACTGCCTGTTCTTACTGTCAAAGGGATTTTCTAACTACAAGGGGATTCATCAACTCTCCTGACTAGATTTAAGAGACATAGTTCATCGTGGGGAGGCATTTTCTATACATACAGCCTCAGAAGACTGCTTCAAAGTCATGAGATCTGACGCGATGAAAAGGGAGATGTCAGGGAACTTAAGAATGTGTGCCTCTTTTTAACACCTTGTTATATCTCTAAATACTTCTGGAGGTCGTGCGGTGGTTTGAACTCAAGACCTTGCCCCTGCTGACCCTCAGAGAGCACAAGAGAGTCTAAGGGTCCGTGACATGCCTGTTCTTAGATCAGAATGTGATGCCTGCAGAATCCTATCACCTCAATCAGTGCTAATGACTTGACCGAAGCACACGGACCAAGGCAAAGGCTCTCGAGAGGAGGTCGCCGTGACACCCGTAGGACTGCGGGTCCCAGGAGAGGGCAGTGACTGAGGCAAGGCTAAACCATGGTGACTTGAATGCCACAGGAAGTACATGACTCTGGGGGTGGCAAGTTTATGTGGTGAGACAGCTGTCCTCTTCCAAACGCATTTGTGATTTCTGACCCCTTCCGTCTTGCTGGACTGCTTCCCCCGCAGATGTCTCTGTCAGGGAACTGGGTCATTTCTGTGAGCCAGGCCCACCTTGTCCCGTGGGGAGGGAGGAGAGAGAGAGAGGGAGAGGGAGAAGAAAGAAGGAAGGGAGGGAGGAAGAGAGAGAGAAGGAGGGAGGAGAACGGGAGGAGGAAGGAAGGAAGGAAGGAAGGAAGGAAGGAAGGAAGGAAGGAAGGAAGGAAGGAAGGAAAGAAGGGCGGCAGGGAGGGAGGGAGGGAGGGAAAGAAGTAAGGAGGGAGGGAGGGAAGGAAGGAGGGAGGGAGGGAAGGAAGGAAGGAGGGAGGGAAATAAGGAGGGAAGGAAGGAGGGAGGAAATGAAGGAAGGAGGGAAGGAAGGAAGGAAGAAAGAAAGGAGGAAGAAGGGAGGGAAGGAAGGAAAGGAACCTATGTTCTTGTTTTAAAGTCAAGCCATTGCTCTCCCTTCCGTTGATGGACTATATCTAAGCAGCAGAAAAGCCAAGAAGTCTCTTGAAATTCATGTGCCAGCAAACATTATTTCTGTAGAAAAACAGTGTGGTGAGCAGTGTGGCTACGCAGGGGCCTGCAAGGTGAGGTCACAATCTTTGCTCTGTCCTGAGGTCTCACTCCTTTAACACCTTTCCATTGTGATGGTGACCTGCTCAGGGCCTTCCCTCTTCGCTTGGCACTAAGACATCCAAGCAATGCTGTGCGCTGTGCTCCTGAGAAAGCGGCGTGTGTAATTTTAATTAATTGAAGCTGGCTACTCCCATCCCACCGCCCCCCCCCAAAAAAAAGAAGTAAAAAAACATTGCTTAAAACTTCAGCACTGTTCTCACCCCACCCACCCCCGCAAGCCCTCTTCCGGAAACAATCTTGACATTAAAATTCCGAAAATGAAGTCACCACCCCTCTCAGTCTTTTTCCACTTACGTACATTTGAGAGTTGTATGCCACGCTAAAAGGCACTAATGTATTCTTCTCACTCCAACTACATCAAAGAAAGAATGAAAGATACTGCAAGTAAAGTTTTCAAAGCTTTTTCCCCCTCCCCCTTTTTTTTGAGCTATTTAATGGAAATGACTTAGCTCGCAGTCCATAGATTATCCTTACTTTTTTTTTTTAAGGGAAATCCATTTGATGCTTTGTAAAGCCTAACTTTCGACTTTAGAGTACTTTTAATCTAGGTGTATCATAAAGGTGAGGTTCTTGGTTGGTGCTTTTAGGACAGGAAGTCCTTCTGTGAATACGGGAGGTAACGATGATAATTCACAGAGGCTCTGCTGGACAAAAAAAAAGAAGAAAAAGAAAAAGAAACCTCCTGACCTTTTTAGCACCCGACGCTCGTTACTATTACTATTCCAGCTTTCATCTTTTTCTAATGTAGTCGCTCTTTAAACTTGTCGATTTCAATCCCTTATCATATGATCTAGTCGTCTACCAAGGTGGGAAGCAGGCGTAGTCTTTTCTGAGGAGCGAGGCTAACTTTGTATCTCTCTCTCTCTCTTTTTTTTCTTTCCTTTATTCTTTCTTTCATTTGGAGACCCATCTCCAGACTGGCAGACAGACTTTAATCCATTAAAAAAAAAAAAGACGCCTTCTGCTGTTGCCCATGGCCTGGTACTTACCCCTACTAGGACAATGCATTTGAATATTGCCCAGCATCTAACAGACATCTGCTCCCTGGTGAACTGTTGGAAGTTTGGGCTCGGTCAGGTGGGTTGCAACAGTGATGGTCCACCTTGGATCCTTTTCCCATGGCACCACAGATCCAACCCAGAGTCCCTGAGAAGCCATTTCAGCTTAGCTCTAAACATGCAGAAGTGTGGTGCTCCGAGCTTTCTCCCGTGCCTCCAAATCCTGTGAATTGTCTCAGCGTTGTCGAAAAGTGGGTCCGAACGCAAGGCTTGCATTCATTTCCCACTGCTTCCATGATAAATTAGCTCAAATTTGGTACCTCGCAGCAGCACGGTTATGATCGCCCAGCACTTGCTTGTCTGCCAGAGATCCACGTGAACACAGCTTGTTTCTCTGCTGTGGCTTTCATGGGCCAAAGTCAGGATGTTCTCTTGGTGAGCTGTAAGAAATTGGTCCTGAAAAAAATCAGCTTCCAGGCTCTCCCACAAGGTGGGCAGACTCCAATCCCATGTGACTGTAAGACATCGTCACCTGGCCTCACTCAGGGCTATAGAGGGCTGAAATCTTTTTGCCAGTCCAGATTCCCCCTCCCCCCAACCTGGCCCCATCTCCAAGAGAACAATGGTCTCCCATTTGGAACTTTCTCGATGGCTTATGCGTAGCAGCTCTATTTTTACAGCAGGAGAACGTTCCTTACTTCCCAGCAATCCTGTGCCGCACAAGGAGGCCCATTTGTTTACCCCTAGTTAACTATGGTCAGAAAATGGAGGAGGCTTTCTTTGACCATGATCAGATCTGCTTTGTGGTAATAACTTGTTGGTTTTTTTTTTTTGTTAAACATGTGCTTGGCTTTTACATGTGCTTATTTATATGATTAATTATTCCACGCGTGAGTCACGACTCTCGGTTGGTAGTACATTCTATGTATTTACAAAGGATTCAAATGGCCTGCAATAAATACAGTCCATAAAGTAGGCATGATAGCAATCGTAATGCATTAAGAGAAACCTTCCCTAGGGGAACACGGCTGTCAGAGAAACATTACATAGCAGGTGGATCGTAAATACAGTTTATGATATTTGGACTGCGGGGTAAGGCTAATGCGAGACAGTGTTCTAGCGCTCAGAGTACTAGTAGGGCAGAAAATGAGCTAGGGCACACCTCCTAGCTATTCTGTGGCCACAGAAGGCAAGCAAGCAGTGTGATTGTTTGGGCTTTAAAACAATGCAGGTTTCTAAACTATGCCTAAAAGTTATACCTTGTAACTCTACCCTCCATCAGAATTCAACTTGTCTCGTTGGTTTCATTGCTATCTCAGACTCTGGGACAACTTCAATTCCTGGGCTATCTAAAGACAGATCCTTATGATCCCAATACAGACACCAAAAACCAGTGCCAAGGACAAAATCCATCTGCCAGAAGTGCTGTTCTATTACTGCTCTCTTCCTACTCATGTGTGGCTCTTAGCAAGAAGCAAATCCAGCCACTCCGTCTGGAGGTAAAAGACCCAAATACACCCTCTCCCTACCTGCTACCAATGGAAGGGTAGACGTGCAAATTAAGTCTGACTAAGTCTGAGCTTTGACCTGGAACTCCAGAATACCAGGCATTATTCATGCAGGAGCAGCAGGGACGTGGCTGGCACCGACCTTTGGTGCCAGCTGTATTGAAGGTCTACGGTCAGCAGGGCTGATGAACACATTGTTCCTGCTGAGCTAGTTCTTCCTGCCGAGGTCTCAAACTGGCCTCTCTGGACTTCACGTTTGTGTGGGAAGCTGCCTGTGTCATTCCAACACACATTGTTTTTTCTGTCTGTCTAACTTAGACAGAGTTAAGTTTGTTAAATTTGCAACCAAGGAGCCTAAAGTGATACACCCTTGGCTGTCTCTCAGTTCATACTCTGCCCAGCTAGTACACTGACTGAGATGTATAAGAAAATGAAAAAAATGCACTGGGCACTGGTGGCTCACACCTGTCATCCTAGCTACTCAGGAGGCTGAGATCTGAGGATCATAGTGCAAAGCCAGCCTGGGCAGGAAAGTCCGTGAGACTCTTATCTCCAATTAATCACCAGAAAACCAGAAGCAGCACTGTGGCTCAAGTGGTAGAGTGCTCACCTTGAGCTGAAGGGTTCAGGGACAGTACCCAGGCCCAGACTTCAAGCCCTGTAACTGACAAAAAAAAAATGAAAAATTCAAAAATGCTTTTTTAAAATGGATCGAGGAGTCAGGGGCCTGGCTAAATGGATGCAAAATTCTCTTATCCTCCCTCATAGTTAAATTCCATGTGATTGTCAGTTGGGTTAAAGTCATGGTGTGCTTGGCTGGGCGCTTTCTTATCTTTGTCATATATGCTTTCTTTCTTTGTCATATATGCTTCCTAAAAGAAAAAAGAAACAACCAAAGTGCACACCTAAAGCAAGGTAAAAGGGAATGTGCTTTTCACTGAAGTGATAAAGTGAACATTTGAGATTTTGGTGAGAGGCAGCATATTCACAGCAGGAGTTGGGTGGGATCATGTGGGAAAAAATGAACCAATCATCTGTAGGACAGCACTGAACTGTGAGCTTCCTGCATCGTCACAGCATTTTCTCCTCAGGACCTCATCCTCACGGGGACCAAAGGTCATTGTACTGACAGTTACAAATAGGATCCCTGAAATGCCTTTCTCCTCAAAGGCAGCTACCCTTACTTCTGTTGTCCATAGGAGGAAGAGGGCATCTGAAAGAAATCTAAGAAATGTGTTTTCAGTTGTCCATTAGAAAGAGCCTACAGTGATCCTACACATAGGCTGGATACTTGAGGAATGATGATGCTGGAGAATCAAGGGCCACTGGTCAAGGCTTGGATCATGACAGGCTGTTTGACAACTCGACCATTCTGCCTACTCCCAAGGGACAATAAAGAAAGGGGCAATAGGGTAGAGGATAAATCATCTGAGACCTTGCAGGCAGTGGCAATGACTTATCTCCATCCCAATCATAAAAGGACATAGTACTGAAAGATTTTTACCCAGGAGAGTGACATGACAAAATTTATGTTTTCATCACTTCAACTCCACAGACTGTGTGTGAGGCAAGAAGAGATGCCAAGGCCCCCCCAGATCAGGGCGGTGGCCATGTTGATGGAGACATATATGTAGATTCCAGGGCTGCTCAGGAGATGAAGTCAGCAGAACTTGGTTGCAGTTGGCCTGAGAGAATGTGAGAGAGAAGGCTTATCGACGATAACTTCCAGATATTTGGATTGAGTAACAGACTGGAAGGGTTATGATGTGTCCTGCTCTGTAGGAGGACAAGTTCTCTTTGGCTGTGAATCACGTGGGAGATGGAGTATCAGTTGTGTTTTGAACGTTGTGAATTTCAGATGTCTAGAGACACACCCGGAACAGTGATGGAAGGCAGGACATTAGTCACAAGCTGACTGGAATGCTAGATGTTGGTGGAGAGGAGCTCGCATTTCTCAGATGAAATATGACACTGCTGGTTACCTTGTATCATTCTTTCTCCCCTTATTCTATTGTGCAACAGAGGCCACAAAAATTTAGCCACAAATTTTCCCCTCCCATTCAGAGGTGGAGTCTTTTTCTCCACCCTCTGAATCAAGGCAAGTCATTTTGGCCAAAGGCACATTAGTGAAATAACTCAAGCAGAGATTTGAAGATGCTGAAGGGCACACTGGGTCTTGCCCTTTTGGCTTCACATGCAACCCTGAGGCCACCATGTAATGAATCCTAGGAGACCTTCTAGAGGAGGAGTATCCATCCTAAGGTGAACAAAGCCAATAGCCTTCCTGCAACTACCATACAAATTTGTAAATATCACCTGCCAGCTGAGCATGACCCATGAGCAAGTCCAGTGAAAGTCTCTCTTGCTGGGCTGGATCAACTGGGAGACTTGTGTGCTAAATAAAATAGTGGTTCTTGGAGTAGCTAAATTTGGAAGTGATGTGTTTTATGGGACATCTAACTAATGTAAGCTCTGGCTTTATAGTGGGCACTTTTCCCGGCTCTCTTGCAGCTAGGTTTGTTGGCCTTAGGGTCATATTCTGGCTGTGTTGGGAAATTTTCTTAGAAATGAGCCAGTAAAAGATTTTCTCTTATGGCTTCTGTCCCTTCATTTCCCTTATCTGACACCTATAAAGCAGTTGTGAGGAGCAAAACTTCGATCATATCATTCTGGACCACAGGAGCAGGGGCATAGTCCAAGCATGTATTATTGTGGCTGAGAAGAAACATAGGTCCCTGAAGGCTTCATAGAGAAGCATTCCACCACAGTTCTAGATTGTCTGCTCTATGTTTTTATGTGAGGAAGAAATCTTCAGCCTTGCTCTTGCTTAAAACATTGTTATGTCTTCCACCCATTTTAGCTACAAGTGAGGAATATGCATAAGAATTATATCCATTATCGAAGCACTAGACCTAGGAATTTAGAATGTATTCCGGGGTTCTTGGCTTTTGCTTGAGTCTGAGTTGTGTAAATTCTTCATCTTTCTTTCTTTCTTTCTTTCTTTCTTTCTTTCTTTCTTTCTTTCTTTCTTTCTCTCTCTCTCTCTCTCTCTCTCTCTCTTTCTTTCTTTCTTTCTTTCCTTGTGGTTACATGTCTCTGCAACGAAAACTAGCTGCTGGAAATATTCATCTAAATGATAGCACCTGTCTGGTTACCTTGGGAAGGTTTCTCTCATTGGTCAACAAGTTCTTGCTTGTTGAATTGCACTGCACTTCTCTCAGCTTCCAACGATGTTGTGGTCATTCAAGGCATTCTACCCCTGGGTTCTCCCTGGTAAACCATCAAATTATTGTATGTCAGGGCTTGGCAGACACTTGACTACTTCAGCCACAAATATGGTCCAGCTTTTTGTTGATTATTATGGAAATGGATCTTTCAGATATTTTCTGCCCAGGCTAGCTTCTAACCATGGTCTTCTACATCTCAGCCTCCTGAGTAGTTAAGATTCCAGGCACGAGCTTCTGCCACTATGTGGCTAGCAAGGAATCTGAAGATGTATCTGTCTGATGGCATGCTTCCCCCCACACCCCACACCCTGCCATACTTCATTCTTTTTACAGATGACTAATATTCCACTATGTCACATTCTATGTATTCAGTCATTGCCTAAGGAATGATTGAGTTGTTCGCACCTTTTCGTGATTGCGAAAGACAAACACCCACACAATCTCTGGGATCATTTTCTTCTTGCTTCATGGCTCTGTGGGAACCTAGAAAAGTTCTGCTCCTTGTTTTTTTCTCATCTTCTGATGGTGAAAGATGAAAAGGTCAAGGTTCACTGTGAAGATTCACTTGCAAGACTTTGGGTCCCACGGACTAACATCCCACCTTGAATCACAGAAAATTAAACAAGAGGCAAGACATTTCCTGTGATTGTGGATGGAGAAACCACAAAGCTATAAGGCTTTAATACCTGGAATGTGGATGAGGAGGCAGTCTGTGTTTGAAAAATGGGGCCAGTAATTCAATTTTCTTCTGCAACCCATGTGGAATAATAAAGATAACTCCTTCTGCAAAGGAGAGATGGGGACAGAGGGAAAATTAGCATATTAAGCAGAACACTTGTGGGTTTTGTTTGCTCATCAAAAATCCTTCATGGTGTAGGTCCTGCTTTACATCATTTTTGTAAGTCAAGACTGGGGTTTACTTGAGTCCAGATGTCTTCTGCCCAGCTCACCCATGACTAGCATGAGTTCTAGGGAAGCCACTAGCGTTGAACAAGGTCTTCATTTCCAGATGGCCATAATCTTTTTGAAGGGAAAAGGAAGACTAGATATTATGGCTGCCTGTTCTCCTCTTTAGAGAAGGAAACTCAAGCAAGCGAATGGATGGTTTTAAAAAAAAAGAAAAAGAAAAAACATCTGGGTTGGAACTTTCTTCAGAAACCCTAGCATTCTCCCTTTATCAAGCCTCTCCTTAGCTTAGAGTTTTGATCCTTGTGTGAATTCAGGTTTCCCTGGGAAGAAGACTGCAATCAGACTTGTCTACTTAACACAATTAACAGGGCAAAGCAGGGATTCTATAAGCACTCTCTGTCTGGGAAAGAAATGGACTTGCACATCCCTGCTCACTCTGGTTGTACTTGAACTCCTTTCCTTGGAGCTCCTTTAGCTTTGGTCTAAGCTAAATTTAGAATGGTACTAGACGTCCCTAACAGGGGGGAAAAATTAAGAGGCTTTCTGGAATCGGGCCACTGTTTTAGGGACAAAGAACCATTAGATCCAATTCCTCTGATCATGGGAAAATTTCATGTTTCTACAGAAGCATTTGGACAATACCTGGTGAACTGCCAAAGAGAGAGAGGGGAGAAGGGACACATAGACTGAGTTTGTCTACAATCAAACCTATAAAGAGAGTAATACCAACAATAATAATAACCAGAAAAGGAAAATAATAAAAAGAAACCTACGTAAGACTTATAACCCTGTGTCTTATGGATTTGTGTCTCCCAATTTAATTACAGGGCAGGAAATATTTGGCGAAGCTATGACTCCTTCGGATACCTCCATTAATAACCGGATCAGATAGGTTAAAGTTTCATTCTTCTTTTGGATTCCAGTTTTCCTTCTAGAATATTATTCCTTTTTCCTGTCCCATTTGTAATGTGATAGCAAAGGGAATGATAAGGTTTAATTGTCTCTGGAAGAAAAGCTTTTAAAAATGTATTCTGTAATATGCAACATATTTAGAGCTTACGATAAGCAATTTCTCTCAGGAGGAAGTTTATGGGTGGGGGGGGGGAGAAAAATATGCCTCTAAAAGTAATTTCAGCAGAAAAGTAGATTAAATATCCACCATGTTAGTCACAGAGCATTAGCATTAGATGGAATCGAATTGACGGAGAAGAGGTCAAATAGTGGCTGAAGGCTGTAGCCCACCAGACAAGCGCTAAAACCCAACCGTACTTAAAATCATTAACTTTAAACCTCTTTGATATGAGATCCAAAACCTCAGTGTTCCTTCCTGGAACTTCTAAATGCCACGCCTGGTTAAAAAAAGAAAGAAAGAAAGAAAGAAATCCCTTCAAAAACTCTACATTTCATGAAATACTTATATGGAACAGAAGATATTGGAAAGAAACTGGGGTTTCTGGAGAAAAATACATTTCTCTAAGGTGTTCTTAAAACAACTTTCTGCTCCATCTTCCAGAATATTCTCAATTTTTTTTTTTTAGCAACTCAATGCACTAGGTGAAAGGGAAAGTTATGGCCTGGGAAAGAGAGATAAACCTCCCATCTGTGAGGTTTCTCTGGGACCAGGAATTCACAGCCCTGCTCACAAGACCCTGAAGAGCATTGGCCTCAGGCTGTTTGATTTTATTGTATTGTTTTGTTGGCAATATCAAACAGAAGCTACAGATCACTTTAAAAGGTAGAGTGTACGAGAAATCAAGCACTATAACATACTTTCTCAGTAGAGAGAGGCAGCATGAAGCAAATCTCTGGAATTTCAAGTTGACCTGAAGAGATAACTGAACATTGAAACAAAAGCTGGGAAATCATTAAACCTGCTGGAGAAAACCGCATTTTCCTATAGGAAAGCTGATTCCTAAAATTAGAGACCACCAATGATTAATACTCCTTTCTTAATTGTTAAACAACTTACCTCTTTCTCCCTCCTTTGTTCTGAAATACACCATATCCATCACTTACTGAAATCAATTTTTACATATCGATTAAGGTCATAAGCAGTATATCTGTAAAGAATGAGGTATCTTTTTTTGGGGGGGTCCGGTAGTGGGGCCTGAACTCTGGGCCTGGGCGCTGTCCCTCAGCTCTTCAGCTCAAGGCTAGCACTCTACCACTTGAGCCACAGCACCACTTCGGGCTTTTTCTTTTTCTTTTTTTTTTGCTTATGTGGTGCTGAGGAATCGAACCCAGGGCTTCAGGCATGCAAGGCAAGCGCTCTACCTCTGAGCCACCTTCCCAGCCCCAAGAATGAGGTATCTTTTTGTGGTAGTTATTAGAATGAATGAAATACGGATTTCAGAGGTGGAAGAGAGTTTTTCATTTGCTTTCATTATTTGAATATACTAAGGGTCAAATTCAGAGCCTCAGACTTGCTTTTCTGGCCCTCTACCACTTGAACCACACCTCCAGCCAAGCTTTTTGCTGGTTGTTTTGCATAAGGTGTTTCCTGGACTTCCCTGCTTGGGCTGGCTTTGAATCAGCCATCATCCACATCTCAGCTTCCAAAGTAGCTATGGTTAGTGGCATGAACCACTGGTGCCCAGTGTTGGCTTTTAAATCCCATTGTACTTTATGACTAAACTAATGGTGTTTATTTCTGAGAAAGCAAGTAATGTAAAGAATCTTCTGGTTACTCAGGTGAGCACAGATTTGAGATACTATTGGAGAAGCAGTTGTGATCAATGAAAACAATGGTGTATTCATGTTTAAGGATCATTCATGTGTCTACTTCTGAACAGTAAGTAAAAAGTATCCTTTCCACTGCACGAAAGGGTACAGGGTCTCCATGCATGAGATAGTTAAACCAGGGAGAGATATATCCCCACATGGACAACCTGTTCTAGGATGGAATGAAGGGCCATACCAACCAAGTCTTGAGTTGGGCAAAAGCATATGCACTCACAAAGCCGCTCTGAAACATGAAGAGCCATCGTATAATTGAGCTGAGGGACATTTGACATTTGACCGATAAATAAGATTGCATGCCATCTCTGGAATCTGTGAAAGGACTTCTAAAACATTTTTTAACAGAGCGCTTTAGGAAGATGACCCAGGGTTCATAAGCCAGCCCCTGTCTGTGTTAAGTTTCAATGCACGTCCTATCTTTCTCCAGCCACATTTTACTTGTCTGTGGTGCAAAGGTCGGAGGCTAGACTTAATGTCACACGGTTTACTCTAAAGATTCGCAGGATGCACACCTGTGTTCCTTCCACCACGGCCAGTTCCAGCATAAGCAATTCATGACTTGTGTTTCTTCTTTCTTTGAAAGCATTGGTAGTGGATCATCAAGATACAAATTCTACAATATACAAATGAATATATGGAGAAAATAAAGTGAACCTCCCCTATTACTTGACTTTAGTCTCTCATTTCTCATCCTAAGGGCAATATGGAGCTACCAGAGTTTTAGGTAACTTATTAGAGAAACTATATGCTTATAATGTGTGTGGTTTTTTTTAAATGGTAGAAGACTTCCCATAGCTTTCTGCTCTTTTACTTAATAGTTCCTTCGAAGACAATTGCACATCAGTCCTTCTAAAGATGCACTACTTGTCTCAGTGACCAATGAAGACATTACACTGAATCTACGGCCCTGATTTACCAAGCTGTTCACATGTAGGCTGTTGCTACTCTTCTGTTGCCATAACAATGCTCTAATGTACATATGTGAACAAGCATGCTTTTTTAACTGTGGGGTAAAAAAAAATGCCAGCAGGTAGAATTACTGTGTCAAAGCAAGTGTTCATGCTTAATCATCCAATGTCCCAAATAATCCAATGTCGAAGATGTCTTCTGATGTAAATCTAAATGGTCCATTTAACTGCACTAGAAAGACAACATATCACTTCCTGCCACAACTTTTGATGAAGGCATTTATTGACCATCTAGAATTGCCTGACACAAGATACGTCTTCCGTTTCTTTAAATATTGTCTGTCTGTGATTCTTTCTACAACATTTTCTTCTCCTTGAAAGCTCTACAGCTCAGGAGTTATGTTTACTTATTCTGGATATCTATTGTAGATCAAGTATTTGTACACTTCCCTGACCATGTTATAAAAAGAGAGGGAGAGATGGATGCAGGAAGCCAATATAAGACCTGCTCTTTCTATTGGCTACACAAGAAGATGGAGGCTATGCATTCTGCACAGCGACATCACAACCAGGACTAGGACTCTGTTTGCACGTGGAACTGTCTCCTCTCCAAGTTCAGACTCTCGGAATGAGCGTTACAAAGCTCAACTCAGAGGTTCGCAAGCAAATTTAAGCTAAGAACGAGAGACATTTTAAGAGGGTTGGATTGGGTTGGATGGATAGCGAAAATGGAGAAACCGCAGCTGCAGGTGGAGGCATGGATCAAATGGTGAAACCAAGTTTGATGGCGAGAACGAGGCCCTAAGTTCAAGGTTCAGAACCAACACACACACACACACACACACACACACTGTGCATACACACACACCACACACACTTGCATGCACACATGTACCATGCACGTGCATGCACACTTGCATGAACATGTGTGTGCACATATACATACATGCAAACATGCACACACATGCACGCAAACATAAAGAAAGGAATTGAGTTCGTTATGTAGCCAAAATTTAGCAATTTTCCCTCAGAACATGACCCCTTTCACAATTTCTCAGAAGACAGTTGACCGTATAGTCAGATGTTTATGTATAGTACACGTTGTAACGTCCTACATAAAATGTGGCATTTTAAGCATTAACTTTGAATGAAGAAATTAGATTCATTATTAGCATCATTTAGGGGAGCATTACAAAGAAAAACTTTTATTAAAATTACATGACTCTATAGAACATAAACTCTTATCTGATGAAAAGGAACACTTAAAACAATCAACCATCCATTACATTTCTCCGTCGGCCCTGAGTTCAAGCCACAAAAAGAAAAAGAAATTAATGCCTATAGAGGTATTGATTAATTGTTATATGATCTTAATATATCAATTACATTATTGTCTTTTCTAATTCATATATGAAATATTAATTGATATGTGTTCATTAATATATATTCATATACAGACATACATCCTAAATGTGTCTTCCATAATGAGACAGTAGCAACATTTAGTCTCTTGTGATGCTGAATGCTCCACAGAACATCATTTAGTTGCCCCATATACAAGAGTTAAAAGTTAACATGGAACTCAAATACAATGAGCTGTACTGCACCTTCCCCAGACTGTACACATAGGATGACTAATTATTTCCCCGTCTTGGTTGCCAGCTATCACTGGCACACATCTCACATTTTACTGTGTTCATCGGTGCTTTTACAAGTGTCCCCGGTTTGATATTATCTGTTATAAACAGTCAGCTGCTTAGGCGCTGCATCTACACTGTCTTTGATAACAAGCTGGGGTGGCCGGGTGCCTACTGAGCCGATTACAGGCGCTTTGGAAAGAAGGGGCCTCTTTCTGCCCGACCCCTTTTGAGTTTGTAAGGTAGGGTAGAGCCGTCGAGAGGAGAGCTTCCATGAGCTTTTGCTGGACCATCCACCTCGAATAGAACTGTCTCATGGAGAAAGAGAGAAGACTAAGGCAGTGACCAAGAGGAATCCCAGCAGAGCCCCTCCCAACAGCCCATCACCAGGATCCATCTAGAATTGGGGGAGCATGAACTTTAACCTTTACTCTGGCATAAACTTGGGGGTGTCATCCTACTTAAAAGAACCCCCTTCCCCCCTCCCAGACATGACTGGATCTGGATAATTAGGTCGGAGTCAGGGGGGAGGTGGTGGACAGCATTAAGATCAGAGGACAATCTAATTCTCCCGGTAGCTGATCAAACCCACCTGAGCTTTAGTTTCCTGTCTGTGAAATGGGTAGAATAACCAGGCCTCTAGAGATTGTTTTGAGGACACTTTGTAGCGTGGATGTCGCTGTCTCTCTGTATGGGCTCCTCATTATCTGTGAATGTCTGTGGTCATAGTGAGGGCTTCTTGGATATAATATATCTTTACATGCTCCTCACTCTCCAAGAGAAAGCCAGAGAAGCACACAGTAGGCCTCCAATAGCAGTCATTCTGGGTTAAACTTCTAAGCCTATCAACACCCCACAGTTGTTGTACTCAAAGGTACTTTAACACACACACACGCACACACACACACACACACACACACACACACACAGAGCTATGATGCTTTTTTATTACCTAGTAATTTAATGAAATTTTATTTTGTAATTTACCAGTGAGATTCTTGAATGCCCTTATACCAGACAAGATCCTTTGCATTTTCCTGCCTCTGAGAGTTTGGCTTTGGTTTTAGTTTTGTTGTTGTTTTGTTGGTCATGGGTCTTGAACTCTGGGCCTAGGCGCTGTCCCTCAGCTCTTCAGCTCAAGGCGAGCGCTCTACCACTTGAGCCACAGTGCCACTTCTGGTTTTCTGGTGGTTTATTTGGAGATCAGAGCCTCATGGACTTTCTTGGCCCAGCTGGCTTTGAATCACAATCTTCAGATCTCAGCCTCCTGAGTAGCTAGGATTATAGGAGTGAGCCACCAGTGCCTGGCTTAGTTTTGTTTTTCTGTCTTTGTTTTATATTTTTTGAGAGGCTGTCATGGGTCTTGAACTCAGGTCCTTGTTGCTGTCCCTGAGCTTTTGTGCTCAAGGCTAGACCGCCCCGCCTCCCCCAGGACTTGAGCCACAGCTCCACTTCCAGCTTTTGGGCAGTTAATTGGCTAGAAGAGTATCACAGACTTTTCTGCCTAGGCTGGCTTGCTTTGAATGGTGATTCTCAGATCTCAGCCTCCTGAGTAGCTAGAATTACAGGTGTGAGACACCAGCACCAGCTGAAGGGCATTCCTTAATACTTTGCTGCTACTTCGAATCCTAAGACCTCACTCTGGAACCAGAGAGAAAAGTCAGATACAGAACCCTATAAAGTCTGGAGTTATCTCATAACCTGCCCAGAAGGAAGGCTGTTGGGCTCATATTAAATGAGACAAAGAAGAAAGAAACAGAGAGGAAGGAAGGAAGGGAGGAAGGGAGGAAGGAAGGAAGGAAGGAAGGGAGGGAGGGAGGGAGGGAAGGCTTTCACATCTGACCAGAATCAAGAGAACATGAAGCTTCTGACTGGGTCCATGGCCAACTGGAGAGCTTGTGTCTCCCACCTGAGGACTATGTGCATTTTTGTTTGTGTTTCTCTACTTGAATAAACTAAGAACAGTACCCACACGAGCCAACAGACAGCCCTTAAAAGCAGAGAGAACCGTTAATCTGAACTTTGAGGGTTTTCTGTTTGAAGTGGTCTCTGACATTCACATTTTCAGCGCTAGCATGCTCCTGACATTCTTCCATCAACATGCAGCATTAATTTTCTTTAATTCGGCGTAAAATAGAGCTTGTTAAGAAGACAGTAATGAAGTGAGCTAGCATGCAGTTAACATAGTGTACAAGATAGCTTCCTTCCTGCCCTCCTTCCCTCCCTTTCCCCTCTCCTCTTCTTCCTTGAGATGCAAAAAGAAATCCTTCATTTAGATCTTTGGTCCAACTAATGTTACTCAAGTAACCTTAAATGCGTGATTTGAAAATAATCTGTATTGCCTCCTTGGGCAGGAAACAATTTCCATTGAGCTGCATATTGCAGTTTACCCTAAGTTTTTTTTTTCAAAAAAGGATGTTCTTTCAACATAATTGCTGAAAGTCATTTCGTGTTCCACGTTCCCTAAGTATCCATTACATCGTTCCACGGTGGGAGAAATGGCGATCCCGTGACCTTTCCTAACAGAGGAGACTGGATGGCCACTCACTGTGGAGACCCACCTCCAACCATGACCTCCAGAGCAGAGCAAGAAATCCATTTCCGTGTTCACGCGAGCCTTTGACCTGTCTATGAGAGCCCCTGCGAGGATAGAAACACCTCCGATACACCAGGGACTGAGTTGTGACCGCATAACAGCTGAACATGAATCATCAGACACATCAGGTGACATTCTCCAACCTCCTGAAGTCCGGATGGACACCATTAGACCACTGCACACAGACGAGCTGTTTTTATCTTTGTGGGGTTTTGTTTACTGCATTAGTCTAAAATACTTTCCGAAAGTGGAAAGCACAGCATAGTTCATAAGCTTTGATAAATACAAACTCTAAAAACTAAACATTGGTACTACTGTGGTTTGGTTGTATTTTGTTTCGAGCTGCACAAATTCAGGCCCTTGTGCATGTTGGAGAAGTGATTACAGGTGTCAGCCACCGTACTTGGCTTTTCCAGACTTTAAAGTATGAGCAATTTTGGTTCTGAGCGACCATTTACTTGATTAGTGATTATTTTTTTTTCTTCCGACACAAACTCCCTATAGAAAAAATACTTTCTTCCAACTACTTAAGAGTTTACTTGGAGGAGCCTTAGAGACAAGTCATTGATCCAATTCTACTGTGAGATATCTAAGGAAAGACACTAATTTTGGCATCAGAAAAATCTTGTCCTGTGTCATGGCTCTCTCTTACTATGTAGATGAGTATCTTTAAAATATATTAAGTCCTGAATCAAATGTATCCTGTTCTCCATGGTAGAAACTTATTGAACACAAGGTAATCTCTCAGGACAACGACCTAAAGATCTGCTGCTCCAATTCCCAACCAACACAGAAACTTTGAATCTACCTACCAGAATTTCTCCTCATAGGTATTACAGAAATGCAGAAGTACTTGAAAGTGACTATCAAGTTGTACTTCAACCTCCTGAACAGAACTCAACAGAAGTGAAACATGGTTTCCCCTAAAATCATGACACAGAATTCTCTGTGGCTAGATTTTGGTTGACACCAAGCAAGAAGGACAAAGTCAGTTTGGCTTCTTCTTTGCAACCCTATATAATATCCTTTGAGTGATAAAAATCATTTCTATTGCATCCAATGATGAACTACAAGATAATTAGTCACATGGAAACTCACAATCAGAGGCAAATTATACACACACACACACACACACACACACACACACACACACACACACACACATATTACTATTCCCACTCGCCACCAAAATCACAGTTGAAAAAAGAAATAACAACTTAAAACTAAAACAGGATGCCTAAAATATGGCCTGAATCAATCTCTCATTCTGGATGAAATGGAACTAGTAATTCAGAGAAAATAAATAATGAGTTTTGTCCCTGTGACCTTAAGAAATTCCTACAGAAAGGGATGAAAGACAGTGAAAGGCTGAGAGGGGGGTGGGTAGTGAGGAGAGAGAAGAAAGATAGAGAGGAAGAAAGAAAGGAGCCAGCCAGAACCAACAGTCTCTAGAGAAGAAGAAGAAGAAGAAATGTCTATCAAAATGTGCAAGCTCGCTCATCAAAGATTCAAATTGACTTCCAGTATTTAAATGAGAATGACAAGAAGGTGGCTTGAGTGGTCAGTTTCTTTTCTCAGATCGCCAATGAGAACGCTTAACATCTCAACTCACTTTGCGTGCCTGTGTGTGTGTGTGTGTGTGTGTGTGTGTGCTTAAAAATTACCATTGTCATGACTGTAGGCTTTGGGGCCTGCAGAGGACCACTTAGCGCTCTTTGCTTTCCCCCCAAAAAACACAAAGTGTTGGTGAAGTATAAACAAGAGAGCGCTTTTTCTTTGACCCACTCTGCAGTGTGATGGGGGAGTGTTGTTAGTTTATGTGAGAGAAAATAGCATAGGCTTTCTGAAAAAAAAAAAAAGTGGAATTGGATTAAGGCCTTTGTGCGGAGTCTCAATGCTGAGGGGAATTAGCAAGAGTTGTAGGCACTTAAGGGGCCCTCAAGCTCAAGCTTATCCCAGATTTTGCACAATAAACATTTGAATATCAACAGTGTTTTGTAACTTGCAGCACTAATGTATAAACTTCTCCCTTTTGAAATTCCCAAATCCTTCCAAATGTCTCTAACACCCGCTACATAAACAGATAGGAACTAGAGTAGAAAACCCCTAATCAATGATGTAATTCTGCTTTAAAAAACAAAAAGAGAGAGAGAGAGAGAGAGTTCTTTCTCCTTTTCTATCTCCAGGATCTAGAATGTTTTTATAATGGCTAGCTGGTTTAAGGACTTTAGATGCTGTATTTAGTTTTAATCATTCAAACTTCTTTCAGGCTTTGCATTCTGTTATGGGCAGTTGGGGGGGTGGGGGTAGGGTGGGAGAGGGAGAGACGGAAATGGATAAAGATAAATGATTGAGTGTGCAACTATTTCAGCCAAGATTTTGCTTCTTGCTTTGGGAAACATCTGAGTCCTAAGATCTTTGGTTTTCGAAGAAATCCTTAGGAAGATTTTTTTAAATTCTTTATATGGAAGAAAGGGACTGTTTTTGTCTATGAAAGCCAGTGGACAATCTCATTGGAAATCCACATTCCTCAAGCCATTTCCCACCCAAGGCACTGATCTGATACCCAGCCTTTCTGGCTAAGGACAGTGAGCTGATTTGGTAGCCAGAGCGTCCCACATGAAATGCTTATTTGATGTCCCTGGCATTCAACAAGTTCTATTTCACTCTCGAAATTTTTTCTTGTGTCACCAAAGTGAAATCAAACTGCTGTACATTTTAGTAAGGAAAGAGAATAGAAAAGAAAGAAAAGTGGGAGGAGGGAGGGAAAGCACGAAGTCCATTCTTCCAAAATTGATTGTAAGACAGAGTCATAATATGTTGTTTTCTGAGAATAAGATACTTGATTTGGGTTACTGGTATAAGAGAATTCCTCCTTTCTGTGTGTGTGTGTGTGTGTGTGTGTGTGTGTGTGTGTGTGTGTGATCTATACTATGATATCAATCATTAGGGTTTGAGTCTCTTAATTTCATTTACTAACCCAAACACTTGCAATACAAACCCATTTGTCTTCCCCATCAAAATTTTTATCAGCAGCTTAAGGAATTCAATGTTTAACTGGATTCCCTCCTTCTGGGGATGCATTATCTAGAGATGCTTCTAAGGAACTCAGTCTGACTAAGAATATATTCTATTGAGATTATTTGCAGTAAAAAAAAATGACAGTGACCAAAGTAGTAAAACACATAGCTGAAAGTATTATTAATAATAATTATTATTTTTATTTGTGACTGTGCTCATTTCACGCCTGAAAAGAGGGTGGTAAAAATCTCATTACGTAGAGGGCGGATGGGAAGGGTGGGGGATGAAGACATCACTGTCCTGCTCAGCTCTGAGGCGTGTTGAAGCAGTTTGCCTATTGAATTTGATACAATGATGTATAGATGAATAAAGTTATCTCCAGTTCTGAATAGGATGCTGTCAGTGGGAGGGTAAGAAGGAGGGGGTGGGGGTGGGGGGGACTTGGAATTTGAAAAGAATTCTTTTTTTTCCTTTTTCTTAAAAAAAAAAAAAGAAGAATGAAAGAAAGAAAAAGAAACCTTGAAGGTCAGGGTCCAGCTGCCCAGAAAAGAGTAGAACACCACAAAATACTGGATAGGCCTAGATAAAGACAAGTATAGACCCCCAGACACACATATTGCAAAAGTTGCTTGCATCAAGTAACCAATGTATTAACATATATTTCTATAGGCAACCAGCTATCCCCCCCCTTTAGTCCGCCTTACACTCTGATGAATGGAGGGACACCAAGAGCATCTGTAAAAATTACAGCTTTAATGAAACAGATGAAACAGGCCATCAAAGGTAGGAGAAAAGAAGAAATTCTAATGATTATGGCTTAATTCTAATAGATTATAATTATTATGATTGGTATGAACCATTTTCTGACTGACATTCCATTTTCCCCCCCATTTAAGCTTTCATTTAAAAAGGGGGGGACAGTGGATGCGGGAAGTGAGGAGGGGAGAAACTAACAGCCACTAATTATTCTACAGGATTTTCTGCTTAACTCAATACAGGCCTTTAATCAAATAGAGTAAAGAGATAAAACCTTTAAATGTGAATCATCACGCACACACACACACACACACACACACACACACACACACACACACACAAAATGCACTTTTCCTCGTCCTCTTCTTTTTCAGATTGGTGGGGGGGCGGAAAAAAGAAAGTTAGCGTTTTTGATTTCTAATCATTTTGGTTTTGTGATCTAAAGAGACGAATTTGAAAAAAGTGTGGATGGTCAAATGGATTATAACTGAAAGGTGGGGAGAGTTTATGATAAACCAACTTGATCTGCTCCTAAGCATGTGTTAGTTGTTCCCTCTGCTGCTGATGGCTTGTTGTCTTTTTATTCTTGTATGGGTTGGGTATTTTCCAGGGTGACATAATAATTGTTACACACTTACTTTTGGTCTGCTGTTGGCCATGGGTAGGTACTTCAATAAGACTTTTAGGAAACAGAATGGGTCTGGAAATATTGTTTCTTCTCCTCATATAACAGAAATTTTCTCCCTCACCCCTCCCCTCAAAAAAATCACAAGTTAAGATGACAGATATTCATTTTGACTTCCATTTTTAAGGAACTTTTTAAACTCTCTCCTGCCCCATTAACATCAAAGTTAGAAATGGGCTAGAGACACTTTATTCTTTGTACTCTGCATAGCAGTAACTAAGTTCATGATGATGTTGTTGAGTTACATAAGGTCAAGCCATCCAAAATCTGATTTTCATGTATTTTTGGACTCTGAATTTTCTCTAAGGCTGTAGTAGAAACACACGAACCTGCTCTGGTGCATTTTTTTTCTAAAAAGGAACTTCTTATCAAGATTAAATTTCACTTCAATATTTTACCTACTGGCAAAAGTATCTTATAAATTGAAAACAGAGTCTGTCAGATAGAAAAAAATCTCATAGAACAATGATAATAATTGTGAATCATCTAAAATTATCTCACTGGTTCCCATAAGAATATTGCCGACCTCTAAAATATTTCAAAGTCACGTGGAGGAGAAAGTTTCCTCTATGGTATAATGCAAAAGTCCAGGAATCTTCTATATACATTTACCTGGGTTGAGCTAGCAGGAGCAGAGTATTTTAATCAGAACTCTTATTCTGTACATCTACTTTAAAGGGAAAGAGAGAAAGGGGGAGGAGGATGAGTTTCTACATCGTGCATGCTGCCATTAGACTGTTGACACTCTATTGTGTGGTTAAGAGATGGAAAGTTTAAGTCAGGAGATGATGCAGAATGTGAGCTTGTAAAACATTTCTTAAGGATGTCTTTCCAGAAATTATAGTTTCTTTTGTGTGGTCATCCAGACCAGAGCAAAGAGTTCTGGATCAGCCTTGTTAAAGACGGGCTGGGTGACCTGCTGTGTATAATGCAACTCTTACCAACAACTTGCAGAGATTAAGAGGCTGGCAGTATGATGTCAAAGGAGGTTTAAGGGCGCTGCTTTCTGAAGTCGTTCAGAGTTAATAATTAATGGATATCTTTCTTTGATGACTCTTTTATATTGGAATGCAACTGTCTGAAACTCTACCACAAGGAAAACTTGGCTTTTGTTTGTCATTAATTTTGACATTGCTTAACAAATTTGTGTGTGTGTGTGTGTGTGCATTTTAGCATCCTATCCTTTCTCATTTGGTCTTGGTTGAATATGAAACAAAATCTTTAATGAACAAATGTTTGTTTAATTTTCAAGAGTAGGTGATAGCATATTTTTCAAATAGACAGAACATCTTAAGTAGTCTCCAAATCTTTTAGATGGGCTGAATGCAAACCACCATTTCCTGGTGATGTTCATTCTGGTCCAATATTTTCATGTTGTGTAATAATTTTTTTCTGAGCTCCTTTAGCGAATGACTACTTGTCCTGATCATTTTTTCCAGACTCTATTTTGAAAGGCAATCGACTGCTATCTATACATTAATCCTGACAAGGAATAGACTGCACTTTGGCCAAATAAATAGGATAGATATTCACTGAGGGAAGAAATTAAATTTTGAAGTATTTCCAACCTTGGTAGCATTGCAATATGCCATTGACATAGGAGATGTGTCATTTGTACCAGGGTTTTTATTTATACCAACTCATAGCCTGTTTCAAAGACTTCAGAAATTAAACAGCAACATTTTTTTTGTTTATATTACATGTGTCATCTATACTTTGGTGGCACATACTTAAAGTCACTCCCAGTGTCTTTCCTTTTAGGGCCCAAACAATTCCTATTGACTCTTTTCCAATTTCTAATTATATGAATAATTATTTCTGAGTCCCACAGTTCTTCTAAATAGCATCTATTTTAATAACTGCAATAGATACCCCCATCAATTATTAACTGCCTTGCTTCAATAGATAAGCAAACATCTGCTGGTTGCATTTATTGTCACTGAGTAAATGATTTTGTTTAAAAGAAATCATGTAAATTAGAGAAAGACAGACTACGTAATTCTCTCTCTCTCTCTTGCAGTCACTCTCTCTCTGTCCCTCTCCCTTTCTCTTTCATTTGCAGATTTTTCTTTCCCTTGAAAAGCTATTTTTCTATTACCTGAAGAAAATGGTCATTTGTTTTTTTCTTCTTCTTCTTATTTTTCTGCTAGCTTTCAGGAATGGGGTTAGGGAATAAAATTTGGTTACAGAAAAAGAATGCAAAAATAAATCCCATTTGACTCCAGATAGACTTCAATATTCCAACTGTTGCAATTTAATTAGGTTCTGGGACCATTTGAGGTATCAATTCTCTTTGGTCCTGGTACTTGATTTTGTTGTGGAATGCCATGCTATGAGGCTTAGAAATTACTGAAGACATTCTGTACTGATGCCTCTCTTTGCCGAGGAAAAGGCCTTTTAATAGTATTTTTTCCTTAGGATTTTTTTTTCTGTCTGTGAGCATTTACAAGTCTTCCTCTCAACACCTTCTAATGGACACAGATGGCATTCAAAAAAAAAAAACATCGGGAGCTTTCTTGATCATTGCAACCCTGCAGTCCTATCAGGATTCTGCTGTAATTGATAAGAACATCTCTGCCTTGTTTCTGTCTGACAGATGTCAGGCGCAGAAGCTACTGACCTACGAAGGTCGCAATACACTTGTTCATGTCCTTACCTGTTTTCACAGGACGTTAGAAAAAGGCGCTGCCCCTGTCTGCCTGAAGGTGTGATTGCTGCTCAGGTGGGACTGCACAATGCCGGGGAAGGATGCCTTAGGAAGAGAAGGGTTGTAAAAGATGAAGGATATTAAAACTTGCAAGCCCGGATGCTAAAACTAACAAGGTTAATGAACACAAAGAGTGGGAGAACATGGGGCGAAGAATTATTTTCATCAGTGCAGTCCACTGGCACTGTCTTACACACACACACACACAACTCTTTTAAGAGAACCAAAAGAAAACTTGTTTTTGTTTAGTGAACTTTTTTTTTCACACTCCAACAATTAAATGACTCCAAATTAATACAGAAAAGCTTTTGAAAGAATAGTGACACTTGTTGCAAGGATTTTTTTCCCATAATATTTTACATTCACTGTATTAAAATATTATTTTGTGTCCCTGCGGGTAGACGTTAGAAGGTCAGTATTACACGAATTGGATGGTCTCCACTTTACGATTGGTCCAGGACTTCCAAAATGAGACTTGTACTTTTACTTTAAAAAGGGGGGAAAAATTAAGACAGTAATTTTTCATTGAGTTAATTCTATTAAGTTTCTCTTTCAGGTTGAAAAAAGGAAATTCTCCTTTGCCCTATTTTTCTTGAGCTATAGAAATTATTTCATCACCACTTTCCAGATTACACATTTTTTGAAAGCTAGGGAAAACATTTCTTCACAGATATATATGCCACTCAGAATTATTCTGGAAGGGGGAAGGATGAATTTAACAGTATGGTATCTTTAAAAAGGAATGATGAAGATATTTTAAGTAACAAGAAGTTCAAGTGGTATCTGTTTATTCCATTTTTTTTCTAAATCTTGAGAAAGCTTCAGAGAGCATTGAACATTACCGTTGCTATTGATTTGTAATTTTCTCTAATATGTACAGGCATCTTCCAACTATATCACCTTTATATTGGCCAGATTACAAAGCAACTCTGCACCTCATTAGCCTTAATCAAAAAATATACTTCCAATGGCATAGATCTGACACTGAGAATGGAAACCTCCCAGAAAGACGAAAGGCTACTCTAAATTCACTCTATTAGCTTTAAACCAGGAGAAGATTAAATATTGTTTTTCTTAAATTGATTTTATGTGTTCCTGCTGGTTTTTTTCCCCTGTATCTTTTGTTTTGGTACTTCGGTTAAGTCATCCTTTGCCCAAAGGAAGACCACTGCTGGACTATTAGAAAAATGGGGGGAGGGGAAAATTTGCATCGTTGTCCCTATTAGATATTGTTTGAAAACATTTGTCCTTGAGTTTAAAATAAAAGATATGCTAATAACTGCCCTATGCAGGACTTTCCTGCACTTTAAGAAGCTTGTTTTCATTTGAGCAAAACTATTAATGTTAAAACAAAAATAGTTGTGAATTCATTTATGAGGGAGACACACCTACCTCTTTAGTTAAAATCAGCGACCCATTAAAGCTTTCTAGCTTTGCACCCAGCTCGAAGCATACTGAGTATTTAAGTATGAACAAGGGGGAAGGTGGGGGGTAGGTTTAGCTAAATAAAAGATTGCTTGATATCTTGGGGCTCTTTGAAGAGTTTTATAGGCTTAGAGTTCACAGTTTGAATAAAGGACATGTTTTAAACTTTGATATATGCATGTTTGTTAACCTGCACTTCAGTTATTGCATCATTAATTAATTATACTAATTACCTTCGTGGAAAAAAAATTTTTTTACACCGTAAGCAACTTAAGCCAAAGCCTTATAATGAAGTATGTAGATGTGATAGGAAAATAAATAAAATGGTCTTAGGGTGTCAACAGATTCTATTTTTTAGTATAGAATGTTCATGGGGAAAAAATGTTATGGCATTTTGGAATATTCACTTAATGTTTATTAAATAGATACCTAAAGGGTAAACTATCAAAATAAAGATGGATTATTTACCTGTTTGTACTTATTTTTGTACTGGAGACTTGTAAATATTGGCAATCAAAGAAAACAAAAGAACTTCTACATCAAAAATACACTTTGGGAGGAAAACTGATTTCTCTACGTTAAGAAGTTACATTTAGGAAACATGGAGGAATTTAGCAGCAAAAAATGCAAGTTTATGGAAATTTTGACTTCAAAAATACACTTTGGGAGGAAAACTGATTTCTCTATCTTAAGAACTTACATTTAGGAAACATGGAGATTTGGCAGCAAAAAATGCAAGTTTATGGAAATTTTGACTTTACAAATATTTTATTAGCATGTATTACAAATTTTCTAAATGGAAGGAAGAAAAATGCTATACTTTATTGAATTTTAAAATACTTTTGGATTGTGTGCTTGTGAATACTTAAATGGGTTTTGAAAAGCAATAACAAATGAACGAAACTGAATCTTGCAGAGTTTCTGTGAAATACTTTCACCAACAAAACTAGAGTCAAACAGAGAAGACATGGACCAATATTGACACAAACGAATGAGAAAAAGAAAAAGTACTTTTGTCCTGTTCAGTGCTTTCCCTACCAAAACTCTGCCACACTATTAGTTTTTAAGACTAAACAAGATTAAAATGCCAGACTTCTTTCCTGGTTTATTTGTTACTCATGATATTAAGTTGGCATTTCAATGTAATTATACATTTGAAAAAAAGTCTTCATATTTTTATTAACTACAATTGATGTGTGATCTGTATAAATGATCTGGATTATAAAAATGAACCCAATAGATAAAAATGAGTAAATCAACATTACTCAAGATATTGGTTTATTTTTGTTACTTTTACTACATTTTATTATTTATTATATACTTGAGAAACTGCAGTGGAAATATTTTAATATTTTAGTAGGATGTTCTAAAAAAGAACATATCACAAATAACTTTAAGGCATAAATTAAAAATTGAAATAAAACTAACAAATCATTATTTTCTCTGTACTTCCTGATAATGCCTTTTGAAATAACTATATCATATATAGAAGCAAAACGATTTCTAAAATATTATAAATTACCTTTCTAAAAATGTTACAATTTATTTGCTCAGTGCTTTTGCCTTGGGAATATACACTTTGGTTGAGTTTTATTTCATAGAATTATAATTATGAAGAAGACATTTTTTATGTTATAGTAGAATAAAACCAAAGTATTATCATCTCAAAACCTCTAATATTGATAGTCCAGGTAAAATCATGAAGTTTACATGATATTACAATTGTACTTATCATATTATAGTCTATAATAAAATATAAAATATTATGATATATAATAAAAAGGAGAAAATAGAGTTCTACTACATTAAAGTATGCAATGTTATTATCAACCTCAAATTACAATAATTCATTTTCATGCTTCTAAAAGAGATCACAAATGTCTAGTCAATTGCTTTGATTAAATTATTTTTGGTCAAATTATGTAACAAATCGACATGGACTTATACTTTAAAAATATGAAACAACACTGAATTCTACTTCATTTAGGTAGACATTTCTTAAGACTGAATTTAAATGCATTTTAGTGTGGTATTTAATGCAAAATTTATGTTTGTGGGAAAGAGCAGTAGAGAGGACTGAAACAATAGAATTTGTATTTCTCCTTAAAATTTAAATTACAAAAATAAAAGTTTCATTGTTTATATTGAAGTGTTATGATCCATTTTAATTCTAACTGATTTCATGGATTAATTGGAAAACTTTTAAAACAATGACTATAATTTTTTCACAAATGAAGCTTCTTCAGCATTAAACTGTGAAAATCATTTGTTTATGCTGTGAGTTCTAGTACAAGCTGACATGAACTATTTCATATTTTAAACTATGTAAGGTGTAAGTATAATTTTAAAACATTATATAAGCCTTTAGTTATATCTGTCTTGATTTTTTTGGACACAAACTATGCTGTCATTATCTAAAACTCTCCCATCTTCAAAAAAATTAATTCAACATTTAAATAAGAATCTACTACATTCAAATTTCAAAATATATTTTCACATTTTGGGTATGTGTTACATGCAAACTGTAGCTAGTACCCAAAATAAGGACAATTATTATCAGCATTTTGATTGGCAATGCTTGAAAGACTTAGAGAGAGAGCAAAAATCACTTCTCTTAAAAGTATAATTCATACTGGTTTTATTTCAGTGTGTTTCCTCCATATGCATGTAGCCGAAGATAGAAATCATTAAATGTTCCTTTTCAACAATCCTATGTTGAAAGTTCATAGAGATAGGAATGTTGATTTTTGAACATTGTTAAAAGATTACATAAAATTGAACCATAAATCACTGTATACATTTCTTCAAACTAGTGAATTACAACTAAATAAACAAACAAAATGCTGATTTTCTTAATTCTCAATCTTTCTCATTCTGTAATGCCTCCACTGTAAACTGAGTTACTTGATTAGAAATAGACTGTGTAGTAAAAGATGAGAAAATTTTAGAATGAAAAAAAACACAATAGAACTTTCCTGAAATCTGGAAGAGAGAAAGAGAAAGAGAGAGAGAGAGAGAGAGAGAGAAGGAAGGAAGGAAGGAAGGGAGGGAGGGAGGGAGGGAGGGAGGAAGAGAGCGAGAAAGAAAAAGAATGAAAGAGAATTAGAGAAAAAAAGAAAATCAACAGGAGCTTTCTGAGATGTAAAAACAAAATAACAAGAAGTAAAAAGGAAAGAAGAGGACCTTCCTGGTTTATAATACAGCTAGTGAAACATTTACCAAAATGTTTTCCAATGCTCAGTGATTTAATGTATGTTTATATATTGTATGTGTATGCCTATACCTGTGTGTGAAATCTTTAGCCTTCAAAAATCTCTAGTTAAAATCTTTAGCTTGTAAAAAGTGAAAGTACTTTATAGATTGATCAGGTAAATCAAGCTAGAAGAAATTGATAAATCTCTTCAGACATTTGGTTGATTTCAAGTTAAATGTCAGTGCTACCTCATCCCTACCCTTGGAGCACATGATAGACTTTAAAAAGTAAAAGAAAACATAAAATATGGACTCGAAACACATTGTTACTTAAGCTGAATATTTTTTAATTATTAATCAATTCAGTTTAATTAATTAATTATTACTTCAGTTTTCTAATTTGGAGTCTATTAAACAGGGAGAAAAGTGGTCTGTTTTCAAAGTATTGCGTCAAGAACAACGTAATCAAAACATCGAATTAAGACAAAACAAACAAACAAAAAATTCTACTCATCAGCAAATGCTCTCAATAGGAATCTTGGAAATATTTCATTATTTCTAATTTAATTAAAAAAAAACCTTTGAACAATTAACTACGGGCTTACAGTCATACTCAAGAATATACATTATCAGAAGAAAACCAAAACAGAAACAATGACACACAGGTCTTCATTCAATTTTGGATTTTTTTTTAATTTTCTTCCATGGAAAGATAGACTTGTTAACTTTGCAAACACTGATTTTTGTAGACTGTTCTTCTGGAATGATCCAGTGTCTCCAGCAATGCAGAAATCTGCAGTAACCAACACGTTAATTAAACATTAGTTTACAAATACTTATACTGGGTTTATGCTATATAAAGTTCAATTATATATATTATATTATATATAATGGATATATGGGCTTCTTAATATATACACCTCGGGTAGGTTGTAGACAACATTCATAGGCTTATTTAGAGACGATGCTTTCCCCTTTTTTATTGCCTACGTGCAGTGTGTTGAAGACTGTATCCAGATGTTCGCAGCCTGCCAGATGTTTTGATCAGTAGCCAGCACAATGCCAGGCACAATGTTACAGAGCAGAGCAGCACAAGCGTCACGTTAGCCGAATTACTAGAAAACCACTCTCTCTCCAACCTCCACACACACACACACACACACACACACACACACACACACACACATAGATAACACTCCTGTGACATTACCATTTCAAGGAAGTTCACTCACTGGCATGCATCTTCAAAGTAACCCTGCATATCAAAAAGACATTTCATCAGTAACATGCAGTGCTACCTAGCATGAGGATGCCATGGGCTCAGGGCGAGTGAACAGCAGACGACCTATAGGAAAGAGGCCTAGGAGAAGATTCCGTGGTAGAAAATGGAAAATGCATGCAGCCAGGAACCAGAGCCTACACCCCTCTACACCATCTACACTTATATGTATTTCCACATTTGGGCAACCTAAAGCAATCACACCCATTCAACACTTGGCCCAGCCATTCTGTGTTCAACTTTCCCCTCTGCAGTTCTTTTGTGTGCTTCATGTCAACTCTATTGGCTCCTTCATATATATATATATATATATATATATATATATATATATATATATATATATATATACACATATAGGGGTTCAGGTAGATCTGCAGGCAAAGGGTACCACACCCCTCCACCATCCATTTGGTGCCCTTTTGTGATATATTGGCACCAAATAGCAGTCTGGGTGAAGGGTTAGAGGCAGGTGGGTGAGCTGATGAGCTGCATGCAGCGGGGGATGGCTTATTTAGGAAACTAAATTAAAAACCTCCCTGCAATTTTGACCTTCATCACCCCCCCTCCCGGGCTGTCACTGGTGATGGTCACTTAACTCTTTCTCTCCTTCGAGGCTGAAATGTGCAGGCGGGGGTGAGGGGGGATTGGAGGTTCTTCACAGCATCTGTTCCCCAAACCTCTCCCCAGTGGATTCACACAGTGTTGATGACCACAGCCCTCCCTCCCCAGCCACACACTCCAGAGGAGAAGATCTGGGCCATGTTAACTCTCGCCAGTCCAATAGGACATTTTCCCTTCTTGATCTTCAATAAGAGTGGAGAAGTGACCATTCTATCAGAGCCACGCCATTGCTTTTGACTTTGTTTGGTTTTTCCTTTTTTTTTCAAATGTTTACAATCAACGTCCATACTTGGAAGACAACAAAGAGAAATGTATGCCTATCTCACAGACAAACAGACAGACAGACAGACACACACACACACACTCACACACACACACAGAGGCATGGCTGGCTGGCTCAAGGCCTTTGTATAAACTCTTTAAACACTCAGAAATAATGATCAAGCAGGAGAAAATCTAGGGTCTCATAAAACGTCCACCTGCAGGGACATTGGACGGGCACTTGAAATACACTCGATCCAAACAAAAGCAAGTCTGTTTCACCACAAGGAGTGCTTGCTGCCTTCTGCGTGTTTCTTTCTCTATCTCATTTTTTTCCCACACAGACCTATAAATTATTAGAAAGGTTCATGCAACCTAAGGTAATGAAAGATGTTGTCCGTACCCCAGTGAGGGCTGTATGATGCTTGCTGGAGTGGGAGGCGGGAGCATTAAGTCAGCTTAATAAACACTACTTGTCTGGAGCAGTTGCCACTCTTCCTTGTAGAAGTTCGCCGTCCCCGGGGAAGGAAACAGGACCGTCAGAGGGACATATTGCTCCAATGCCAAATGAAGCATTTGGACTCAGATGTACACAGACACAGAGAAGAGGTGCAGACATCGCCCGGAGGAGAAGGCTGAGCCTTACAGGCAAGTCCATATTTCAGCCAGGAAGAGAGACCTTAGAAAGCAGAGGCAACCTCTCTCCCATAGCTGAGCTTTAATTGATACAACTGAGACTTATAAAGTTGCCTCCGCCAGCAAAATGATTGCCGAGGCAAGACTGAGCCTTGCACGCAGGCCTGGGAGTGGATGGCGTGGGGTGTGTTGGAAACCCACAGGGCTTTCTTGGTTGAACCTGAGGGCTCAGCACAAGGGCTGACAGGGGAAAGGTGAAGGAAGTACTACTGGAAGCCAGGCTTAGTTTCTCTGTGCCCAGGGAGAAAACTATTATTCATTGAGCATGTGTGTGTGTGTGCATGTGTGTGTGTGTGTGTGTGTGTGTATGTGAGAGAGAGAGAGAGAGAAAGAGAGAGACAGAGAGAGAGGTGAACCTCAGATTGCCTGCTCTAGCAGAGAGGAAGGAGAAAGTCATTTTTCCAGTTTGTTTTGACCAGTTCTCGATCACACTCAAGGTTCATTCTGACTGGCGGACAGTACAAAGCCTGACTTGAGCTTCGAGCTGGAAATGAACAGGGAAGGTGGTTCTGATGGCTGGGAGCTAGCAACCATCATTCTCTCTAACACCCACCAGATTTGCACACGCAGAGCGGCACACTGGGCCTGCCCGTCAGGTTTACCGTGGACAGTGAAATCCCTCTTACGTCTTCCCCTGGTGTCACACGTGCGAACGCTACTAACCAAATTCCCACCAGACCCTGCGGGCCACTGCGTCACACAAGCCTTCATCTGTTGAATAACTGAATTGAGCAAAAAACAACCACCAGGGGTGTTTATGTCATCTCCCACAGCAGAGCACTAGGAGGCCTTGGGAGAAATGACGTTGGCTCAGATGAGCAGCTTGTGAGCACACCTAGCTCCGTTTTCTTCCCACCATGTAAGAGACCTTGCTGCTACCAGGATCATCACACAGAACCCATGCATGGAGCCAGGCCATCTTAGGAGATGTGTGTGTGTGTGTGTGTGTGTGTGTGTGTGTGCTGTCTATCCAGCCTCAAAGAACATATAACCTGGCTGGGTGAGAGAGACATAGTTGGGCATCCCTGTGGGGAGTGGAACTGAGAGCAGCCTCGATGGAGCATGGAACGGACAAAGGTCACCGCCATGTTGGTTAGTCTTCATTTTCTAATTCCTTCTCCTGCTAAACCCTACCCCCAGCCCCAGCTGCTGTTGTTGAAGATCACCAGCCACTTCCACTGAGAACACTGAGACTTTCACAGTGCCCAAAGATGAATGTAACCAGGCGCTGGTGGCTCCCGCCTGTCATCCTAGCTACTCAGAAAGCTGAGAGCTGAGGATCAAGGTTCAAGGCCAGCTTGGGCAGGAAAGTCCGTGAGACTCTTATCTCCAATGAACCACTAGATTAAAAACCAAAAACAGAAAAACCAGAAGTAGAGCTATGGCTCAAAGTGGTAGAGCACCAACCTTGAGAGAAAGAGCTCAGGGATAGTGCCTAGGCCCTGAGTTCAAGTCCCACAACAACAAAAGGAAAAAAAACAACACCCAAGAGAGATGAATGTGCATTCATAGTGTCTTTCTGATGTGCACAGATGTGCAAGACACTATCCTTCCCCTGCTTCGAAACCCCAAATAAACCACGGTTTCAGCCAGACTCCCCAGAACCACAGGCCTCCAGGCACTGGGCGATGCTCCCACCGTCTCGGCTGCCTGGCTCCACAGAGCTGTGAGAATGTGGGGCAGCAGCCACGCTGGGCCCCACTGAACGCTCCACGCGGCCCGAGAGCCCCGAGCACAGCAGCAGCTCTCCGCCCGCCACGCTACACTGGAGCGCACACCACACTTGAGTTGACTGATGCCAAGCACTTCCCTTCAGGAATTTTAAACGTCTTCCCACTGAGCAACAAATCATATAATATCCAGAGTCCTGATGTGAGCAGCAGGCATTTCCTGGGGCTTTGGGGGAAGAAGAAGAAAAAGAAAAAAAAAGAGACATATGGAAGTGGCATTGTCTCCTTCACGAGACAGTTGCCAGCCCAAATGCACAGACCATTTCTTCCTGAGAAGAATACCCCCTTCTTTTAAGAAAGAGTTGCTTCATGATGATGACCCTGAAGCAAACAGGGGCAGGTTAATAAGTCAGCTACAAGGACCCCTGGAAGGGTGAACAAGTGGAGCTTCCCAGAATGGTAACAGGCTGTGGGTATCTGATTGCCAGGTAGAGTAAGGACGTCTGGTTCTGTAACAGAAAACCTCTTACCTGCATTCGAGATATCCTGGACACGAAGAATGTGAAGAGAAGGAGAATGGGGCAGGGCGGTGGTAACAGAACAGATTCTAAGCCACACAAAAGATACAGGTTCCACACAGCCACTAAACGCCAGAGGTTAGCAACAGAACGAGGAAAACAATTGAGGTCTCTGCCAGGCACCTGTGGCTCAGGTCTGTAATCCTAGCTTCTCAAGAGGCTGAGATCTGAGGAGTTGAGGATGATAGTTCAAAGCCAATCCAGGCAGGAAAGTCTAGGAGATTCTTAACTCCAAGAAAACTAAAAAAACAACAACAACAACAACAAAAAAAACCCAAACAACTCAGAAGTGGCATTGTGGCTCAAGTGGTAGAGTGCTATCTGAGTTCAAACCCCAGGACTAATTCTGAGTTCAAGGCCCAGTACACACACACACACACACACACACACACACACACACACACACGAGAAAAATAAAAAGAAGAAACAACTTGGAAGGACAGAAAACTTCCAAGGCATTAAATAACAAGTCATTCAACAAGATGCAAAAAAAGAGGATATTATTTGTCAGATGAGGTTTTAGAAAACAAATGAAAAATTAAAGGAATCAAACTTTAGATCAAACTAAAGATAAAAACATAAAGAATAAAAAATAATTATATATTATATATAATATAATTATATTAAGTGAAGTAAGCCAGGCCCAAAGAAACATAGGTCCCATGGTTTCCCTTATTTGCAATATCTAGTATATGTATGAGTCAAGCGGAAAAGGTCAGATAATGTGATGTCAGGAAAATGAACCCTCAGATATGTATTTTAATGTTTCTTTCTTTCATGCATGTGTTTCTAATGCATTTATAAGATTATCTCTTTGTTGCTTTGTATGTCCCTCCCCCACAGTATAACCCCTGCTTTCACTATATTTGATGTCAGTATAACTTGTGGAGGAGATGGGGAAAAGCCAGTTGTTTAAGGATACAGGTGGACCTGTTGCAACAATGAGAAGTACAAGTTGTCATGTCCAAAACGAGCTTTACAATGTCGGTGTGGGGGGGGGAAGGGGGGAAGGAGAAGGATTGGAATTGGGGGGAGGGGGGAGGCTGGGAAGGGATGTGAAGGGTAAACAAAGGAGGAGGATGCAATGCTTGGTAAGAAATGTACGCATTATCCTGCCCATGTAAATGTAACCCCTCTGTACAGTATGTTCACAAATAAAATAAAATTAAATTAAAAAAATAAATAAATAAAAGATCTTTTAGAAACTAGGTGTGGGGGAGGGGTAAAACAAACAAACATTCAACATCTGGGTTAGAATTTAGCTGCGTGCCAGTGATTTGACTGGAATCCTAACTACTCTGGAGGCTACGATCTAAGGATCTTGGTTTTAAGCCAGTCTGCAGGGGTGGGGGAGATGATGGAGACACTCTTATCTCCAATTGACCCATTTTTTGTATGTTTTTATTGTGTGTGTGTGTGTGTGTGTGTGTGTGTCTGTGTGTGTGTGTGTCTGTGTGTCTGTGTGTGTGTGTGTCTGTGTGTGTGTGTGTCTGTGTGTGTGTGTGTCTGTGTGTGTGTGTATGTGTGTGTCTGTGTGTCTGTGTCTGTGTGTCTGTGTGTCTGTGTGTGTGTGTGTCTGTGTGTCTGTGTGTCTGTGTTTTAAGCTAGAAGTAGAAGGAACTGGAAGCACCAGGATTTTTTTTTGGTCAGTCCTAGGGCTTGAACTCAGGGCCTGGGCACCACCTCTGAGCTTCTTTTGCTCAAGACTAGCATTCTACCACTTGAGCCAAAGCGCCACTTCTGGCTTTTTTCTGTGTATGTGGTACTGAAGAATCGAACCCAGGGCTTCATGCATGCTAGACTAGCACTCTACTGCTAAGCCACCTTCCCAGACCCTCCAGGAATTTTTTTAAAGAAATCAATCTTTCTAGATAGCTTTTTGTTCTTTACTGGGAAAAAGAAGTCTATTGAATAGAATGTGAGAAATAAGCCTTGCTACCATAGCATAGTCATTTGCATCTTCCCAGAGTTGACTGAACTGGCTCTCCGTCCACCACAGTACACATGCACACACGGACCCAGCAGGTGACAGCAACCTTGGGACACTGATGCCTCATGTAGCTTTGGATGGCTTGCATCATGCCCCTTGATGCTCCTTTTCTGGTCAAAGATTCTTCACAACCTGCCCACCAGTGGTCCTTCCCCACTGTCGATACCTTCTGGGGCTCTATCCTCCTCCAGCACTTAACCCCAAGCCTGTGGGAAGCAATGACATTCACCATTTATCATTAGGTGATTTTCACATTCATCAGGGCCCCCAAGTAAGAAAACTTGACGGGCTGGGGGGTGCCTCACATGGCACTTGCTATCATGGCTCCTCCTTCTATTTTTCAGTCCAGGAAAATCAATATCAAGAAAGTACAGAAATAAGGAAGACATGATGGTAGAATTACCCAATTTATTTCTAACTAATTAGGAACGGACTGCCCCCAACAGGTCCCCAATCACAGTCAGACACTCTGCCGTAGCGTCACTCTGCCGTACAACTCACCACCACGGAGGGACCTCATCCCTCCAGGTGTCCATCTTTGAGGGCGGCTGCCCAAGCATACCCAGCCCCAATGTGTCATGGGAATGAAGAAAGAGTTTTCTAGAACCTTGTCAATTCCCTTGTTTGACTATTCATCATATGTTCATTCAAATCATTTATCTTTTTTTTTCTTGCATGCAATTGTTCAGTTTCTAAACACCAGGGCTAATTTTTTCCTTGTTTTTATTATTATTAAATAATGGTACAAAGGGTACATAAGTCAGGTTATGAGTATACTGCTTCCTGGTCAGTGTCACCCCTTCCTTCACTTCCCCCCTCATCCTTACCCTCAAGTCACATAGTTCATTTTTTTAAACATAATGTCCATTGCTCAGTCTTCTTTTTTATTTTATCTAATAGTTCCATTTTTTTATTTGTCCTCCCTTACCTCCTTCCCCAATAGTGGTTTTCTCTAAGCACAGAATGGACTGATGGCCAGACTTCTTCCTGATTCATTTCTTGTTAATCTCTCTCCCTGCTTTGACTCATCATCTTACTTGCCCCCTCCACCTTGAGTTTGTTTGTTTGTTTATTTGTCTTCACATAAGCATGGATTGTGTGGCCTTGTAGAGTACAGTTTCAGAAAATTCAGCCATCATCCCTGTCCATCCCAATGGTCAGTTTGTCTTTTGACTTTCTGAATTTTCCCTTATATATATATAATCTTCATAAGGCTCAGTGATTAACAAGGTCTTTTTGCCCAAGGACAGGGCCAGGTGGGCAGACACTAACTACTTCTCTGCCAAGGAACTCATCAATTCTTTTGTTTAAAGAATGCATTCCAAGCCATGTGTGAGTGGCTCTCGCCTATATTCCTAGCTGCTCAGGAGGCTAAGATCTGAGGATCAAGGTTCAAAGCCAGCCAGGGGACATAAACCCTTCAAACTCTTCTCCAATTAACCAGCAAAAAGGCAAAAGAGGAGATGGAGCACCAACCTTGAGTGCAAAAGCTAAGCAAGAGCATTAAATTCTGAGTTCAAGGCCCAGTACACACACACACACACACACACACACACACACACACACACACACACACACCGTGTATTCAACCCATTTTAGCCAAGCAGGAAAGCCATTCAGAAGAGGATGCAGCAAAGAGTCATATGAACTAGTTAGTTAGAACCCAGCTGATGTTTTAACTAAATATAATCACTGGTTCCATGGATGGCCCTTCTGAGCCCTCCTCTCCTGTCTGTTCTTCCACATAGCTGTCTTTCCTGATGTGTCTTTTGGCTCTTGTCCCTCTTTCTTTGTTCTCAGACTATAAGGAGAGTTCTGCTCCTAGCAGGGCAACACATGAGTTTATATCCTGATAGTTCCTTTCTCCTGCACAACACTCACCTCTCCCACTGAGCTCCCCTGAGGGCCGGCACTCCTCGGGCTTGTCTGTGCCTCGCTTGTTTCTATGCCCGTTTGTCCCTCAAGGGGAAATGGCACAGCCCAGAACTCACTTCCTGTGAGGAAACCAGAGTCTGATCACCTTACCACTAACTCTATAACCTTAGATACGTTTCTTAACCTCACTGTGCCTTGGGGGACACTGTTAGACTCTTCCTATCTCCCAAGCACTGCTGTCACTGTTAAGCACATTGCGGAGATAAGTTATATCTATGTCTATATCTTTATCTATATATTGTAGGATTGTAGGGTAAAGAGAGTAAGATCATGGAAGGAAGTTTAGGATGCCTCAGCCAACTCTACCCCTAACCCTGAAATTTCTACTACTGTCTCTCAACTCACTTAAGAAAATGCTCCACATACACACCTGAACATGTCTTTCAGACCCGTCTCCTTGTCTTGCTTGTTGACCACATTCTGTCTTCTTTTTTTTGGTGGGGGGGTCTGGTCATGTGGCCTGAACTCTGGGCCTGGGCGCTGTCCCTCAGCTCTTCAGCTCAAGGCTAGCGCTCTACCACTTGATCCACAGCACCACTTCTGGCTTTTTTCTTTTTGCTTATGTGTGCTGAGGAATCGAAAGCAGGGCGTCAGGCATGCAAGGCAAGCGCTCTACCACTGAGCCACCTTCCCAGTCCCACATCTGTCTTCTTGAGACCAAGATTGGGATGACACCTATGGTAGGTAAGAACGGCCTTCAAGTCAGAGGGACTGACCACAGTTCAAATTTAGTCCTCCACCTTCGGAGCTGCACTTTTTGCTTTTTGTTTTTTGTTTTTGTTTTGTTTATAGCCACACAATTTTTTTTCTTCCCAGAGGAGGCAGAGAGCTATCTAGAATTCATGCACAATTGGAAATGAAAAAAATACATTTTATTTCTCAAAAAAAAACTAACAAGAAAAGAACTGGAAAACTTTTAATTGGTCACATGAAATTCATGACGTATGTCCATGTGGTAAGGTAAGGGAAGAGATTAATGCTCAGAAATTCTCAAATTAGGGCCCGATCTGTGGTTCCAACATTTAATAAGACAGAGACAATGATTCTGTTTGTTTTAAAAAAAAACTGAAGGAAGCAGGAAGAACATGTTTTGTTGAGAGGATTGAGCCCTGGAAGACTCTAATCATTGTGTGTGTGTGTGTGTGTGTGTGTGTGTGTGTGTGTGTGTGTAATATATATTAGAAGCACTTGTCATTCCTAGCATACTGAACAGCTGTTTGACATTGCTGCTAAGAGCAGCAGGAAATTGGCTCAAACTGCAAGGATTTGAGCTGAACATCAGGAAGAAATTCCTGACAGTAGGACTCGTTAAACAGTGGAACAAGTTGGCTGTAACAATTGTGCAGTTGCTTTCCCAAGACTCCTTTGACATCGTATGCCATTTGGGGTTGGGGGAGGGGGGTCAGTAGGTGTTGGATATAACATTTCTACTGGAGAAGCTTTCCAGTTCTCTGGTTCTTAATTAGTCCAGCATGCATTTCTATCGATGACATTATAATCCTGGTCACAACTGATGGAAAGACAAAAATCAAAAATCAATGTTCCATTCAAGAAGGTGTATCTCCTCTCCCCCCCCCACCCCAGAGCACAAAGCCAGAGTACACCCACACCTTTCCATGCGTGTGCTTTTAATTTCTTTGGGGAAGATTTTTTTTTTCAGCTGAGATAGGTAATCCAAAGTGGAGTGGAGGAGCACGCTGAATTATCAACTGGTGGAAATGCTGAATGGAGAGATACAATGGGAACATAAAGGAAGCTGTAGAAATGAGGAGCGTACTCTATCCTGGCTTGCTAGGAAATTGTGTTTAAAGGAACTGCTACTAGAGATAAGGAGGTGCCGCTCTTAGAAAAAAAATGAAATTTTCATGCATTTCTTCAGTGCTTTGAACCATTTTCTTTTTTTACTCCCACTGTCAACAGTGACCTTGGAATAAGGCTAAGAACCATATTTTGTGTTCAACCTAAATACCAAATTTAAAGACTTACACAGATGAAGGGTGGCTGAAGACTGTAGAAGAATGCATGGACAAACTCACATGGGATGGAGGCAAGTTTTTTTTTCCTCCTTCTTTTTTGTATTGAAAATATGCCACACACAGCAGCTACATTCTTCCAACAAAGCCAAGAAATTGTTTCTTCTTCTTCT
>NW_012267231.1:6442014-6461728 GCF_000151885.1 Dipodomys ordii | reverse complement strand
CTCCTCCTCCTCCTCCTCTTCCTTCTTCTCCTCCTCCTCCTCCTTCCTCTTCTTCTTCTTTTTCTTCTGAGAAGGAAAAATCTGGGAACTTGATTGACAGGTTAGATCCTATGTAGGTTGCAAAGAGATTTGGGGGCAGTGGGGGGGGCATCCTAGCCTCTCCTTCATAATCCCCAGAACTCCCCCAAAGTCACCCCAAAAATGATAAAGTAGAATAGTGTGCTCACAGACAACTTGCAGTGAATCCTTTTAATCCTTCTTCTAGCCAGACTGCAGTTTACCACTTCACTCCACTCCAATTCTACAGCACTAGTCTATTGGGCAAACGAAACACATTAATTGGGTATATATTTCGCCTGTTACTGGACATCACAGAAGAGTCTGGATTTGAGGGTTGTTAACCCATGTCACTTGCCCAACACAGTCACTCACTCATCCCTGACTGAGCCCCCCCCACCCCCTCCCCTGACCTAACACTCTGAAGTCACCCTCTGTTTGCTGGGCCTGTCATTGCCTGGCTATGCCCAGACCATTGTGTGCTTTCTTCTCTTTTCTTTCATCAACAAGATGTCAGCCAGCTGACCCAATGGATCCAGCAGCCTCAGAGTAACAGGAGAGAACTGAGCGAAGGGAGACTACTTCCTGTGAACAAGGAGGCCTGGCATTGAATGCCATCCATGCTCCCTTCCATCTGTGAGTGTTCTGGCAATGTCTTTAAGCTTGACACTTCCTTCTCCCCACCTAGAAAAGAGAGACAATGACAATACCATTTTGACTTGGTAATTGAGTGTGCTGGTATGAATCAAATGTAGAAGGGAGCTGGCCCAGAGGAAATCTATCATGTGAGCTGGTGTCTGCTATTCCAAGATAGTCCTTAGATTTCCCCACAATATGGGATTACATTGGTCAGACTATCTGCCTCTGGGGAAAAAAAATGTCATATTGGAAACAGCAGAGTCCTAGCAGGTAAGCAATCGATTTCACTGATGTGAGAAATATGCGGAGACACAGGTATTATGTGTGTTCTAGTGAATCTAGAAAAGGGACTATTTTTTTTTCTAATCATGGGGCTTGAACTCAAGATCTAAATGCTGTCCTTGAGCTCTTCTGCTCAAGACTAGCACTTTACCACTTTGAGCCACAGAACCACTTCTGGTTTTCTGGTGGTTCTTTGGACATAAAAGTCTCACGAGCTGGGTGCTGGTGGCTCATGCCTGTAATTCTAGCTACTCAGGAGCCTGAGATCTGAGGAACACAGTTCAAAGCCAGCCCAGGTAGGAAATTCTGTGAAATTCTTATTTCCAATAAATCACCAGAAAACCAGAAGTGGTGCTGTGGCTCAAGTGGTAGAGCACTTGCCTTGAGCTGAAGAGCTGAGGGACAGCACCCAAGCCCAGATTTCAAGCCCCATGACAGACCAAAAAATAAATAAATAGTCTCACAAACTATCTTGCCCAGGCTGGCTTTGAATCATGATCCTCAGATCTCAGCCTCCTGAGTAACTAGGATGACAGTGGATTTGAAATCTCTAATGGTCTCTCAGTTTGGCTTTGGACAAAACAGATGAGCTCTGTAAGTTTGCTTTTTCTGATTTGCAAACTACAAACAACATAGTCTTGGAGACTTCTAGGGAATTCAAAGGAGAAGATGTAAGTAAAATAATTTATATCAAAGGAGGTCATAAAGAATTATCTAAATAAATATATTAGATAAAGATTTTTTTCCCTCCTACTACAAGTAGTTCCCAATTACTCTAGGTTGGGTTTCAGGGCAAATTAATTATCCTTTACAAAAACTTGGCACTTATTTTCTAGCTTACTCACCTCTGAATCTGCCACTAAAATAATCTACTGCCTAGTTCAGTATTGGTGCTCTGGCACCCAGGGCTTGTGGAGGGGGGCAGGGAAGAGAGGGTACATGAGAGAAGAAGAGAGAAGAGAAGAGAGGAGGGGAGAGGAGAAAAGGAGAGGAGGGAAGGGGGAGATAGGAGAGGAGAACCAAGGAGAGGGAAACAAGGAAAGGAAAAAAAGAAGATGAAGGGGAGGGAAGGGGAGAGGAGAGTAAGAAAAGAGAAGAAGGGAGGGGAAGAGAGTGGAGGAGAGGCAAATATTGTTTCCCTTAATTTTAAGTTTCTGGCAGAGTATATCGAGAAAAAAAGTTTTTGTGTTTTTTTTATTTTACTTGCCCCTTTGTATTTGCAGCATTGCATTCAGGAAAAATCTAATTTGGTTCATAATTTTTATTTTCTATACATGTCTAACACTTGCCCAATTCAGTTTTCTTAAAGTACATACCTTCTCCATAGTCATGTTTTACCAATGTCTCTAAGCTGTACCACCTTATATTCCATGAAACAAGTCCTTTCTGTCTGACTCTCTGTCTCTCTGTCTCTGTCTGTCTGTCTGTCTCCTTCTCCCTCTTTTTCTCTCTCTCTGTCTTTCTGTTTCTGTGACTTTCTGTCTCTGTCTCTCTCTCTTTGTCTCTGTCTCTATATCTGCTCTCTCCCTCTCTTTCTCTGTGTCAGTCCTGGGTCTTGAACTCATAGCCTGGATGAGGTCCCTGAGCTTATATTACTCAAAGCTAGCACTTCGTCACTTGAGCCACAGCTCCACTGCCAGCTTTTTCATGGTTATCTGGAGACAAGAGTCTTACAGACTTTCCTCCCCCAGCTAGCTTCAAACCACGAGCCTCAGATCTCAGCCTCATAAGTACCTAGTATTACAGGCATGAGCCCTAGTATATATTTTTTTTGTTTTTGTGTGTGTGTGTGTGTTAATACTGATTCCTGTGTCTACATCTTACTTTGCTTTATGGTTCCAATACTCTGCAATACAGTGGATAAAGAAACCCCACAAATCTAGAGAACAGTGACTTTCCAGCACTGTTTTTCTCTCCTGGCCTCTTCATTATTTTTCTCTATTCATTTTCTTGTCTTGAGACAATCGTAACATTTTGCTTATTTCAAGCAAGGTGAGCGCAGCTCCACACCCCATCCAGATATGGATTCACCGACAAACCAAACACCAAGCCAAAGGCAAAGAGAAGGCTCCACCTTTCTCAGTGCTCTTAGCATCTGAGTACTACACACATGTTTTCCATTGTTATTTGCTGGCTCTCTTAAGTTACCGAAACTACAAGGCAGAGATGAGAGATAAAGTCTAGTACCCATTGGGTGCTGGTGACTCACCCCTGTAATCCTAGCTACTCAGGAGACTGAGATCTGAGGATCACAGTTCAAAGCCAGCCCAGGCCGGAAAGTCCATGAGACTCTTATATTCAATGAACCACCAAAAAACCGGAAGTGGCAATATGGCTCAACATGATAGAATGCTAGCCCTTGAGCAAAAAAGAGCTCAGGGACAATACCTGGGTCCCCATTTCAAGCCCTGTGACAGACCAAAGTAAGCAAACAAATAAATACAAAGCTCATGTGAGTACATCCTAGGAATTCTTTCTGCTGCCCACAAGACTGGGAAGATTAACCCATTAGATATAGAAACAGCTATAGATTCCAGAATTATTATTATTTCTTTTTGCTCCTTGACTAGGTCAGAAACCACTTTGGTGGTTAATCAACCAACAAAGCCCATCAAAGCCAGGTATTCCTCTTGGCTTAATTGCCTCTCTTTTTTTTCGGATGCCCGGACTCTCCTACCTCTGAGTATGCTTTGACTGCAAGGAAGGGTCGAAGTGCACAGAGACTGCAGTGTTAATGCAGGTGTCACGTAAATGCATTAGCTCAGTGGACCAAATAAGGGAAAATATTTTGATGAGAAAATGGCATTTTAGAAGCGTTAGTGCATTTAAAACATTTTCCCTGTGTGGTTACATTAGCAGACCCAAACAATCAAGAGCCAGAAGGCCAGGCTGCAAAGATTATGAGCTTAAAAAGTTACCCGTGTTCTGACACCTATTAATAACCATGTCTGGAAAATTATAAAGCACAGTGGAAGAGAAGTGTTCAACTCTGCACCTGCAAATTTTCCATAACTATGATTTATACAGACAAAAAAATGTGCAGTATGACATCTATTTAATACTCTGCTCAAAAAGAAGCATGTGACATGAAGAAATCTATTGTTAATTGTAGATACAATTTTTTTTACCATTTGCTACTTAGAGAGCAGATGGGTTGAAAATGCACAACATTCAACCACAGAAAAATAACGAAATAATTTATCTAAACCCTATTCGCTTGTTCCAGCTTTGGAGAAGTTTTCACTCTGTTGCTAATGAAAACTTCAGCAGAGTAGAAAAAAGAACTTTTCAGATCTTTAACTTCTTATTCAACTGTCTCTTGCAACTTGTTCTAGAAGACTCCTTGGTGTATCTTAGGGGGACTGTTTAACTGGAAGGAGAGGGAGAAATTCTCAGAGGAAAGAGCCCTAGGGTATGTTGACTTTCAGGATAGTGGATGCCCAATTCTGGCTAGTTTGACACAGTTAAATATACAGAATCATGTTTCCTGAGAAGTTTTAGGGATGACCTTAAAAAAGGAACAAGGAAAAAATAGAAACTATGAGCTTTCCTTTTGTCTATTAGCATCATAAATGTGGGGAACACAGGCACTTCAAATTCTCCTGCTACCAACATTGACATTTGATAACAGTGGAGAAAGGGGTTTTTGTTTGTTTGTTTGTGTTTTGCCTTTTTCTCTGGACATGGAAGTTAACTTTTTCCTCTGGGTCCCTTTCCAGGGACAATTATTTTGCAAGTGGTGATGTGAAATACCAGTTCCAGAGTCTACACTATTCTGGCATGGGCATATCTCTTCTTCATTCCATATCCTCACATCCTAGCATTCTGCCTGGAGGCTCTAAATGAGTTTTCTATAAAATCTGAAGGACATGGCCTGTGGTCCACCAATTTTCCATAGATGTTCAGGAAGCATTAAACAAGAGTTAAGAGCAAATCCGGTTCCTTCATAGCCCAAGGAAAAGCATCTAATTGGTTGTCCTGATTCAGACATTGTCTCTGATTAATGCAGCCAATCAAGTGCACAGTCCTGAGCCAATTACCATCCAGTGAGATTAGGTCTTTGGCTAACTACCTGGATCACCTGACATTTCCTGGAAGAAGATGTCAGTCCTTTTTGGGGGGAGAGGGAGGGGCCATTTGGATGTAAAATGAAGATGTGGTAGATCTTTCAACAGAAACATGTGCTGCCCTAGGTAGTACTGTCAGCAGGTACGAAAAATCTCCAGACTACCCACTACCCACTAGGTCAGGTAATCAGCACCCAGCAGAAAAGCTTGATCCATACTAGACCTGAGTTTCTAGAGCAAAGCTTTCCATAGTTCACCTATTCTGAGCAACCAGGAGTGGATCTGCAAGTCTAGTTCCTGATCAAATATCTACCCAGTCCAGATAGTCTCACCAACAGGAAGCTAAGTCCGTCTTTTTCACATGACATTCTTGTAATAAAAGTAGTCGATGCTTCTGCCCCAAATGTCATGGTGATGTAATGCACACTTCTCCATCATTCCAAGGCTCTGATGAAGAGACCACATCGGTTGACTTTCATAAACCCATCACACGGCTTCACCCCTTCCTGACTTGTAACCGTATTCCTCAAAGGAAATGAAATTATTCAGCTGGCAAGATTTATTCTCAGTGAAATTATCCTGGCTTCTAAGAACGTCACGTTTATTTATTTACTTATTTATTTATTTATGTCAAAGGCTCACAAACCATCCTCTTAATCATCTCTCAGGATTGACCTTAAGCTCACAGGCCTGTAGTTTACCAAATCCCCTTCCCCACTTCCCCCTCTGCTTTTTCAGAAGCAGAGGCTGTACCTGTCAGACCTCTGTCCCTCAGCACCTCCTCCTCTTTAGGAGAGCTCACTAATGGAGAATTTGCCTAATGTCTCTTAATGAGATGGTACAGAGTCAGGAGTAGAAGTCAGTAGACCATGAGGGGTCCAGCCTTTCTCAGCCTTGACCATTGCTCCACCCTCTCTTTTGTTTGTTTGTTTGTTTGAAGTAAGAGCTCTCTGGCAGAAATGTCAATAACAAGCTTTCTTTGGAGAAATTGGCTACCTCTCTCTTAAGGAACTCAAACTGGAAACAGGGATCTGAGGCTGAGAGATGTTTATGCCCAACATAGCCTAACTCTGGAACTCGAGGGAGGATACTCTGAGAGGTAGGTCCTTAGCACAATCAGTGGTGCCCCAGTTTATTTTTTTTATTTCTCTGTAAGTAGTTGTTCAAGGGAGGGGTTTTTTAAGAAAGCAGTGTATGAATACAGTGCATATTGATGTGTCACCCTTTCCTTTACGTTTCTTCATTTTGTGGTATAGACAATGAATTCTTGACTACCTTCTCCCCCATCCCCTTCATTGTCTAACTTTCTCTCTCTTTGCTCCCCTACCCTTGCAAGTACCCCTTTTTTTTGGGGGGGAGTGCTACTACAAAGTCATAGTAACGCAAACAGTTTGGTATTGATACAAAAACAGGCCAATGGAACAGAAGACCCAGAAACAAACCCACAGACCTATATCCATCTAAGATTCAATAAGGTAGCTGAAAACATAGGGTAGAAGAAAAACCGCTGGCAAACCAGATATCCACATGAAGAAAACTGAAACTAGATCCTTCTGTATCACCTTGCGCCAGCTTCAGTTCAAAATGGATCGAAGACCACAGTATAAGACCAGAAACCATGGAACTATTTCAGAAAGGGTTAGGGGAAGCGCAAGGGCTCCTGTGCACAGGTTGAGACTTTCTCGATAAAGGACCCCGTTCATTTTTTAGTTATTATTGAGTTCACCTGAAAACAGAGAATCGATTTTCTGTGTGGGAAAAGGGTGGAGTGCATGCCTGAAACTGCATCTTCTGAGATGTTCTAGCTAGGCAGAATGCCTTCTTTCATCCGCTCTTTCCACTTTCTTATGTGGATATCTTCATCATCAAGGATCAGTACAATTCCATTTCACATTTTTTAAATCCCAACTAAGTCAGCATCAGCTAATTAAAAAAAAATTCCCCATTATCTCATCTTTTAGGGCTCTATTACATAAAAATCAGTGATGTTAGGAATATGTCTGGGCAAAATAGATTTCCAAATTAGAGTAAAGTGTACTTAATATTGATAGCTCTGTAATTCCCAGAAGAGCTCAGAATGAGAGTGATGTAATTAGGTTTTATTTGAAGTTTTCCTTCAGATTTAACAGGAAAAGAGGAGGATAAATCAATATATTATCTTTCTATGCAGTAAAAGTGAGTTTCCTGTCTATCTTAATTTATTCCATAAATTGGAAAGAATAATAATATTCACCTCTCTGAATGATGCTTTACATCACAAATTTTTAAAGACTAAATTCATTATTTCCATAAAACAGACAATTTTTTTTTACTCCTGGTTCTCAATATTACTGAGTGATTTTTGCATGTGATTTCTGGCACTTGGAACACATAGGCAATGTTTTATCTTGCCTGTGTAATTAACCTCTTCTTGATCCATAATCTTCAGGAGGGGGAAAAAAAAACCTAATACTTATTCATCAGCTACAACAATGAAGGAAAATTGAATAAATGATTTTTAAAACTCTCTGTTCTATATTACATAAAGGAATGATAAAAGTAGAGTTCATTAAGAAAAGAGGATAGCCAGGCACTGGTGGCTCACACCTGTAACGCTAACTAGTCAGGAGATTGAGATCTGAGGACCATGGTTCCAAGCCAGAGGATGAATGAGTCACAATATTCAATGCAGTCACAATATTCAATGAACATAGGAGAAAATGGAACCGGGTAACTTTCCAGGATGAGTGGGAGAATGATGAAAGGGGTGACATTGATCAAGACGCATCAGACTAAGCCGGGCGCTGGTGGCTCACGCCTGTCATCCTAGCTACTCAGGAAGCTGAGCTCTGAGGATCATAGTTCAAAGCCAGCCCAGGTAGGAAAGTTCATGAGACTCCTATCTCCAATAAACCACCAGAAAGCCAGAATTGGCACTATGTCTCAAGTGGTAGAGCACTAGCCTTGAGCTGAAGAGCTGAGAGACAGCGCCCAGGCCCAGAGTTCAGGCCCCACAACCGACCAAAAAACAAAAACCAAAAAAAGATGCATCATACTCACAGACTGACACGTGGGATTGAAACCCCTTTGTCCAAGTACTTGAAGATATTTCTACATTAACCTAAAAATTAAAAGAAAATCCATTTCTTAGAAGACAAACTGAGATTGTGCTTGATGAGAAACTCCTCCCGATTTGTATTCGGGGGTACGGTTTACCTGATTATTTGTATTCGGGGGTACGATTTATCTGATTATTTGAGACACTTCAAAATCTTGACAATTCCATCATCAAACGTGGCAAGCATAGATGCTTTTCTTCAAAGATACTAAGCAAGAATCAAGGTCAAATACCAAAGATTTGTTCCATGAGCAAATTTGAAGGCAAAAGAACCTTGACTGTTTAAAAAAGAAAAGAAAAGACAAAATATTAATTCAACGAAAACTGACCTTCATGATAGGAAGATTTTCATGTTCACAGATAGATAGTTAGACCAACGGCTTTTATTAGACTCACAAACAGTAATTAGCACAGATGCCCCCAAGGCCACAATCTGTCTTTTAATTCAAGCTACAGATAAGAGAATAAACGGAAGCCAGGAGAGGTACTAAAAGCTCAAGTAATCTTTGTTTCTTACAAACACAAAACTATTTACTCAGGGATGACATGCGGCTGCTCTCCAACATTATCAATGGTTATCATATTTATCCTATTAACAGGATGGATTTATTGTTTGTGGATAATAATTCGTACCCAGACTACACTGATGTGTTTTATGGTATGTAGTCAATGCCGATATATTGCAGGTTTATAACCGCGCCATAAACTACACATGCCGTCACTGAAATGAATGAACCCAACTATACACTGAGCTGTTTTTAATTATATGTTTATCTTTCCTCATCCCTTTGATTCACATTTTATTTATACCACATGTGGTCGCATGTGGTATAGAAGCAATTTTAGGGGTTTTTGGAAAACCCTAAGCAATCATCTTATTTTACTCGGCAAAGCCACATTACTTACACTGACAGCAATTATATCTCTATATATCATGATATTCATACGATTTCTGGTCCCTTCTAAACCACACAATTCCCATTTGAAATTCTCCTAAGAAGAGTTCTTTGAAAGAAAGTTTATCCATGGGTTCTGAACTTGTTATTTATTCCCTTAATTGTGTTTGTAGCTACAACTAAGACAAAATAGCCTAAATCGAATTATTTTAGGTAATAGGTCATCTTGCACTTAAAATCATAAATATTTGTAGTGAATAGGTTTAAGTCATTGTAGAAAACAATTGCTTATAGATTCAATTTACAGACTCGTTTTGATTAATAGATTTTTGTTTCTTTATAGCCATTGCTTTGATGTAAAGGGGCTTCAGCAGCTAAGGAAGACTAAAATAATCCAACTGTCCAGAGCCAGGGATTTCTATAAACCAGACATGGTTACTTTCACACAGATGTGGGCCTCCAGCTCACACTCTCCTACCTCACCCCCTGCCCGGGTAACGGCATGTGACAAATTCTGATCGTAGATTCCTCGACTTGCACATCAGCTCTCCGTGGACTGACAGCCTTTTCTCCACCAGCAGTCTCTGGAATGTGGAGTTTTAACTCAAAGTCTGACTTTTCCTCATGTCTGTTCTCAAAACCAGGGCTCCAACATGGACCGAAGCTCAGGACTCCTCACCAACCGTGACAAGGTAATGCCCGTGTCCAGTCCTGACTCCAAACTCCTCTTTATTGAAACCTCTGCACCCATACTAAATTCGCACTGTCTATTCCCGTGGGCACCCAGTTAGGCACCCTGCTTCTCCCACGGTACCTTGCTTTTAAGCCATACACACACACACACAAATATTGTAGTTTCAACTCGGGACCTTCCGCTCAGGCTTGCCTTTATTTTCCTATTCAAGGCTGGAGGCCCTACCACTTGAGCCACACCTCCACTTCTGGCTTTTTGCTAGTTCATTAGAGATAAGAGTCTCTTGGATTTGTCTTCTTCAGCTGGCCTCACAACTTGCTCCTTGGCTAGGAAGCCTCCTGTGTAGCTGGGATACATGTGTGAGCCACCGACTCTCAGCTAGCCACAGTAATTACGACAGTAGCTGTAAGATACTGAGTGCCATTGATAATGTCATTTTTTTCTACAAGCAACTCAGCCTCCACTTCGTGTGACCTACATTTTTTCCGTTCCTCCGTGGCTTGATATGATGAACGCCTCTTTTTCTAGAGATATAACCAAGTGACAGAGATCATTCATGGCAGACGCAAGGGCCTGGGTCTGATGTCCACTACCCATAAATACATACATACATACATACACAAAGTTCCCTTGGATGACTTTATTAAGAGAAGGAAGAATGAATGGTCTCTATCTTCATAACTCAAACTAACCTAATTCAGATTTAAGAGAAGTCTGGGGATTCTGAATGATAGTATCAGAACTGAGCTGTGTAGAGATAGCAGGATTAGGGAAGAGGCGGAGGTGCTGAGAATAATGGCCTTTAACACCACTCCACTTACACACCTGCCATTTGTACAAGTGAAGGGTCCAGGGCTTCCCACACAATTATGCCCAGTGCACAGAGGCTGCAGGATAGAGCCAGGCTCATGCACATAATTTAGTCTCTGTCTGGCTAACTTGTCACTCATCCTCCAAACGTGAGCTCCTGATCTCCTTCAGATAACTTGCCATAAACCAGACACCCACTCAGCCAGCCCAGCCCATTGGGAGACAGCTTCCTACTGTGATAGATTTCACCACAGAAGGCAAACGTCTTCCATACACTGGATAAACACTTCCTTAGTCTTTGGAGAAGAACCCTTCGAAGCCCAGTGGTTTCTTCCATGGAATTCATGTAGGAAAAAAACATGGTGGGCCCTACTAGAAAACATGGCAGGCCATACTAGATGAGAGAATCAGAAGAGACAGACAAGACCATGGGGGCGGGGTGTTGGAGTCGAGGATGGCTCTTCTAAGCAAATAGCAATTGCCTCAGTACAGATACCTCCAAGCTTAAGAACTCAGACACATGCCCGGGAGGAGAGCCTTCTAGCAAGGTGAACAAGAGGCCCATAGGGCCAGGGGGAAAGCCCTTTAAGTGTATATTTAGAGGTCAGAGTGCTAAGAAGTGAGCAAGCTCAGGAAACCGGTTCATCATTTCCAGCTCCATCACTCCCTACCATTGAAGATGGTGTGTGTGTGTGTGTGTGTGTGTGTGTGTGTGTGTGTGTGTGTTCTCCCCACAGCACACCCCATCAACTCTGCTTTCCATCCAGACTTTCTTTATTCTCCACTCTGACCGCCCTGCCCCTCCTCCTCAACCTGACTCAGAAATCACCTTTGTTTGAATTAATTATTGAATCGCTTTCATCACACATGACTTCAAGGAATGCCTGGTGTTTAATTCAAGACAGTTGGCTCTCTCTTTGAAGAACAGATTTTTTTTAAAAAGAAAGAAGGAAAGAAATGAAAAGAAAAAGAAAACACAGAATGGCGGGAAAGGGGGGCTCTGAAGTTCACAGGGGCTTCAGAGGAAACGGAAAAGGAGGCTTGTCACCCCGATAATTCCCCAGAGCTGTTGCCTTGGTCTTAATGACGAGTTCCAGTCTTACTGAAATAACAGTGTTTATTTCACACCCATGAAGCAAGAGCTCCTAGAATGAATGAATTAATTAATGAGTGAATGAATGACTCAGGTACCTGCCCCACACCATATAGGACTTGGAAAGAGAGTGAAGACCAGCCATGGACAGAGTGGGTTCAACAACAACCACCACCACATCACCCCAGGCCCCTATCCAGTCTGCTAGGATCGCGCCATTGATACCATCTGATTTTATTTTATTTTTTATTAGGCAGCTGTGAACAGGGCATGGGGGGGGGGTGAGGGAACAGCTACTCCAGCCCCCAGGGGAAGGTGCTTGTGGAGGACCATGGCAGGGCCTACTTGTCTCCTCCAGCCCTGAGTCTGCATGTGGCCTCCTGACCCTGTCCTTAACTTCTCAAGACCAAGCAAAGAAAGCCTGGCTCTCAGGAAAGAAGCCAGTACTGCCCAGAATGTTCCTCTGAGGGAAATGACAGCAGTCTGAGAATTCTTGCCCATTTGTTTGTTTGTTTCTTTCTTTCTTTCTTTACTTATTTATTTAATTTTGCCTGTCATGGGGCTTGAACTCAGGGCCTGGGCCTTGTCACTAAGCTCTTTTTGTTCAAGGCTAGTGCTCTACCACGTTGAGCTACAGTGCCACTGCTGTATGTATATCTATATGTATGTATGTGTATATGCAGGTATTGGTGGTTAAGTGGAGAAAAGAATCTCATACAGATCTCAGCCTTCTGAAAATCTGGGATTATAGCTATGAACCCCTGGTGCCTGGCCTGGCTGATGATACTTTTTTAAGTATGTGTGTGTTTTGCCATTTCTCTCTTTTCTTCATAAACACATAAAGAATATTGAACAGCACCTAGAGGTAAGGTCAAAGGAGACTCAGTTCTTATTGTGAATATGCAATGACTTGTAACATTTAGGGCTGTTGATACTGCTTCAGTAATAACTGTATTTGGGATAACTCTGGCCTGGGATTTAGATGAGTCTGTCATTACCTTCCCAGCTCAGGTGGGGTCATTTAGCCTCTCTGAATTCCTTCTTCCCTGTCTGTGGAATGCACATAGGTAGTTAGCTCTGAGATTTCTTGCAATCCTTTGTCCTAGGCGAAGTTCTTAATTGCAAATAAGAAAAAAAAAAACATCCAGGCTAATTGAAGTGGAAAAACAAATGTTTAGAGCAATACAAGGGAACTCATGGAATTCAAGAAACTGACAAGGAAACTGGGTAAGGAAAAGGGATGGGAATTAAGAATAAGACAGCGGCCCAGCACTGGTGGCTCACACTGATAATACCAGCTGCCCCAGAGGCTGAGATCTGAGTGTTGCTATTTGAATCCAGCCTGGATAGGAAAGGCTGTGAGACTCTTATCTCCAATTAAGGACCAGAAAAGCTGGAAGTGGAGCTATGGTAGAACACAAACCTTGAGCAGAAAACTCAGGGACAGTGCCCAGGAGTTGAGTTCAAGCCCCAGGACCAGCATGAAAGAAAGGAAGGAAAGAAAAGGGAAGGAAGGAAGGAAGGAAGGAAGGAAGGAAGGAAGGAAGGAAGGAAGGAAGGAAGGAAGGAAGGAAGGAAGGAAGGAAGGCCACACTCCTAGAGAGCCAGGTTATCGCCTTAGAAGACCTTTCTGGCCATACCACCCTCACATCTCTCTTATTACATTTATCTCTCATCATCCTTCCTCTTGGGAAGGGTTGACAGGGAATACAGAAGGGGAACTGGAAGGGCTTTCAGAGTTCTTCCTGGAAAGCAGGGTGTGCATCTCAAGACCTTGTTCCTCTCCTGATATTCTCCAGCAAAGCCTGGAGAATTTCCACAATGCTAATCAACAGTGCTTGGTCAACAGCACCAAATAAGTGGTTTGGCTTTGGGTCTGGTTTGTTTTGTGTCTGTGTCTTGGGAAGGAGCCTCAATAATAATGTGAGGGGAAGATTTAGGTGGTGGAATCAGCTCTGAAAGGTGCCCAGAAGTCTGCGGAGAGCTGATGAGTCTGTTTCCTTAAGCCCTTTGTTAATACTTCCTTTAAAATATTAATGCTGCTTTATTCTGAAATATAAGTAGAGCGGATGTTTTGGTATTAATTCGAAGATGAGTGGCTTAAAATGCATTCTTCTGACGTGGGTTGATTCAGGTCAAAGCTTAAAATAATAATGTGTGTATAGATAGAGATTAGATCTGTAAACAGCCTTCCATTTGCTAATTCTTTTTTTTTGTTTGTTTTCTTACCCTTGGTTTTCTGTTTTGCAGCAAAATAAGTTGAAGAATGTATCTAAATATATAAATGCGACCTGATTTAAGAGGCAAATGCCTTTTAGAACCAAAAACAAAAACCAATATAATTTAGGAAAACACGAAGAGGTTAGACAGAGAACAGAAGGAAATAAACAAACCCAACAACAAAATTTGAGTCTTCCAGGTTCTATCATTCCCTCCGTGAAGCGCTCCACAGCGTGATCTATTCAGACAACAGCCTGTGTTTTCGTGTATCCGCCCCCCCCCCGCGTGTCTGTATTCTTCCACAGAGAAGTATTAACTACCTGCCTCAAGCTTGTCCTAGGAAATTAACATAAGATATTTTCATTTGACCGTGACTCGGGAAAAGGCCCTCTCTAATCTCATTTAGCACATTACCCATCAGATTTATGGAAATTCTCAATGCACCCTGACCCCAAAATGTAACAGTTATATAAAAGTGTAGGTGAAATGCGACTGTGGTGTTCACACTGCATACCCTTGACCCTGGCTACTGGCTAAAACCTTGTCTGCATCGACTAGTCCACACTGGAATCCAGAAGGAAATACATAATAAAACCAAGCTGATTAACAGGCAGGGTAGTGAAAAAGGAATTAGTAATGAGGAGAATGAAGATAGCCAGAAACTACAACCAGCAGGGAGCCTGTTTCTACAGAACTTGAAAATCAAGTAACAATAGGAAGGGTAGTCATCTAATTAAATAATAATCTATTTTTTTCCTGTTTTAATGATGTCCCTGTTACTTAATGTCCTGACTTCGTCTGTGGCTTTCTTCATAATTTCCAACAGAGTCATCAGAAAGGAAGTTGTGAAACTTTTAACGATTTCAAGATCTTATGATGGTAAGGCAAAGTTCATAAGCGGAACAACAAAAAAGAAAAAAGGAAAGAAAAAGGAAGAAAGAAAAGTTAAAAAGATAAAGAAGGAAAAATCATGTGTCAGATGGAATTTGAAATCGCATAGATAGCTTCAAACTAAGTCCCACTCTGTGTGTGTGTGTGTGTGTGTGTGTGTGTGTGTGTATGTGTGTGTGTGTGTGTGAGTCCTGAGCTTGAATTCAATGCCTGGGTACTATCCCTGAGCTTTTGTGCAAAAAGCTCTACCATAAGCAGCTCCACTTTTAGATTTTTTTGATGTCTAATTGGGTATATGAGTCTCAGGGACTTTCCTACAAAGGTTGACTTCAGATCTCCACCTCCTGAGTAGCTAGTATTACAGGAGTAAGCCACCAGTACCTGGTCTATTTTTACCTGTTTTAGCCCTGCAGATGTCTAGGAAAAGTCAGACTTATGACCCTGAATCTTTTACCACGCTGTCTTTGGAAACTCCAGGGCTTGGTGAATCTCTGAGAAATACTGATTTGGTGTTAGACACATGAAAAATGGTAGATACTAGAGACTCTGAATAGTGTTTCCTTCGCATATTAACTATCAATAAATAATCTAAACCAGTATTTTCTTCTTTCATAGCACAAATATAAATGTATATATATATATAGATGTAATGTGCCTGAGTCATATTTCTATGCATTTTTCTGTCTCTATTTTGAATTAGCATCCATTAGTAACACAAGAGGGGTCATTGTGATAATTCCACATATATGCATGGATTTTCCATAAGCCCATACCTTCTTATATACTTTGACCTGGAAATCAAAGCTGTTTAGAGTAACAACAACAACAACAAATTCCCCACAATGTATTTCTATGAGATATTTTTAGGATATATAGATCATATAGGAACACATTGCTTTTCATTGGATATGACCCTTTGAACCAGCAGGCACTTTTGGTTTCTCTATCATCTCTTTGCTTTTTTATTAAATATATTTTTACTGTGAAAATACTGTACAGAGGGGTTACAATTACATGAGCAAGGTAATGAGTCCATTCCCTATCAAGCATTGTTCTCCCCTCCTTTGTTTTTCCCCTACCATCCCTTCCCTCCCAGCTCCCCAACTCCTCCCTCGCCTCCTCCCCCCAAAGTTGTAAAGTTCATTTCATCGTAGTATCTTGTCCATCTCATTGCTACAGTGGGTCAACCTGTATCCTTATTTCAGCTTTTTGTTATTTCCCTTCTGCTCCCCAAATTAGAAGCATGTATATACAAGATGCTTACATCTTCTTTTCTATTGAGTTTCCATAGGACCTGAGGTCCCAGCTCAGTGATGAGATGCACGAGAGTCTCTTCGAAGGCCAAGTGGAAAGATCTGAGCTTCAATGATCAAGACAGGCTTGTGTGTGGATGCTACTTGGCTTGCTGATTTGAATCAGCTGTTTGGTGGGGATGAGCACTAAGAACTCATAACTCTGCCAGAAATGACCTCCTGCACCCCAACAATGGAGTTCCCCAGTGAAATGATGACGTTTTACCTGGGTATTTTTAGAGGCAAGTAGCCTCTTCTCCACTCCGCTTTGGAAAACGTCAGTTGGCCGCCTAGATGTCTCTATACATCCTTGTAGAGAGAAAATCGCGGGGAAGCAGCAAGTTCTGCTCTGACTGCCCCCAAGGAAATATTAGATGAAGACTTTGCTTTGTACTTAGAGCTAGCCATTTGCTGACTAACACTGAGACACAAAGAGACAAAGAAGCACGGGGGGGCTGGGATGATGGAGTGGTAATGCAAGGGTTCGTTATAATTGCGTTTCCAAGGGTACTCCATCCGGCGTACACATGGCTTCAGTGTTCATATAAAGCACGCCCTAAGGCTTCAACTCTCCCAGAGCTCAGTTGGGTCGGTGGGAACATGCTTGGGGAATTGAACACATCCTTAATTAGAAATTCCCTGATGAAATGATAAGCTTTGTAGTATAGTGGAATCATTTCTTGACATTCTGGGTGATCCTTCTTCTTCTTCTTTTTTTTTTTTTTTTTAACAGTGAAAGGGCTCAGAGCCTTGTTTTCCAGAGTGTCTGATTTCTAAGAAAACTTGCCAAATGAACCACGTTGACGGACAGGTCTACTATTCAAAGGTAAGTAAAGTGAAGGATTTGGAGGAATTCAAAAGGACTTGGCTATATACCTAGCTCCAGGGCCTGCGGCTAGACTTCCCACCTAAGATTCCTCTGCACAAAAACATGACTGGGGGCAGCCAAAGGAAGGAAGCCAGTGCCCAGAGCACTCCTGGATGACAGGAGTGATAATAATGAGAAAGCTTAATAATAATCATAATCAGAAAGCTTAACAGAGTGGGGTCCTGCGCTTACAGACCCATGAGAATTACCTTAGCTCATTGCAGTGATAGTTTAGCTCCTGTGAATTTCAAACACTAGATATGAATCACAGAGACGGTGGATAATTGAGACTTGCATACTAAATCCCTCCCTATGATCAGTTTTGCATCGAAAGCACATTTCCACTGTGTTCTTAGAGCAACTAATACCTCATTATTTTAGTAGTTGTTATTGGCTACCTAGAGTTGGCCCTTGTTTTCTTAGCAGCTACTCTCTTGCAGGTGAATCATAGAAAGAAGAAGCAGAGACTTCAAGCATTTTGCTTTTTTCCTGGGTGTTATGACTGTGGTCCATTCTTGGACCCGAAACGCAAAGCAAAGTCTTGTTCAACATGCTTAAAAGGGGGATAAACTCTTGGATAAATGCTTCTATTTATCTGTGGAGTTAAAAATGAAAGAGTGGACACAGAAGCCTTCGAGATGAATTCCACTGGACAGACACTTTGGACTTCTGAATGAAACATGGGTGTACACTCTAAAATTTTACAGCCAACATACTTTAACTTTGCCATGAGGGAAAAAACATCAATAAAAATAGGGAAGATGCTTTCTAAATGACTTCTTGTTTCATTCATTCATTTTAATCAAGACAAACCACACTTGGGAATACATAAGTGAATGGCCCAACGTCTGCTTTGTATTCTCTCTTGAGTTATTAGTTCAAGAAACCTTATCTCAGTCAGTTGGGTTGTGAGGTGCGTCTGTGGTCATCAAATTTCAGTCCCAGGCAAAAAAGAAGTATGAGATCCTATCTGAAAAATAATGTAAGGGCTAAATAATAAAAAAGGCTAAAATGAGGGTGAAGGAAGGCTCAAGAACTGAGCCTCTACTTAGCAAGTGTGAGGATCAATACCCAAAATTAAATAGGATAAATAATATATGTGGCTCAAGTTTGAAAGATGTTTCCTGATTCGTTGTCATCCTTTCTTCTGCTCAGAATAGCAGTGAGTTTTTATTCTAGAGCAAATAGGATATTCATTGCTCAGGAAATGAATCTGAACTCTGAACTCAGAACTAGGGCAGAGCTATTGGGGCTATTTTTATTTAAACTTTCTACATTTTTGTGTACCTGGATTCACACATCTTTACAGATTAACAAAATGATAAATGTAAGATTCAAGGCACAAGACCTCCCTCAGTAAATAGACCTGATTTCTATGATTGCTACTCTATGTGAATGGAGATATCTTTGTGTTGCAATTCATCCCATGAGGATGTTTAGACTCCATAAAATATGTTACTAAAGTCCAGGAATCTTCATTAGATGATATTAACTTTTAATTAATTTAACACCTAACTGTGTTTTTATAATGCCGTATGGTTTGATGAATGGAAATAGAAGAGAATGTGCTGTCATACCAAAGATTCGTTCCATTGTGCAATCAGAGAGAGGGAGAGGGAGAGGGGGGTGGGAGAGAAAGGGAGAGAGAGAGAGAGGAGAGAGAGAGAGAGAGAGAGAGAGAGAGAGAGAGAGAGAGAGAGCAAGCAAAACTGACACGAGGCACCAAACAAAAATCAGCAGTTTCTAATGAGGCTTGTTAGTGATGCTAATCTATGTAAATGTTATTAATTGAGAACATCTATCTTTTATCTCCTACATTTAGTAATCAGGCAATTAAAAAACAATGACTTTCCCAGTGGTTATTCTTCCTAGTTTTTTTGTTTTAATTTTTTTAAGAGATCAAAGAGTTTAAACTAAGAAAAAAGAAAGTCCCTTATCAAGAGGTAGGGCCTTGCCTTGGGCTACTGGGCCTCATTAAAAGCAGAAAAGCTCTGTTGATCACCAATTAACCTGATTTGTAGGAACTCTGATAAAGACCTTGAACAACAGGAGTTTCCTTACTGTGGTAAATGACACAATTTGTTGACAAAAGTAAAAGCAACTTCTTGGAAAGAAGGGGGAGAAAAGTAAAAGAAAAGTATAAAGGATTCATTGGAAGTGAGAAGTCATTCCACTGGGGGCTTGTGTTTGAGAAGAGAGGAAGTTTTGTCCTTCTCGTGGCTTAATCCCCACAGCAAGGAATCCACTCGCCTAAATCAGGTGGAAGCATCCAGAACGCAAAGATGTGTCTCTGGCCCAAGATGTCTCTCCTCAAATTTCTGCTGGTGCCTGCTGTTCTAGCAGACCATTTATTTCTACTTTTATATTTTATTTTGTGTTTACCAATTTCGTGAAAGACTAATGGGCTGAAACAAAGGAATTCAGCATTAAGAGGCAATTGTTCACATTTTCAAGCAGACAAGGCTTTAAATGCGAGTGGACAATTAATATTGTGCACACTTTATATGTGAACATGTGGTTCCTAGTGGAGATAGCATTCAAGACAGCTAAGCCATTACTGGCACTATTCAGCATTGCACCTTAATAAGCATTTTGCAATGTATTATCCTTATTGATCTTCACAATAATCCCACCACTTTATAGAACAAATAGATGATTTACAGATAGATAGATAGATAGACAGACAGATAGACAGACAGACAGAGATGATGAAAGACAGATGATAATGATGAAGAAAAAGGAGAAGGAAAGAAAGAAAAAGGAAGAAAGAAAGAAAGAAAAAAGGAAGGAAGGAAGGAAGGAAGGAAG
>NW_012267231.1:6408901-6438429 GCF_000151885.1 Dipodomys ordii | reverse complement strand
GGTTCAAAGCCAGCCCGGGCAGGAGAGACCGTGAGACTCCTATCTCCAATAAACCACCAGAAAACTGGAAGTGGTGCTGTGGCTCAAGTGGTAGAGTGCTCGCTTTGAGCTGAAGAGCTGAGGGACAGCGCCCAGGCCCAGAGTTCAAAAAAAAAAAAAGAGGCTAAATAATGTTCATGTAAAACGAGGGTTAAAAACTATTTTTCTAAAAGAGGCAAGAATATATAATCGCATGTCTCTGAGATACGCAATATCAATGACAGGCTTAAAGATGCTTTTCTAGCTGGGTACCAGTGGCTCATGCCTGTTATACAAACTACTCAGGAGGCTGAGATGAATGGACTGAGGTTCAAAGCCAGCTTAGGAAGGAAAATCTAAGAATCTCCATCTCCAATTATCCAGCAAAAAAAGCTGGAAGCATGGCTCAAATGGTTGAACACCAACTGAGGAAGCAGGCCCTGAGTTCAAACCCCACTACCAGAAAAGAAAGATTTTTTTTTTCCTGCTAGCTGAGGCTAAACAAGACTTATATGGGCAAAGTGTATTCCTCCTTCTTGCTAAAATAAGTAAATAATAAAACATCTATTTTTCAAGTCAGAAAGTGGTACTTTGTCTTTCTGTAAGGAATTTTAAAAACTGGCAGCTATGATTTGGGATTTGATTGGCAGCACCGATATCCAAAGGGAGGTGTTACTCCAGGAAAAGAATTTCACAAATAAAAGCTAAAATTGTATATGAATATGAGCTGTCTGAAAAGCCTTTAGCATTTAGCCTGTACCAACAAATTTGTGTGTGTGTGTGTGTGTGTGTGTGTGTGTGCATGCGTCAGTCTGGGGCTTGAACTCAGGGCCTGGGCATTATCCGTGAGCTTCTTTTTGCTCAAGGTTAGCACTCTACCACTTGAGCCACAGTGCCACTTTGGGTTTTTTCTGTGTATGTGGTGCTGAGGAATCGAACCCAGAGCCTCATGCAATAGAGGCAAGCGCTCTACCACTGAGACACCTTCCCAGTCTTGCATTTTTTAAGGACAAAGTGAGTGTGTTCTCCAAATGGAGTAGAAGTCAACCCTGCTTCAACCCCACAGAAAGATTTTTGTTTAGCTCCTCAAAAGGCTGAGATCCGAGGATGGCAGTTCGAAGCCAGCCCAGCCAGAAAAGTCCCCATAAGACTCTTATCTCCAATGAACCACTCAAAAGCAGGAAGTGGCACTGTGGCTTAAGTGGTAGAGTGTTAGCCTTGAACACAAAGAGGCTTGGGGACAGTGCCTAGGCCCTGAGTTCAAGCCCCACCCCTGACCAAAATTAAATTTTTTGTTTAAGGGAAATGCAATGTTTTCACTTGAAATTAGGTCCTGGTTGTCCATCTTCTGATGCAGAGTCATGGCTGAGTAGAAAACTAGCCAGTGCTGTACCTGCACAGGTCTATGTCCTAAATCTGTGTTCTCCATATTACCTCCACCTCCCTTCTACCTCCTGCTTTCCTGCTGGACACTAACATTGGACCTGGAAGGTAATGAAGGGAAATGGCAGGAAGGGGCAAACACAATTTAATGACCAGGTAGGAGGAGAGGACAGATGCATGGCGGGGGGGTGGCTTTTGGCTGGTATCCAATGGAAAACAATTGTAAGAAAGTTTATGGTCTACATATATTGTCTCCTTGACTAAATAACTGCTCACAGCTGGGACTTTTGAGAGGCTAAAGTCTTCACTTTTCACACAAGTAGTTGGCGTGGTTTGGGATGTCCTCAGCTATTATTCATGACGAATGTGGCTAAGAAATGATTTGGAAAGAGGAAAGAGAGTAACTTGTTTTTTAAAAAATCCAATTAATCCTATTAATAAAATGAAGTAATTGCATCCAAACCGGAGGGAGGGGGGTTGATCTAGTTCAGTCTGGATCAACAGAAACCTCTGCTCATGAAGAACTCTCCACAAAGAGCAGCAGTAATTATGGCCACAAGAAAGAGAGGCATGAATGAAAACTACAGCAGCAGACCAGAGAACACGCCTCTCAATGTGGCAAGATTGCTGTAGCTGTATTAAAAAAAAAAAAAAGCCGTCTTAATTATATGATTGATGTGGGCTTCAAAAGAAAACTCGGAAGCCCCAGCCATTCCAAGGCCACGAGTATTATCGAGAGAATAAAGACAGTTTCCCCAGTAGGAAACACACACACACACACACACACACGCACGCACGCACACACACACGCACACACACACGCACGCACGCACACACACACACACACACACACGCACACGCACACCAGGAAGCCTGGGAGGTTTGTATGGCAGAACTAATCGATAATGTCTTGGTTTTATCTATATTAAGTTTAATAAAATTCGATGACATCCATGATTGAAGATCACACACACCCACGCACAATTAGGGCAACATCAAAGGTAGTCCGTAGCATGTGTCCTGCCTGGGTAGACGTAGCCCATCACAGCCTAAATGTCTAGGCCGCTGGAGGAAGCGTGCACAGAACCTTCCCTCGTGCCTTCCATGCCTGCATTTGTGGACAAGCAGGGAAGTCTTCTTGCCAGCCGTCACCAGCCTCAGTTTCCTCTTCTTCTCCCAGCTTGCTGAGCTCAAGATTTTAAAGCAAGGCTGGGAAGGTGGCTCAGTGGTAGAGTGCTTGCTTTGCATGCATGAGGCCCTGGGTTCAATTCCTCAGCACCACATAAGCAGAAAAAAATCAGAAGTGGTGCTGTGGCTCAAGTGATAGAGTGCTAGCCTTGAGCTGAAGAGCTGAGGGACAGCACCCAGGCCCAGAGTTCAGGCCCTACTACCAAAAGAAAAAAAAAGATTTTAAAGCAATAGCAAAAAGAACACAGTCCCTGGTCAAAGAAAACATGTGTGTGTGTGTGTGTGTGTGTGTGTGGTACATAGTACATATTATGTATATGTGCGTGCTTGTATGCATCATGTGTATATGTATATACATGTGTGTGCACATGTGTATAGATGCATGTGTTATGTCTATATGTGTATATATGTGTGCATGTCTGGACTCATTACATGCATGTGTATGCATGTATATCACATGCGTACTGTGTGCATACAACATGTGGGCATATACATATATGTAATGTAAACCCACTTACAGGCAAGTATATATCTACATGAACATAGCATGGTGCAACCCATTAAGCTACTGTTGAACCAAAAAGAGGAGGAAAGAAGAATTTAAAGTAGCCTAAATCTTATCAAAGTACATTGGGTGTGTTTATGGAACTATCACAAGAAAACCTCTTTGGACAACTAATGTACACAAGTATATAAAGAAAAAAAAAACTAATAACAGCAACAGAAGGTTTGTCTAACATCTGCTCCACAGCAACCTCAGCACAAACCACCTTCACCGGGTCCATTCCCACTCTATCATATTCCATCAGGCCAAAGCGAACCAGCATCATTCCCAATGTGCCCTGGCAGGAAGGAAAGGGAATGTGGTAAAAGTTCCACCCAGCCCTTGCTAGAGAAGGGGAGGAGGGAATCGTTGTTGTCGGATTTCACATGCAGTTCCGCAGAACAAAAGGAGAAAAGGAGACCTGCAATTACCTTGGCTTTAAGGGCTCAGAGCAAATCACTTTAATCCCAGCACTTTGTACCACTGTCACACTTTGTTTTCTTTTCAACAGGTGTACAGAGGGTTGGGATTGGGACTGAGACGTAGCAGGCAGGCTCTCTGGATTTTGTGAGCTTAGTTGTTGTTGGTCATCCGGTGTTTTGAGAGAGAGGGACTTATCTGTTGGTGATTTATTTTACCAGATTTCCAACAGAAAACTTACTTTTGACTGTCCTCCAAAAAAAAAATGTCATCTAGTAAGTGTATATTATATCAGAGGTGTAAAGATAAATGTCATTACAGAAATTGAGCTAACAAAAACAGGCACTGGTGGCTCAGACCTGTAATCCTAGCTACTGAGGATCCGGTTTCAAAGGCAGCCCAGGCAAAAATAAAGCCCATGAAGATCTCCAATTAACCATCAAAAGACAGAATGGAGGTGTTGTCTAAGTGGTAGAGAGCCAGCACACACACACACATACACACACACACACACACACACACACAGGAACACGATGAACTTCACTAGCATCTTTCTTATACCTGTGTTCAATGCCATCTTGTGTTTCATAATCTTTTGATAAGCTCAGTGACCAAACACTAAAAATGTTTTATGAAAGTTGGCTTGTTTGCTGTTTTGCTTTAAAAAAAAATTTAGCAAATAGAAGAACAGGTGATATGATCTAAATGACTATCTTCTTCTTCTGACTATCAAGAGAAAGGCCCTCAGTTCAAACCCCAGTACTACAAGTTATTATTATTAATAATAATAGTAGTCGTCGTAGTAGTGTTAAGTTGTAGAACTCCCTTCAAAAGAAAGCCATGACAAATTACAAACAGACCAACACATAACGATGCTTCTAAAAGTTACCATTTTCCTACAACTCGGACACTCATCCACTTTTCTCTAATGAGTGGTGGGAAGTTTTCTAGAAAGAAATTGAAATCGTACATTTCCTTTGCAAGTACTGCACCCTCTCTTCCTTGACTGAAAATGCAGAAGATCAAGATCAATGTCCCATTGTTCTGCTCATCCTGTACATGCTTTTCATCAAAGAAATCAACGTCTTACCCTTTTTCCAATACACTCACACTTTGTTTCTTTTTCGGTTTATCCCATGGTTCTTTGGCACCATCTAACAGAAATTTTCTGAAGTCATTCAGGCATTCAAGGTAAAGGGAACCCCTCCCGGCTCCAGAGGGGTTCCATTCAACCATTCAGGTTCCTCTGAGACACAGAGACCAAAATATCATGTGCCATCTTAGCGAGAGAGTCGACCGGTTTGGTTTGGTTTATGACATCTGGGACGACTTTGACTGAAGCAGATGAAGCCTGAGGAAATTGCTACCAAACTGAGTGATGCTTTGCTCCAACCCCATCCCAGGCCTCAGCCCAGGGAGAAAGCTGTCTGCACACTGCATTTCCCTGATGCGTTTGGAGACATTGTATGTTGAACTCTCCAGAGTCTCTCTCTCTCTCCAGTGAAGAAGAATATTATTAGCTCTGATTGACCAGGTCTGACGGTAAAAGAGAGCGAGAGCTGGCGCTACGTGAATTACACGGAACGTGTGTGGAGATGAAAATACGAGCTACAATGAGCAGACAGGAGGGGTGAAGGGTCCATTGAAAATCAGAGAGATTAGCAACTCATCACATTATTTGTGGGTTATCAGAAGACAGAGGTAATGAAAGTGAGACCCATATCCTTGATCGATAAGAGTTTGACTGCATTTTGAGTTCATTTTCCCCTGCCGAGAGAGAGAGAGAAAGACAGCAGCCTTATTATTGATCACCGTGTTAATCCATAACCAGACTGGGCCTTAGCTTGGTGGAACAGGCAGGAAAAAATAAGATAATAAGCAGGAACTCTTGATCTTTTATTATGGTGTGCTAGATAAAGAGAGTGGAGGAGTTCAAGGTGGAATACTTTATACTTAACCCTTACTTTCCCTCTTAATTTCGAATGCATGAGAAGAAGAATTGTAACCCACCTGAGTCTGACTTCTATTTGACCTCATTTTGCCTGCTTCCTAACTAACGTGTACCAAGGGCCCTTTCTTACTTGGTATTTTTTCAAGATTACAGGCAGATAGTAACTGGGTCAAAGGACAGGCACAATGACAGTTGGCGGGTAGTACAACCTCCAGATTTCTCTCAAGAAAACCAGAGACAAAGGCACGTTATTTCTCTACTTACTTTTTTTTATTTCATACCATCTTGGAGCCGTAGAAACTCACAATCTTTGTGCACACCCATTGTCCATGGAGCATGTCACCCTTCCCTTTTGGCAGTGAGAGCCATCCAACGTGTGCTTTAAGCAAATGAGAAGATCAGAAAGAGACGCTTGGAATTCTGTGTCAGGACTGCCATGATCTTGTAAGCGTCTCTGGGTTTATTAAAGCAAGCAGAACTGTTGATGGAGGAGCATCTTAGAAGAATGGGCTACCCATTTTTTCAAAGGCTCTCACCTACTCTAAGTTCTCTACAAATAAGATGTATTATGTCCTTTGTAGGGAAATGGATGACCTAGAACAAAGCACTTTTTAAGGAGGTAAAACAAGCTCAGAGACAAATGGCTCATGCTTTCTCTCATATGTGGAAACTCGATCGGAAATACACCGGGACAGGATAAATGACACGGGCATTCACCTGCAGTGAGGCCGGAGGAAGACACTTCGGAGTGGAACACAAAGGCATCTGATCATGCAAAATCATATTTATCAAAATGAACACCAGGAACTAGAAACGAGGGTTGGTGTTTTTTTTTCCTTTTTTTGCTGTTCTTGTTTTCTTTTTGTTCTCTTTGTTCATTTATATGTTATTGGTAGTATAAGGGGAGACACAGAAATGGAGGGACAAAGGGTAGATAAATGCAGCAGTGGCCCTCACTAGACACGATGTGGAACTGCCCCAAAACAGAGAGAGCGAGGGAAAGGGTGACATTGTCCAAAAAGAAATGTACATCTCTGTAAATCACCGTTACAATAATAATAAAAAAAAATAATATACCTCTTGTTGACATAGTAGTTTGGGCTGACTAATTGTCCTCCAACTCCTACCAACCCCCATGGCACTCTATACAAATAAGTGAAATCTGATGGCTCTGAGCAAGATCAGCCAATCAAAAAGGGCTCCACCTTTTCTCCCCACCACTCCTAATCCAGAAAGGAGGGTCCTCATATCTACCCAACCGCAAGGAAAGTACCTTGAATGCTCCGAACCAGCCGAGGCTGTGGCACCGGACATGGATATAGTTTCGTTTTCATGATGCCATTCTCCCAAGGCAGCTGCTTTTCCCGTAGATGCTCCCTGGGCCTTTCCACCTCCGTCTCCACCTTCTTCCTCAGGACAGCGATCCTCCTATTCACTGAGTATCCCAGGTTGGTACATGACAACTTCACTCACAGAAGGAGACAGCTGGAGTGTATCAATCAGTATGGCAGTGGTTGAGAGAATGCACACACCGCTCCAATTAGAGGAACCTACAGACCCATAAGGAAGTGATCAATTTAAACATAAAGGACTAGTTTTTTTTGTTGTTCCTGAAATGTATTTCAAGTGTCTCACACCAGCACAAAAATTGTGCGCTTGCCCAGTGTACCATGTGATGCTTGGATTCAAGTATGCATTTAGCAATTAGGTTATTCCCCAAACGTTGATCACGTCTTTGTTTTGAATGGAAACGCCCCAAATCCTTTCTTCTGGCTGCTTGAGATATACGGTACACAATTATTATCTATAGTACCCTATGGTACAATAGCATGCCAGATTTTCTTATTCCTATCTAATGGCAACTTAATAGCCACTGATTAATCCAATTTGTCATTACATGACAAATTTAAATCTAAGACCTTTAAAAAAAATGCCTATGACTACGTAGCATTTTATCAATGGTTACCAGAGAAATAGAACCACAAGGACAAGTTCATATAGTGATTATGTGTGAAATCTGGGCCCTCATTCAAAGCCTCTAATGCCAAAAATAATTTGATATTTTTGTCAGAGTCAATCTAAAAATGATTAAGCCAATACAAGCTTCAAATACCCTGGTACTCACTGCCAAGAGGAAAAAAAAAAAGGTGGAATATTTAATAGCCCTCTACTGACCTGGCCATTAGTCTGTTCTCTAATACATAAGAGACTCCTGAAAACATCCAACCAGATGCCAAGAAATAAAAGAACTGCATCTTTTGGGAGGCTTGTCTTCCTTGTAAGAAATTTAGATTGGTCCTAATGTGTTGAACTCTGGGCCTGGGAGCTGTCCCTGAGCTTTCTCACACAAGGCTAGCATCCTGCCACTTGAGCCACAGCTCCACTTCTGGCTTAATTGGAGATCAGAGTCTCTTGGAGTTTCCTGTCCTGGTTGGCTTTAAACCAGGGTCCTCACATCTCAGCCTCCTGTGTAGCTAAGATTAGAGGCATGAGCCGCCTACACACAATTCATTTTAAGCAATACCGGATGCTCATTCAAATGTGTGGTCCATTTTTTTTTCCTTTGGACAACATCCCACTAATGACACTGCTGGATTAAAGAGAACTCGATTCAGAAAGTCTTTCATAGCTCTTCCTGAACTCCTTTAATGAAGCAAAGTTGTGCCAAGTTGTAATTCCCCTGGAAAATGAAACTCTCCTTATCTTGAATTTGAAAATCTCTTCACAATGGCCCAGTCCTATAATCCCAGCATTGGAGAGACTGAGGTAAAAGGATTATGAATTCAAGGCCATCGTGGGCTACACAACTTGACCCTCTTTGCAAAAAGGGGGGCGGGGCATGAAGGGAGGGGGAGGAGAATCGGGGAACTCTCAATATGCCATAGGAAAGTTTGTCCCCAAATTATTTATTGGATGACTTTTGGTTTCATGGCATTATCAGGCACTTTAAAGAAGGACCTAAAGCGAGTAAGTAAGGACCCCTAACAATGAGTAATAATAATTCCTTTCTAATTTTAATAAGAGGTTCTATAATAGATCTGTTAGTAGAGATATTGACCTTGACCGCGGATCTAGAATCACTCTAGCCTTTAGCTATTTCCCACAGCAGATACCCTCGTAGCATTGATAGATCGGCCAACCACTCTGAGCTTCAACTTTTTTGTTCTCATTAAAAACAGACATAGAAGAGAGTCCCATAGATTAAGTTCTTTGGCTACAAGGTATCAGAAACTTTAATGATCATGTGTCTTCTCATCTTCATGTGAGCCATTCCCCAAATGACTGAGCTATGCATGCTCGAAACAGAAAACTCAGAGGCAAAGACATGTTCTATTGTGTTCTGTCGCCAAAATCATCTCAGTGGAGACCTCATTATTAACGATTCCCCCACATGAGAGCAACTGCCGGCTTCACGTCGGATCCAGGGCTGTAACTAATGTAAAATTTTCAGCATCATTTCACTTAAATTCAAAATTCAAATCCAACAAATCTTCAGTGCGCTAGAAGCTATTTCATGGGAAACATCTAAACGCAATGACTCTGTCCTAAAGATGGTGACAACATAGTGAAGCCATTTTCTCTCTTTCAACCTCAAATCGCTTCTTCATCAAATAACAAGGCCAGGAAGTGCTCAGACGAAATTACAAAATTTCCACGCTATCTCAAAATGGAAGCTCACCTTTCAGAGCTACATGTACGTTGATTTGCCCAATGTCTAATATAAGTTGCACACGTTGTAATACATTGTTTTTAGGCACCTGAGTTGTTTGCCGTATATGTACATGCACCTCTGTGGTGTAATATACGTACAGTTTTACTAATGGCTTATACTAATTTTAGTTTAAATCATGTTAAAATTAACTACTTGGACATTTAAAATGCCTGAGTCGATATTTTTAGCAATAACAGAGAAATATAATTGACACCAGCCCCGCAACGTATTATAAAATATAATTACTTAATTTCAAAAATTAACTCCATATAATTAACTAATACATCAATGATTAAGAAACATGTAATTAAGTAAGTTATAGTTCCTGCCACTTAGTTATTTAATCATAAAAGTGGTGCGTATTTTTATAAACAAATGAAATAAATATGGAATCGATTAATTAAATATGTGGTTGGAGCTAAGAATAAACATTAGGAATAAAACATATCTGTTTCCACAGTCTGTGTAATCAGAAAACAAGTCTGATGGTAAAAGGCATACTTACTACATAAGTATGGAGAATGTTAGTGTGGCTCAGCTCCTTGGTTTGAAAGCTGGTTTTGCTATTCATCAGCCTTTTATTTTTCTTGGTGCCAGTCTTGGGGCTTGAACTCAGGGCCTGGGCACTGTCCCTGAGCTTTTTGTGCTCAAGGAGAACCCTCTAGCTTTGGGGTGGTTAATTGGAGATAAGAGTCTCATAGACTTTCCTGCTCAGGCTGGCTTTGAACCATGACCCTCAGATCTCAGCCTCCAGAGTAGCTAAGATTACAGGCATGAGCCACGTGTGCCCAGTCTATCTATTGGCTTTGACGCACCACTTAATCCCTCCACATATATTGCTTTATCAATGCAATCAGGGCAATAATAGTGCCTATTTCTTTGGGCTGTCAGAAATAGATAAAAGAATGCACGAGCAGTGTTTCCACATCCCTTGATACCTAAATAATGCTAGGCACAATTATTACACAGGTGGTTTGGGAAATAAATGCTTTGATATTAAATTATAATACTGTGATATCCTATGCACACAACAAATGTGGTTTCCCTCTGGCTGTTGGAACATGGGAAAGAATCAGAACACTGGAAGCTGGAGAATTATTGTTTTGGTTAAAGTCCTAAAGAGTAACCTCTTTCAACTAATGATGTGTTTCTGCTCATAAGGATTAGTCTTTGCTCTTAAATGGTTTATCCTTTCTGCTTGTAAAATAGATGTGGTGGATGAGTGCTGGCCCTTCCAACAGAGTACTTGCTTGTTTGTTTATTTGGTGTTTGGGGTGGGGGTGTACATGTGCACAAGTCCTGGGGCTTGAAATCAGGGCCTGAGTACTGTCCCTGAGTTTTTGTGCTCAAGGCTAGCGCCCTACCACTTTGAGCGCCCTACCACAATGTCAATTTCGGTTTTCCAGTGGTTCAATGGAGATAAGAAATGCACTTTCCTACCCAGACTGGCTTTGGACCACGATCCTCAGATCTCAGCTTCCTGAGTAGTTAAGATTATAGGCGTGAGCCACCAGTGCCCGGCTCTTAGAGAGAACTTATAAACATGAGTCCTTTGAGAGCAGACAACATACTACTCAAAATGACTCGAGTTAATGTGAAGAATGTGGGCATTTCTGTAAGGCTGGAGGACCAAGCTTGGACAGGTGGGGACAGCAGTAGCTCCATGAGGACCACCCCCAAGTTGCAGAAATCACCTGGTCAGAGGAGGCAAGTCAGGAGGGTGAAGGCTTGCCCTTTTCTCCATCTTTTTGCATGGCTGAGGGCATGTACCGCCTGTCCCAGTCTGCAAAGGGCAACGGGAAGGAGTCTCTTTCCCATGGGAGCACTCTTCTGGAAGAGTCACACTGGAGATGGATCGCCGTGTAAATGGCCGCTCTTCAGAAGGGTGGATGGATTCTGAACAGCCTCAGAACACGGCTCATCACTGTCGATGGGAAAACACATGCTATGGTTTGCATCTGAGATTCCGTGAAAGGCTCGATCCGAGGCCCTGGCTTTCTTAAGAGGTGGAAGAGGTTGGTTGAGGTCTTCCGGCCATGTTGGGGGCGCCCAGCAGGAGAACTGGAGGACTCTGGTCTCTGTTGTTTTCTTTTCTCCTTTCCTTCCCAGACATGGAATGAGTGGTTTTGCTTGGTTTTGTGTGCTTACCATAATGTGCTGCCTGGCTACAAGACAACAATAAATGAAAATGGACCCAACCACTGCTGGATTGGAACCTCCAAAATTGAACCAAAAATAAACCTTCTTTCTTTACAAATTGGTTCTCTTAGGCATTTATTATATAGGAGAAAGCTACCATACTTTGGATCTTCATGGAACCTCAATGTGATTCCATGAACAGGAGTAGGAAACAGACCCCTCTAAGCTCCTATCTGAGGAGCTTCAGCAGCCACAATTGAAATAATTCATAGGCCAGAGAAAGCCTAACTCCAGAAGATGATGATGATGAACTAGTAGAGTTGTGGCACTTTCTAGAAGTGAACAATACCATGTCATACAATGTCAATCAAATGGTGTCCTTCGTATGACAACACACCAGGTAAATGGCAAGTGTGAGGAAAATCAGGGAAGGGATGGGTTGAAGGATGGGCGAGGGGTGCCGATGTTGAAGGGATGTCACAGATCAAGAAGCATTGTAGACATAAACTGCTTTGCTAAATGGCAAACATATCCGATCCATCAGCAAGAAGTGAAGGAAAGTGAGGGAGGAGGGGTGGGTGAGAATGTTGAAAAGGAGTAGCATTGATCAGAGGCGGTGTGTTCATAAACAGCTAGGTGGGATGGCAAGTCCTTTGTACAACTACTTAAATAAAACTATTTAAAGAATAAAATAAAACCATTTAAAGTCTTGGTAGAGCAATCACATTTGCACATAATCCATAACAGATGCAGGTAGTCTCTTTCCTCCACATTCATTGTTTCTTATCTACCCAGTTTGCTTCCTTTTGACACTATCTTGCTTTAAATCACAGTAGATTTTAAGAAAGTCACTCAAAAGGACACATATCCTCAAAGTAAGCTAAATACATCCCATCGTATAAAAACTATTCAGAAAGTGGTTCACTTCCAAGTTTAAATGTCAATGTTCAGGTAAGGCAAAGAAAGAACCCACGAATGGACAATGCATTCTAATGAGACTGGTCTCAGGAGCAGCAATCAATGAGGAATTCGAGGAATGTCCTGACTTGGGATTAGAAGGACTAGTTTGTTTGCATCTATTATATTTACAGTGCTTCACTTTTCAAACGCCAATACTGTCAGATTTCCAGGAAACATTTTATTCACTGGGCCTCCTTTGTCTGCAGAATGAAGCTATCACTGAAATAGTTCCAAGGAAATCCCAGTAGAGATCTTTATAGACAGAGAGGTAATTGCATAGACAGAATGAATCGGTTTGAAGTCTTTATATATGTAGAAAGGCAAATGCTATTCCAAAAATACTAAAGTCAATGGATATGGAGTTTTCCAAGCGCCACAGAGTAATGTGAGGATGAATGGTGAAAGAGGAAAACTAAAGAAGTTTTAGGGAGATAAATTTAAAGAAAGGTACAAAAACAACATATTTTGCAAGCTATTTAAGAATCCAAATACTACTAAAGTTCTTTAAAATGCTGGATGCTTGTACCTGTAATTCTAGCTACTCAGGAGGCTGAGATCTGAGGATCACAGTTCAAAGCCAGCTCAAACAAGAAAGGCAATGAGACTAACTACCCAAAAGCCAGAAATGGAGCTATGGCTCATGTGGTAGAGTGCCAGCATTGAGTGAAAAAGCTCAGGGACAAGGCCTAGGCCCTGAGTTCAAGCCCCAGTACAAAAACAAAAACATATTCTGCATCTGTTTTCAATTAGTAGGACTTTAGGCCACCGCCCTTTTATAGGACAGAACTGTATTCTCTAGTTTGCCATAGTCTCTACCAATTCCGATTGCCGCTCTCTTCTCTATGAAGGCCACTGTGAGCATTTGGCTGGACTACTCGTAAACTAGCTCGACTCCTCCACCTCCATTTAAAAAAGCAAACTTAAGGATTGGAGATGTAGCTCAGTGGTAGACTGTTGGCCTAGTGTGCATGAGTTCCTGGGTTCAATCCCCCCGCCCCACCACGAGTGAGGAAATTTGAACAAAACACAGTAATTGAGGAACCTGTGCCTCACACACACCAAAAAAGTATTCTATAAATAGTAGCTACTTCAACCATAATGTGTGTGGAGAGAAGGAAGTTGGAGCAGAGAACTAGTGATCTTCCTACACAGTGATTCTTTTTGTTCCCATTTCACTATTCTTTATATTTCTTTTCATCTTCCCACACAGGATTGTTTCATAGAAAAGGCAGCCTGTGTGATTTGCTGAGTTTCAAAGGAGGCAAACACAAAACAAACAACAAATATATATATATATATATATATATACATATATATATATAATATTTCTTTTCCCTGAGACAGGCTCTCATCTTGTATTGCCTAGCCAAGGTGTCTCATTTTTCACAAATACCAGAAATTATACTTGTAAATAGCAGGCCTCAGTGTGTGAAAGAGAACATTTCTCTAGTGTTTGTATTATGGATCGTTTAAAAAAAGAAAAGAAAAGAAAAAAGGTTTCCCAGATGGCATTTTATGCAACCAGGTTTGAAAAACAATGATTGGAGTAACTCTGATGTAATCCAATTATCCTTTTTCTGCCTCTAATGGCACATGGTGTGGTCATGTTGTTCAGTGTTTCCAAACTGATTGAATTACAAGTTCTTTCTTATTCAAGCCAAGTTCCATGATTGGCCTTACCAGTCTTCTGCTTACTTCTCTCTAGAAGCTTTGGGGGAACTTCTTTACCAGCCCCAATTTTCTCTCAATTGTTCTTTACCTGTCTGGGTTTCAGACATCCATTATGGATACCAACTTCAGATGCATCCTTTATGGAAACTGTACTCTGTGCCAAATACAAAGCGAGGAACTCTGGGTACCTTCTTGTGTAGTCTCAACGAGCCGGAGAAATCGATGTTACCCTCTACATGGTACCAAGGTAGTCGTGCCGATCAGAGTTTTCTTTCCATGTCTAAAGTTAATAAGCACGTCTTGATTTAACTCACCCTCCTCTCGGACTGGGTGAAAGATGAGGTGCTACACAACATCGGTGCTGTCCTGCCAGAGTGAGAGTCGTTATACCACAGGCTTCCCCCCCCACCCCATAAATGAGGGCTTGTCTAGACAGAAGCTGTGGGGTCACTAAGCAAGTCCTTTCCAGGCAGGCCTGGGCGGTTATGTCAGAATTCACTGGTGAAGACCCGCCCTGAAAGCTGAGAGACAGAATGCAACAGGAAGTGACTAATAAACTGTGGGGGAGGGACAAAAAAATATGTGGGCTGGAGCTGGTGATGTGTTCCAGGGGTTTGTCTAGTATGTGTGATTGCTGGTTCTATCCCTAACACTCCAAATACATGCATACACACCTAGATACATGCATACATACATATATACACATATATGTGTGTATACATACATATATATATATATAGCGTGTGTGTATGTGTGTGTGTGCGCGTGCACGGGCGTGTGTTTATATAAGAAGGGAAAGAGGGGCTGGGAAGGTGGCTCCGTGGTAGAGTGCTTGCCCTGCATGCATGAGGCCCTGGGTTCGATTCCTCAGCTCCACATAAGCAGAAAAAGCTGGAAGTGGCGCTGTGGCTCAAGCAGTAGAGTGCTCGCCTTGAGCAGAAGAGCTGAGGGAGAGTGCACAGGCCTAGAGTTCAGGCCACACGACTGACAAAAAAAACAAAAAGAGAGAGAGAGAGAGAAGAGGGGAAAAAGCCCGGAATTTTGGGTTTGGTTTGATTTTGGTTTGATTGTATTATGATAGATAGATAGATAGATAGATAGATAGATAGATAGATAGATAGATAGATAGATAGATAGATAGATTATATCTATCATGTATGTGTAGATATCAGTTGAACATATTTATGAGTTTAGATTTCAATACATATTTATCATGAGTATGGTTTGGTTTAGTTTTTAGCTAGTCTCTCTTCTCCTCACATTCCTCCTCATTTTCTATCTCAAAGTAATAATCAACATTGAATTTAAGAAGGAATTGGAGCCAGTGTGGTGGTAGAAGTGGGTAATACCAGCCCTTAAGATTGAGAGACAGCAGGAGGCAGATAACAGGTTTCAGGTGGGCCTGAGCTGGACTAAAAAGTCAGAGTGGGGGATACGGGACCCCAGAGGGGGTGGGACCATGACCTATAATTCCTATGAATGCTCCTTTCCAAAAAAGACAAATAATAGAGAGTAACTTCAAGATGGTCTGGTAAATTTAACTAATGTTTATTCCTCTAAACATACACAGGAAAGAGCACAGCAGAAAAACCACTATACTCTCCGTGTTGGGATGCCATAGATCTTTATCAATCCAGTGATAAAACAATTTCACAGACCTCACAGACTTCTGCTAAGTGTTTATCACATGACACTGGAACTTTTGGGACAATAAATTTACCTTCAGTGCACTTTGTTGTTGTTGTTGTTGTTGTTGGCCATAGGAACTCCTAGCCTCGGTGCTGTTCCTGAACTCTTTTACTCAAGACTAGTGCTTTACCATTTAAGCCACAGCTCCACATCTGGTTTTTTGGTGGTTAATTGGAGATAAGAGACTCATGGACTTTCCTGTCCAGCTGGCTTTGAACTGTGATATAGCTAGGTATTAGTGTGAGCCACCAGAACCTAGCTCTTCAGTGTGATTTAAGATATGATTTTCCCCCATGAGAAATGACACAAATATGTTAAACATTATCTACCATACATATTATGGTAGATAACTCTTAGCCATCTTATATTATACTCAAAAGAAAATCGTGTGAAGTACAATCTATGCTTTTATTTTTAAATAGCTAACTGCAAATTGATTCCTTTTTGATTGAAAGTTTGGCTTGATTGTACGACCTCAATAACAAAAACAAAGTCAGTTTTCAATCACTTGATTTATTTGTGTTTTGCTACCTTGCCAATATTAAATTAATTCACCTTTTAATTAAAAAAATAATTCCAAGTGTTGAAAAAATACAGATAAGTGGAGAGAAGCTTTATTAAGATCATCAGCATTAAAATTAAATCCTTTTTGCTCATTAAAGAAGATACAGTCAATTTAATTAATGAACATTAATTCCTAGTTGACATTAAATTCATCTGAAATCTACATTCATATAGATTATTAACACCAGGCATAAAAATATTTAAAATGATTAATATATAGGAACGAAGCACATTCCTGGAGATTCAAGTGATTACATTCTCAAATATTCCATAGATGAACCAGTCATTGGAGATCCATTTTTTAATTTATGGTATACTTTTAAGTTAGAAAAAAATGAGACCAAAATGTGTCTTGTCTAAGAAACAAACCAGAAAATGTTTCTAAGATATTGATTTAGAATTGGCATTTCTTTCTAAATTCACGTGAAGTCATTACACAAGGAAGGCAAGCCCTAAATTATCTTCATACGTGCATAATTCAAATTCTTATTTTGAGAGACAGCTTTATTTGGGAAAAGTTTTGTATAGATTTTTTCCCTTTACTATTTCTAGAAAGGGGAAATTTTAATAATGAATAGTTCACAAGCAGCCTTTTTAAAAGAAATAATTCTAGATTATAAAGTTGTTGAATTTAAAAGATCTTTACTTCTCAGACAAATTAAGTAAGAATGGCTGATAAGACACAGGAAGAGAGGTTCAACACCTCTGGCCATAAAAGAAATGCAAACCAAAACAACATTGAGATCTACCTCACCCCAGTTAGGATGGTTATTATCAACAAAACTAACAAAGCAGATGCTGGTGGAGATGTGGCCAAAAGGGAATGCTACTACACTGTTGGTGGGAATGCCAACTTGTTCAACCACTATGGAAAGCAATATGGAAGTTCCTTAAAAGACTAAACACAGAGATACCCTATGACCCAGCAATTCCACTCCTGGGCATTGATTCAATTGGCCACAAACCAGGCCACACTGAAACTACCAGCACAACCATGTTCATTGCAGCATTGTTTACCATGGCCAAGATATGGAATCAACCCAGATGCCCCTCAGTGGACAAATGGATCAAGAAAATATGGTGTATATACACAATGAAATCCAATGCTTCTATTAGAAAGAATGGCATTGCCCCATTCTTAAGGAACTGGAAAGACTTGGAAAAGTTATATTAAGTGAAGAAAGCCAGACCCAAAGAAACATAAGTTGCGTGGTTTCCCTCATTTGTAGCAATTAGAATGTGCCTATAAATCGACAAGTAAGCACAATGGATAGTAAAAGACAAAAAAAATTACACTTGGACATGATAAATTAAACAGGACTCCAAACATTCTCACAGTGAGGCCAAAGGAGGATCTTCTTGGGTATTAGAGTGTGAGATCACAAAGGCTCAACAGCTCTGTGCATATGATCATACAAAATGATGTTTATCCAAATGAACTCCAAGAAATGGAAATAAGAGGTTTTTAACTTTTACTTTTATAGTTCATGGTTGTTTTTCTTTCCTGTTTTTCCCTTTTGTCACTTTTTTAAAAAATTTCTGTATCTTTTATCTTGTATGTAAATTTGTCTGATTTGGGGAAGGTAAGGGGTAGCACAAAAATGTGGGACAAAGCGTGAACTAATTCAGGAGTGATACTCGCAAGACACTATGTTGAGAATGAACTATAAAACTTGTGGGGGAGGAGGGTCATGAAGGAAAAGACTGGGAGAAAATGAGGGAAGAGGTGACATTGTTTAAAAAGAAATGTACTCATGACCTAACCTATGTAACTGTAACCCCTCTGTATCTCACCTTTATAGTAAAAATAAAATTCATACAAAATAAAAATAATAATGGTAAAAGGTCTTTATTTTGGAATTCATTCCAACAGAGGTTTTAGAACATTCTAACCTTGATTTATAGGTCTCTGTCAGATGGCCCATTTGTATTATGGCCTCATCCATCTGTTTGGGGATCCGGGTCACTTTACAAAGAATGTCATTCTGTATTTTAACATGGATTTCAAGTAATAGTTTCATCTTAACTACATTTAGATTAATCTCATAGATGTTTAACTTCAGTTCATGAATTCCTTTAAATAGGGCCCCAAACTTCCACCAACATAACACAAGCCAAGCAAAACAACCGTCCTTCCAATGTACACTAACTTAAAGAAAAAAGAAGAAACATACTTTTCACGTTAAACAACCAAGAGGAATAGACTTGTATTTTATCCAGCTTTTCAATTTCACGATAAGCTCTACAGCTAATTAATTTAATAGACTGCAAGATGCCAATTTTCTTTATTTGCTTTCTTTCTTTCTTTCTTTTTTTGTCTTGATAAACGTTAGTGTGCTTGAACGGACACGTCTATTTTCCTTGGGCCTTTAAAGCTTCCTTTCATGTGAGTGAAAAATGGCTAAATGTGTCAAGGTTTATCAAACAGAGGCTGGCTTTTTTGGCTGGTACCTTTCACCTTATCTAGCAAACACATTCCCCTCTCCATCAAAATGTGGTAAAGCAAACAATGCCTGGTGCATACACATAACCAGAGCTATGATTAAACAGCCCCAAGTCCCTTTAAACTCAGTTAGAAAACTGATTAGGACCTAGATGCTTAGACATTATCTTCTTTTTGATAGCTATTCTCTGAAAAGGAAATAAAACAAGCTGTCTAATAGGAAGGCCAGCTGAAGTGTCTACTTACTTAGTAACTGTATGTAAAAAGAAGAAGGAGAAATGGGTAAACTGGTTTAACTATTTGCTAAATCTCAAAGGGAATCATCTCTTTTAAAAAGTGGAAACAATCCAGATACCCCTAGATGGGAGGAATGGATCCAAAAAAAATGTGGTATAGATGCACAGTGGAATTTTACTCACCCTTTAGGAAGAAATGATATTGCATCATCCACAAATTAATGGGAAAAAATTATCTTAAGGGAATTAAATCAGGGACACAGACAAAGGATGCATGTTTTCTATTGTATGTGGGACGTAGGTCTAATTTATGAATATACAAGGAAACTCACACAGGACCTTAGGCAAGTGTCCATAAATAATCTCAGCCCAAGTTTGGGATATTCAGGGGAGAATTCAAATGGTGTTAATTCCTTAGAAAAATGTACAGTCCAACAAAATGAATACCAGGAATACTTAAAAGGACAGCAGGAAGGAGGGGAAAGGAGAGGGGGTAGAAAAATGAGGACGGGAAATGTAGGGGTGCAGTCATAATGCACATATTATGAAACTAGGAAACTCCAAGGGCCGGGTTGAGAGGATGGAGGGGAATGAGGAAAGCGGTGATATTGATCAAAATGTGATGTACTTATAAGCTGATTTGCTCAATGGTAACCCAAACCCATTTGTTATAGATAATAATCAATAGAGCCTGGCACCAGTGGTCCACACCTATAATCATAACTCTTCAGGAGCCTGAGATCTGAGGATTGTGGTTCAAAACCAGCCTGGGCAGGAAAGTTTGTGAGATTCTTTATCTACAATTAACTACCAAAAAAAAATCTGGAAATAGAGCTATGACGCAAGTGGTAGAGTGCTAGCTTTGAGCCCAAAAGCTCAGAGACAGAAAACAAAACAAAAACAAAAAAACATTTAAAAGATCATTTAAAAATTACATATGAGTTTTTTTTAAAAAAGATTCATGATGTTTTCTTAAATCTCAGAAATTCCCATACAGGAAATAAACGATTTCTGTGCGTATATACCTTGGGGGGGGGCATATTTGAATATATTTGTTTTGCACCTTTTAAGAAAATTGGAAACTTGTTATTAGTCTGCGTATGAGAAATTCAGCGAGTTGTAACAGACTTGGGAAAAGACTTAAAAGAGAGGAAAGGTTACATATTTCAATAAAGTTACAATTACCTTCAGGTAACGTGAATTAATTAAGGAAAAAGTGAGAGAGAAAAAAATGCCTAACATGGAAAAATCTAGAAAAAAACATCTAACGTTTACTCTTCATACTGAACAGGGCAGTGGCAGACGATAATCAGGCGGAAATATTATCTCAGGTGCAAAGAGGCCATGTGTGTCTGAGGACATTTTCATCTCCCCCTAAGTCTTGGGTCTCACGACTCCCTGAGCTTTCAACCTACACACAGAGCACAATTGGCTGCTTTGCAACATGTCGTAAAAGGAAAGCAAAAGGAAAGACGGAGCAGGATGTTGACCACTGATGGAAGAGAGGTCCCAAGCTCCTGTGGACACTGGCAGAAAACCCCCAGCTCCCATTCAGGCTTCAAAGCAGGAGGGAGCCGTAGAGACAGACCTAAAATGAAAAATTGAGTGGCTGAGTTTCTATGATCTAACTGTTCACCAAAGCAACTCTTACTCCACGTCCACAGAGGGTGATCCCGAGAGAAGAGAGAGCCCTGCTAGCCACCTCTAGAACTTTCTGGTTTCATTTGCTCTGTGACCTCAAGTTCCAAGAAACCCAAAGACAACGAGAAAGACACTCCATCATCCACTGTACCCTTTGTCCTTTTCTAGCAAAATTTGTTTTGTCCTACCTCAACATGGATGTGAGAGGGGGAAAAAATTCAACACGTGTGTGGGAAGTAGTCAAACCTTGAACATTTCCACTATCTTGTCATCATTTCTGCCCATTCATCGTCACATGAAGACTGTAGATGTTAATGTATGCTCCAACCTGTTATTAAGTGGCCTCTTCTTATTCAACTAGAAAGAAATCTGGACAGACAACCTAATAGAAGAATAATACCTGGCACGTACTAAATAAATACCAAGGGTGGGGGGAGGTGCTTTTAACAAGGGATGTTAACATATTACAGACATCTTTAAAATATTTATATGATATTTGTTCAAATAGACGAAGGAGGTGACATTCGACCAAGCACTTGATAACCAACAAGGCCCCTCAGTCAATGTCACCCCTTTCAACATTCTTGCGGTCCCTCCAACCTGCCCCTTCCCCCCCCCCCGCACTTTTGTTCATTTTGTAGGGTAGGCAGTGAATTTTTGACTGTGTTCTAATCTTTTAAATATCATTAACCAGAGGATGGACAAAGTCCACGCCAAAGCACTGTAGGTGCTATTTAGCATAAAGAAGCTACACACTAGGGTTCTTAGAAAATAAAGTGGCTAGAGAGATGGCTTTGTGAGTTCTTCTGGCTGTATTCTTCCGTGATTTGGTGCACCCACATTTTGGCGGTGTGCTCCATCACTTTCTGAAGTTGTATTTTAGCTTGAGCTTGATATGCAAGCCTACTGAGTGTATCTGAGGCTTAGGAACACAGGAAAACCAAGGATCGATTGGCTCCTTGGGCAGACAGTTTGATCCTTCTGAAATCTTCACAGCCATACAGATTTTTTCCAGCAGCTTTCCCAGACCCAAATCTCATTGACAGCTTAAGTCCTGGAGTCTTCATCGCAACATTATAGAAAACTCTAAGTGCCATTGTCAGTAATCATATGGGGAAGTCATTGAGCTGTGGGTTACAGCTGGTTAATGACAAATAGTTACTGCATGCTCAGTTCTGCTTTAAGAACCTATGTTTAATTCATACAACCCTTACAGCCAAACTCTAGAAGGTATACTATTATCACTTCACTAGATAAAGAAACTCAGAGACAGAGAAATTAAGTCACTTGCCCAGGGCTGTACAGTTAGGAAATAATCAAACTTCAAAGAAGTTCATTTGTACCTGTATATAGGTCCAAGCATGCATGTTAAATAATGTGTCCCCTCAAAAAAAAAAAAAAGAAACAGGGATCCATCGCATTTATTTGACTCCTCAGGAAACAACTTGTGAAATTATTTTCTTGTATTATGGTGTCTCATAGGCATTGCATGCTATTACAGAAACCTGGATGTGAATTCCTTCAAAGGGGATTTAAAAGGTTTATTCTTAATGCAAATGAAGGGTTTCTTAAACATCTTAGAGAATGACCACAAATGGATTCATGTGTTATCTCAAAACTTCTTCAGTTCCTGAGATCACAGTGTAGAGAATTTGTTCAGTGGAAACCATCAGCCTTCCTTCAGCTCCCTAGGTGTGTCTTAGGGCTCTTAACAGCCCTGGGTCCCAATATACGTTACCTTTCCCACCTGCCCTTTCTCTTTATCTCTGGATGTTTTGTCTGTGCTGACTTGTGATAATGTCAATTTTCTTAGCAGAAAGAGACTTCCGGAGTTTTGCAAATGCCCTGCTTTCTGTCATTGAATATTGTGGAAGGATAAATAGCAACATCTAGAGATTAAAAAGAGTTGCTAAACACACAATTAGCAAAGGAAGGGTAGCAGGAAAATATACCAAACCTGTCCCAAAATATAAGACAGTCCAGGAACACTTTAGTATCGATACAAATCAGGTATACTTGACCACGAATCAAGAGATACAGATTTTGTGACTAATGTTCAAGAATGAAGAGTTTTCAGAGTTGATGTTGCTATTATTTATCATCACTAAGTATATGAAAAACTGTATCCCAATCTGAACCTAGAAGCTAAAGGATTAAAACTGCTTTAGATATAACACCTGTCCTGGGGCTTGAACTCAGGGCCTGGGCACTGTCCCTGAGCTTTTTACACTCAAGACTAGTACTCTACTATTTAAGCCAAAACTCCATTTCTGGCTTTTTGATGGTTATTTGGACATAAGAGTCTCACAGGCTTTCCTGCCCAGTCTGGCTTTGAACTGCCATCTTCAGATCTCAGCCTCCTGAGTAGCTGGGCTTACAGGAGTAAGCAACCAGCACCAGCTACTGAGAGAAAGAGCAGGCCACACACTATTTGACATTTACCCCACACAAACCTGTACCATCTCCTTAGTTAAGGAAATGCCTATCCTCACCCCACCAGGCATTTGAAATGGATCATCTGATCCACTCTCCAGGGAATTGTGGTAAATAAAGGTTGCATATCCTGTAATCATTCCTGATACAAACTGAGCCATCTCAAGAGGCTTTAAAAATGTTAGAGGGTTTCCAGTTGGAGAAAGGTTTGTGAGCAGTAGTTGTTCATTGAATATATAAGTATATACATTTTATACACACATATATGAATATGCATATATTAGTGCAATGAATCTCCACTCTCAATTATAGTATTAGACACTTGTTCAGTTTACCATTTGGGTAATGACTTTTCCCTCTGACCTAGAATGGCAAAATTAAACTCTGTTGGGCAGGAGGACCCAAGCCATCGCTGAGACAGGATTTTCAAGCTTCAAGAGTCTGCTCAAAAAACAAATGTAAGAAACAAAAACAAAAAACACTAATCACAATAAACAGCATGCCTATCTTTGGAAACAGCACAAGTATGAAATTTTGCTTTTGCCTATATACCAGGAATAGAACTAACCAGGAAAAAAAAAGAATAATTTGAGAAGATGCACAGGGGAAAAAAAAAAAAGGTGTCTTGTTACCACAGCAAGAATAAAATAATGACCTATTTGTTCATAGGTATATGCATACCTGTGAATTCTGCTGGTGCTATGCAAAAGAATCCCCCCTCTCCCCCAAGCCCTCTGTGTTTTCTGGCTGTGAGTAAGTGGGAAGCAATTATTCCTTGGTCCTGAACTAGCAAATACTCCCTTCAAGTGACAACTTCCGAAATTCCTAGGATGAGCCCTTCTGGCCTTTGAGATTATTTACCTGAAAACACAAACCAGCAGTTGGACAGTAGAACAGTTTGTCACCTGTACCACAAAACTCTTTTTCACCCCTGGATATAAATAGTGGCAGGAGGAAAAATATATATATATTTGCTGTGAAAAGATGCGGTAGTGTCTCTGTGAGAAAAAAAAAATGAAAGGAAAAGAAAAATTATTTGCCCGCCACACCCCACACCGGCTACTGAATGAAAGAGCAGGCCACATGCTATTTGACATTTATCCCCTACCACCTGGACCATGTCCTTAGTTACAGAAACGCCTCTCCTCACCCCACCAGGCGTTTGAAATGAATCATCTGATCCACCCTTCAGGGGGAATTCTGGTAAATAAAGGTTGCATATCCCGTAATTATTCTTGATACAAACTGAGCCATCTCAAGAGGCTTTTAAAAAAATATTTGGGGGTTTCAGTTTGGAGAAAGGTGTTTGCTGCCAGTAGTTGTTCATTGAAATCTCTTACAGGATTTTTTTTTTAAACCTAGTCTGTGATGTAGACCCTGCTGTGTTAAATTATGAACCAAAGGCTCTGGGGTGGGAACAATCAATCACACTACCTGGGTAGTGTGTAATGTGCACTCTTGTCAGCGTGAGCAGGCTGCCCCCGAACACCGTCCCCCAGCAGGTTAAATAAATCTGATACTATAGACAAACCCACACGACCATGCGGCTACATCAATCAGCTGTTGATAAAATACAATCTTCCTTTAATACACGCTGAGAAACTTATTTAACACTTAGAGAACCTATCTTCATTTCTTGTCTCTCTCCTCTCTTTTTTTTTTAGGATTTTCTTTTAAGTCTTCTTGGAAAGTGTAACTCTTTTAAAGAGCAAAGGGCACCCCCAAAGAAAAGGGGAAAGACAACCAAGCAACCAAGGCGTCTGTTAATGAAAGCGGTTAGGGGGGTTGAAGGAACTGACCGGATTCCCATAGATCTGGGAAACATGGCTATCTGGTGGAAACCATTCCTGCCGCCAGAAACCTGCGCGTTTCAATTCCGTTTGGGATTTGTTTGTTTGTTTTGTTTTGTTTTTGTTCCCCTGTGCGCTGCGCCCTGACTGCCCTGACTGTGGAGTGATTGTGAGAACTACGATCCCCTGGATTCATGCAGACAGGACATGGCTTGAAGGGAGGGTGACCAACCGGTGGACGAGCCCAGGGGTGAATTTAAGAGGAAAGTGACCCCCCATATATACGGTTGGCCGTCCACGAGTCTTGGGGAGAGGTGGCGTGGGGTTGGGAACTGGTTGCAGGGCAATGGTTCTACAATAACCAACTTGTGAGCGCTTGTGTGCTCTATGACAAAAAAAAAAAAGATAAAAACAAAGCTCAGGTGCCCATCCCCACTTGCTAAGTGACTAAAAGAAAAAAATGAAGAAGAGAGGAGTTGGTTGTCCGTGGTGACCTCGGCTTGCGCCTCGGCTCTCAAAGCTTGTCCCTTGGCCCGCGGCGCGAGATCCCACGGATGTCTTAGCGGGGGAGAGGCCAGGACCCCCGGGAAATGCAGGAGGCCCAGCTCCTAACCAGAGAAGATCCACGCCCCATCCACACCTCAGCGCACGCGGGGGGGGGGGGGGGGGTTTGAAGGAATGGAGGAGGAGGACGAGGACGAGGACGAGGAGGAAGAAGAGGAAGAAGAGGAGGAGGAAGAAGAAGAGGGGGGAGGGAGGGAGGGAGGGAGGGAGGGAGGGAGGGAGGAAGGAAGGAAGGAAGGAAGGAAGGAAGGAAGGAAGGAAGGAAGGAAGGAAGGAAGGAAGGAAGGAAGGAAGGAAGGAAGGAAGGCAGGCAGGCAGGCAGGCGCGCCTGCCCGGCACACACCCATCTCTCCAGCCGGTGGAAATAACATCCAGAGCGGCTGGAGACCCCGAACCCACCGGATCGCGATTCTCTGGGGGCCTCAGTTACCCGTCCCCCACAAACCTACCCCGCACCACGAACCCCTTGCCAGATGGAGGGCAGCGCAGGGGCCTGGGCCAGGCCGATCGCCGCCTGGTCCCCAGGTGTCCCCCCGGGGGACAGGCGATTCCCGACCCGTGCGCGCGCGGGGTGGGCTGGGGGGATACCGGGGTGAGCGGTGACCCCAGTGTCCCCCGACTCCCCCCACCACACACACACACCCGGGGAGGGGAAGCCTGGCGGGGCAGGGCCAGGCCTGTGAGCCGCACACGGGGACCTGTGTCACGGGTGACCCGCGCCGGCGCGCCCAGGCCGGCGCTAATGGAATAAAGCCAGAGCGACAAGAGGGGACCGCGAGAGGGTGGCCTTTGTCGCCGGGGAGGGAGGGGGAGGCACCGCAGGCCCCCTGCGTTCTCCCCCTGGTCTGTTTCATTTCATATTCCATTAATATTTACAGCCGCGGTTGAATTTCCCAGGACAAAAGTTCACCCTGCGCCCCGCGTTCGCAGAAGTTCCAGCCTGGAGAAGTAGGCGGGAGGGGGGGTGGGGAGGGAGGGAGGAGGGGGGAGAGGGAAGAAGAGGGAAGGTCCTCCCGAGCAATAGCCCTGGGAAGAAAAACTCAGCACGGAACGTCTGAAACCGCAGCTACCCCCACCCCCCGAGCCAAAACAGAAATGTGTTCATTTGCAACTATTAGCATAAAGAGGGGAACGAGGGAGGCGTGTGCGCGCGCGTGAGCGTGAGTGTGATCGATTAAAATCCCGAGCAAGGGGGGGGGGGACGTGATGGAGTGTGGGTTTAAAAGAAAAAAATAGTTTAAAAAAAAGCAGCCTGACTAAAACTTGAGTTTGTGAAGTTGTGTCTGTGGTCGTTTGTCCTCCAGGGGGAAGATTCTGTGGTTGTTTGTTGTTGTTGTTGTTGTTTGTTGTTCTCCTTTGCTGGGGGGGGAGGAGGAGGGACTTGGAGTCAGGGAGTCGCAGGGTGTGTTGGGTGAGGTCTCCTGGGAGTAGCAGAGACCTGGTGTCCCCCAGCAGGTCAGAGCCCTTCCCATTCTGATGCTAGTTCCCCCTCCCCCCCACACACACACCACACACACACCACACACACACCCAGGTCATCTCCATCACCAGACACTCTAGTTCCCAGCCAGGCCAGTTGTCCGCAGAAGAGCCCACAGGTGGCCAAGAAACTAAATGTCTCCAAGTAGCCCCTGTGTGGGGTGTCCCTTGGGAAATCCACTTTGCATCCCTAAGGATTTCTCTAGTCACCCTTGGAGCAGGATGAATGCCAACTTGGAAGAATTTGTGCTTCATGCTTGCAAGTGGGCCTGGGCCTGGTCTTGAACCTCAAAAGTGATCCCCTAGCTGGGTGCTAGTGGCTCGTGATGGGAATCCTGGTTACTCCAGAGGTTGAGATGTAAAGATGGAGGTTCAAAGCCAGCCCAGGCTGGAAAGACTCTTATCCCCAGTAAACTACAATAATAATAATAATAATAACAATAAAGTGGAACTATGGCTCAAGTGGTAGAGTCCTAGCTAGCCACGAACACAAAATTTCAAGGACAGCCCCCAGGCCCTGAGTTCAAGCCCCAGGAATCACACCCTTCTCCCCCACCCCTAAAATCATGAAAAAGTCCCAGAGGTAGCAAATTCTATCCTTGGGACCAAGGGAAAGGTTGGTTGGTTTTCTCTCTTGGGCTTCTCTTGAGGTCCTCGGTGAAGCCCATGGGTCAGAAGGGTAGCTGATAGCAGACCCCAGCCCACGGGGGGGGGGGCTACCCCCTCTGATAGGATAGCCAACACCCACACCGTTGCCCCAGCTGTGCCCAGATGTGTGTGGGGGGGGCTTCCCATTTGAACAAAGAAAGAGAACATTCAACTTCCGGGCAGATGCAGCTGCTTCTCAAACTTCTTGCCAATGGACCTGAACCTTGTCCCAAGAGTGGGTAGATTAAATAATAATAATCATCATTGAAGAAAATGTGCACTTTATTTCGTGTAGAGAACAAGCTCTCCAGCGATCTCGCTAGTCCTTTACCAACCTTTCCATCTCCTGCGTCCCTGCCCCATACCACCCCACCCCTCCTCACACCTCCTGGGTATAAATTAATGATCAGAGTTTGAGTGCCACCTTGCTGTATTAATAAGCTTCCATTTCTTCGACGAGAGGGCAATTGTTAGATCTTTATGTGACTTTTCAGCTCAAGGAAAAATGACAGTACTAGAAACTAAAGATGGGTGACATTCCCCCAGGAGGACCTGGTGTGGATCCTCAACCCTTGGTGTTTTTTTTAAAAAAATATTAATAGCATTAGTATTAGTATTATTCCTGCCCCCCATTTTCCTTGTGGGGTGTGCCTTCGCTCACGCTAAAGCTCCTGAATGTGTCCTTTCTCGCATCCTCCGGGTGTGTTTTTAGAGAACATTTGAATAAAAGGCTCGATGCCAGGTAGGGGTGACACAGGGGGTGGAATTTTCAGCCACTCCACAAAGAGTTGGCCTCCTCTATTTGCATAAGGTCAGAGTAGCGCTCCTGATAGAACTTTACCAGCATTTCTGTCTCTTAGCAACACCCGTGCACTCTTGGTCTTTGCATTACATTGACTGGTCCCTTCCTTTTCTTCCTTTCATTGGGAAGCTTACAATAAAATGTCGCCCTTCCAACCTGTGCCTGTCACCCAGTAGGTCATCTGTAGCTCCCTCCCCCTCCCCTGCTTCTCTCCCCACCCCCCCCCCCCCCCCCCCCTTTCTCTCCAGCCCCAATTAGAAGATAAGGTTATTCACTGGGCGGATTTTCCCCAAACTGTTTCATTTTATGGTGTTAATTAATATTAATACCATTTCTCCCTTTGTTATTAATATAAAAAAGCCCTCATAAACAAACAAGAGGCAAGATAAGGAGCAAATTGCCAGCACCTGCCAGACAATGGAGCTAGAGAGGGGTAATAAGGTAGCTGCGGGTGGAGATAGAAAGGCAGGGATGGGTCAGCCTCTCCACCCACTTAGTTGATGTGGGGTAGCACGCAGCATGGGAAGCTTGGGAGTGCTTGGAATGAGCCCTGCAGCCCTCTTGGCTCAGTGATGGGAACCAGTGACAGAATCCAGATGCTGATAGGTAGTGTTAATGGAGGGTCACGCTTGGACAATAGTATCCATCACTTGCCTCCTGGCTCTTCTGTCAGATGGAGTCATTTCTGACTACTCCATCACTCGGATTTAGGATAGCTTCAATTATTACCTTCACCTTGGCAACAGGATATACAAATCTACACCCAAGGGCCGAAGTACTAATAATAGTTATTATTATTATTATTATTATTATTATTATTATTATTATTTTATCCAGCCCTCCTTCCTTGTTCATTTTAAAGAAGAAAACCCTTAAGTGTTCAATGCATTCTTTCCTATTTTCTCAACAGCTGCCCAGTTACTTCAACTCCAACGGATAATGGCTGCTTAATTAGTGCACACACTCACACACACACACACACACACACACCCCAGTCTGAATGCATGAATAACCATTTCTGGGGTTGTTTTTTTTTTGCAATCTTATTGTGCAAATTAAATGATTTCTGGATATCTTCTAAAGTTTTGCAAAAGTTTGTCTTAGAATAGAATCTGGATGAGAAGAAGAGGAAGAGAGGGGAAGAGGAAAAGGAAGAAGGAAGAAGAAGAAGAAGAAGAAGAAGAAGAAGAAGAAGAAGAAGAAGAAGAAGAAGAAGAAGAAGAAGAAGAAGAAGAAGAAGAAGAAGAAGAAGA
>NW_012267231.1:6363352-6408851 GCF_000151885.1 Dipodomys ordii | reverse complement strand
AGGAGGAGGAAGAAGAAGACAAACTTAACATTGGTGGGGGAAACAGGCTGGGAAGGTGGCTCAGTGGTAGAGTGCTTGCCTTGCATGCATGAGGTCCTGGGTTTGATTCTCAGCATCACATAAACAGAAAATAGCCACCTCAAGTGGTAGAGTGCTTGCCTTGAGCTGAAGAGCTGAGGGACAGTGCCCAGATCCAGAATTCAAGCCCCATGACCAACCAAAAAAACAAACTTTGGGGGAGGACTAAGACAGACTAATATAAATGAAATGGATTTGATCAACGTATATTATATATACATTGTAATAACATGATGAAACCTCCCTCCTTTGATTAATTTATGCTAATAAGAAAGAAAAGCTATGTGGACTATGTTTCAGAGTCTAGAGAAAATGTTTCTTTCATTTTAAGAAGAGTTTGCCAGTGGCTTAAAGCAAGAGTTGTTCAGAAAGGAGAAAAGACGGAATGGAGAGCTCTTGACAAGATTCTTGCTCCTAAAGTTAAGAATTAATTTAAGATAATCTAAAATGCTATGAAGCTCTGCCCAGAGAAAGAGGAAACTTCTCTCTCTCTCTCTCTCTCTGTGACTCTGTCTCTGTCTGTCTCTCTGTGTGTCTCTATCTGCCTCTCTGCCTGCCTGCCTGTCTGTCTGTCCGCCTACCTGCCTGTCTCTCTGTGTCTCTCTGTGTCTCTGTCTCTCTCTGTCTCTCTCTCTGTGTCTCTGTCTCTGTCTGTCTCTCTCTCTCTCTCAAATGACCCCCTTCTTAGAGGGGCAGTTCATTTTGTGAACTGTATTACTCACCCCTGGCAATGGTAAGATAAACCACCCTGCTGTTCCCTGGTGTTTTCTCAAGCCCCCGGCTCTGCTTTCTTCTCTGTTCCTCCTAGCTCACGCCGCCCTGTAATTCTCGCGGTGTTTTGCAAGATAGAATTTGCAGGTAATGGGGTCTGGGGAAAGCAAGCGGGGCTAAAAGTCAACTCGCAACTCTTTAATAATTCACGTCATATTTCTTTCCACTATGTCAAGTTTGCTAAAGAAGATGGACAGGGGCTGAGAGGCGGCTGTGTGAATTTATTATTCTAAGCCTCAGAAGAGAAGAGAACCATAAAAATCAAGAGATGTCCCCCATTCTTCTTCTCAAGGAAGTAAAGCAGCCCCCACTTTTCTCGGGGTGCGTGTTCTCTCCTTTACTTGGCTTGGTTGCAAGAGTATCTCAGGCTGTGTGGAAGATTTGCAAAGTTTGGAGTGAAACAAAATTCCTGGAGACTTGCTCGTTTCACTTACCGCTTCTTATGAATTTCTCTCTTTTCCTGCTTACTGGAACTGTCATTCTTATACATTTCCAAGTGGCAAATCTGTTCACATTTTTGTCACACGATAGCCCGCCTCTGCCAATGCGATTTCCCTTCCATAGGTTGGTTCTTATTTCAACTTTCTTCTAGATGACCTTTCTTCTTTGTGCAACTGTTGTTTTCAGCAACATAAGCTGTTGACAGCTTCTTACTCTCTGCTTTCTTTGTTTTTGGAAGAGTGTGGGAGAAAGTTTGATATGTGTGACTTAAAAAAAAAAACAACATAATTTGCTTGCTTGCTTTCTTTTTTTTTTCCCCAAGAAGGAGCCGGTGAGCACAATGTAAGCACAGGGCAAGAATGGGGGGGGGGGATCACAGAAATCTTAAGCATATTTAAGTTTGATTCTGTAGTGTAAATTGGTGTATTACCAGATTCCAAAGTGGAGAGCAGAAAAAGAAGGGGAAAAAGATAAAATGGTGCCCAAATGCAGAAGCTAGAGCTATTCTAAAATTGGTTTGCATTTTTATATTGCTCTTATCACCTCTTCAGATTTTTAAATAAGTCATTTTACCCCAATAAGGCAAAGGAGCAATTTCGTTTACAATTTCTCTCCCTCCCTCCCTCTTTTTCTCTTCCTCTCTCCCTCCCTCCTTCTCTCCCCCATCCCTTTTCTAGAGCCTAACATTTGACAGATTTTTCTATCTATCATCTACCATTAGAAATGCATGTCTTTAACATCAGGAAAATAATCCTGGAGTTTTCCGAACTTTTTCCTGATCAGTGACAAGCAGACCTCCTTTTAAAGAATATAAATGTCTGTAAAACAAACAAAAGAAAGCACACTTGAATCAATTTTTGGGGAACCATATTTTTATCTTCAAGGTACTAGTTTGACTAGGGATGCATGATAAGAGAACAAAAAGGAAATAATCTTTCTCATTTCATTGTTTTTTTTGCAGGAGGTGGTAATTTCCATTTATGTAGTTTCAGGGCTATTTAGTTTAAGCATCTATTTGTGCAGAAGTGTTCTGTATGGGGGGGGGTCCTCATGGCATTTATTTGGGGACTAATTGTACTAGGAACTTTCAACTTGTGTCCTACATTGGAGGCGGAGATCTGTACGTATTTTTGATATCCCTTTATGGAGAGGAAGCTGTAGCTGAGAAATTCACCAGAAGAGCAAACAACCAAGGCTTTATCTCAATCAGGCCCACTGGGGACAGGAAAAGTATCAGAAAGTTCTGAAAGCCACTTGTCACGCGCTAGTTTAGATCGGGGTGGGGGAAATAAAGTCGGAGGGTGCGTGGTTTGCCAGAGAGAAGGATGAGAGGTAAAAATGGGTGCAACCGAAATCCCCCCCCAAGAAGCAGCCAACTTGAAACAAATGCTTAAAACCCTCTCTCCTTAGAGTCTGTCAGCTGCTTGCAAGAGTTGGAACCAACTTTTAAAAGCGGTCAGCACCCAAGCCCTGAAATCTGTTTGCAATATATGATCTCTCTCCCTCCTCCATTATAGTTGGACAAAATCGCTCACATCTGATTTGCATCACTATTTTTAAAGAGAGGCGGGAGAAGACTCTACGCTTTAATATTATTATTATCATCATCACCATTAATTAGCATTTCCATATTGCCCCCACTGTGGCTGACTGTCCCTGGCAGTTTCTAGTGTCAGGCTTCGGTGGAGCTGGGGTGGGGGGGAGCTGGCGCTGGAAGGTAAACAGCACTCTGGACACCTCCTCTCCCTCACTCAACGGGTACCCTGCAAGGCTCAGTCCTCTCTCTGCGTGGGGTCTCCACGTCACAGGTGAATACAGTGTGTAGGGCCAGACAAGGCTCAGGTGGTGAAAGGCATTGGCAAAGCAGCTAGGGAAAAGGGGGAGGAGGGGGAGCCCCCCAACACCACCTGGTTAGAGGGCTCCCCAATACTTCTGTGTCTGACCTGAAGTCATTTTTTTTCCTGAGTAAACTAGATGAGAGGAAAGAACTAAAACACTTGATGGGGGGGGGCAGGCAAGTCTACTGGAAGTTTCTAAGAGGCAGGACACGTGGAGTATGCGGGCATCTTTGCTCTTGAGGACTAGAGCTGAGGGGGGGGACAGAGAGGGAAGGGAGGGAGGGGATGGGAGAGGGAGAGGAGGGAAAGGGGGGAGAGGATGAAGAGGAGAGGGGGAGGAGAGGGAAGGGGGTGGAAAGGAGGAAGGGGGGTGAGAGCAAAGAAAGGTGCTATCTGGCCAACGCTGAAAAACCCCAAGTAGCCATTGGGTAGTGAGGGGTGGGGAGTGGGGCAGAAAGTTCTGATTTTCGGAGAGGTGAAGTTGCAGACGTGGGGGGCCTAGGTTGCCCAGGGGGGCCCACTGGAATTCTGAGCCCCGGGTGGTGTCCCCGGGGTGCCTCTGCTAGTGCGTGCGCCCTGCGCGCTGGGACGCAGCGACTGCGCTACGTGGCCCCCGCTCCCAGCCCGCAGCTTCCATCCTTTGAAGCCGTCTTCGCGCCGTCTCCAGCATTTCTTTTATTGAACCCTGCGTTCTCTCTCTCTCTTTCTCTCTCTCTCTCTGCAACTTGTCATAACTTGTAATAAAATGCCCTTTCCGCCTGGAGTTAAAGTCCGGGGGGCAGCGTTTCTATTTTTCCACTGACAGCTGAGAAAAGGGAGCCTCGGGCCGGCCTCCCTTTTGTCTGCCTTGGGGGAAGGGGGTGGTTAACTCCTGCGGGACCGGCTGGAAGACCCTTGTCAGGGATCTATCGCCTGGTAGGAGATGGGAAAGGGTGCCCATCACCCCCCCCAAGAAAAAAAAAACCATCACCAAGGGCTGAGCTTCCTCCTTGGCGCAGATCAAATTGGGGGGTGTCACTGTGCTCAGGGCCTCCCTGGGAGAAAGTTCTGGGCATCTAGGACTCAAGACACACGAGTTGCTGGAATGGGGGGGTCGTCAAAAATTAGGGGAGTCTATTCACACTGGTTGTTTTTTTTGCAGGGGGTGGGTAGAGGGGGTGTAGCTTGAACCTAAAGGGACAAATGAGATGGAGAGCAGGCAACCTGTTCAGATCGCTCCTCTAGGGTTGTTGTTGTTGCTGTTTTCACAGAGCGATGTACAAATCCGTGCAAACCACTTGTGTGCTCCATCTCTCCATAATCAGAGGCGCGGATCTGATGGCGATTTTCTTGCAACATGACGGCTGCTAGGGATGGGGTTCGAATCGCGCCTGGATGTCTGTATTTAGCCAAAAAGGGCATCGATCTGGGGTGGGGGGTGTCTCCATTTGGGGTGTCCCTCAGGCATCCATGCCCTGGGCACCTGGTCAGGAGTCTGACTTCTGGCTTCTGAGCCTCTGATCTCCAGGACACACAGTGATATTACCTGGGAAGGAGGCGGGGTATGGGGATAATGTCACCCCACTTTCTCCTTTCCTGATCAACTCTGGAACCAATCACATTGGAGAACCCTAAGATGGGAGGGGGCAGCAGACAATTTTCATTTGGCTTCAACTGTTTGTGAAGGAAATCCAGGGTTATGGAGAGATGTGTGAAGCTACTGAGATTGCACACAGTGGCTTTGATGGTGTGTGTGTGTGTGTGTGTGTGTGTGTGTGTGTGTTGGGCACTGTCCTTGAGCATTTTTGCCTCAAGGCTAGTGCTGTACCACCTGAGCCACCCCACCCCCCACATCCAGCTTTTGGGCTGCCTCTGTCCTGCCCAAGCTAGCTCTCAACCTCAATCCTCAGATCTCAGAGAAGATTCCAGGGGTGAGCCTGCAGGGCTGGTCTCTGCTGTGTTCTGGTCTTCCTTTTTTGGTGTGGTTTGCAAAACCAGCACCTCCTGGAGAAGTTTCTGGGTTCTCCTTCCTGACCCCCAGGTCCCCTTGTCCAAGCCCAGACCTGTTCTTTCCAGGTCATCAGTAGGAGTTGGGAAAAGGGGAGGATGGGAGATGGTTTTCGTAGCCAAGGAAAAGGTTACCCGGACTTCTCAGGGGGTGTCCCCCCAAAGCCAAGGACATCCACTCAGTCTTGCTCTCCTGATTCAAACCCTGAGCTAGACCTAACCCCCCACCCCCAACACACACACACCACCCCTCGGTTACCACACTCACACTCTGCTAGCTGCAAAGCCACTGAGAGCTGCAAAGTCCAACCAGAACTGCGTTCTGTTCTCTGAAGGAAAAGAAAGCTGGTGACACTGGATGGGTCACCTCTGCCAGATAATTTCCTTCTGGAAAACGGGGAAAGTTGGTGCAGTAAACTGATAAGGAAGGGAACGAGGCAGGATTTGATTTAGGAGCAAGAGTTTATCAGATGCTCTTCCTTCCATATAGAAGAACATTGTGTGGTTGTTTTGTTAAGAAATGGCATGTCTAGCTTCTGCCTCCGTTACTGGTGGAGACAGCGGAGCAAGTATGCTACTGAAGAAAACTGAAGACGGCAAAAGACTATTTATCCCTCAAAGAAGAAAAAAAAATATTTAAATAAAATTAGGAGACTTTTTAAAAGCACACTTGGATTTTGAGCAACTTGCTTAGGAAAGTACCCTTTCTTCCCATCCGCATTTCTCTTTGTTTTGTGTATCCAGGTTAATCTTCTGGGTCTCAAGCAACACGCTTGCAGGAAACAAAAAGTGGTGATTTCTGTCTCTTTTAATCTCTAGGAAGAGCCAGAACCTTTTTTTTTATTTTTTTATCCCCACCCCCCTGAGTCCTACTTCTGCAGAATCTATGTTCATTTAAAACATTCGTCAGAAACACTCAGACCCTATTTGAAGAGAGCTGACAGTGAGACTCTCATTCTCACCAATTGCCTCACAGATTCCATTCAAAAATGAAGCTATTGGTGGGGGCGGGAGGGGGGGGACTGGAGAGAGACACAACATAAAAGCCAGTACATTTTCTGGTGCACAAAAGAAAATAGTGCTTTCTGTCCCCTGCCTATTTCAACTGGAAAGTGAGTGATGCCCCAGTTACTAGCAGGCCTGACTTGATTTATCTTGGTTAATAGGATTAACGTGTCAGCTTTTCTCAAGAACTTTCCAAATGCATACCCAGAAAGTTCCTGACTGGTTCTGCTCCCTCCCTCCCTCTCTCTCTCTTTCTGTCTATCTCGCTCTCTCTCTCTTTCTCCCTCTCCCTCTCTCTCCCCTCCTCTGATGGGTATAATGGCACACCTACAGGCAGAGGGCCTTTGTCCCCATGGGAGCAAGCAAATTATCTGTCTCCAGTGAAATAAAGCATATTGTAGCCACCTTGCCAAGACTTGCAGCCGGAACCCAGTCACTATAAAATAATTGTGTCACTACCTCGCCAGTGCACTGTGCGTGTTTCATTTATCTTTTGACTGTAATTGAATGGTTGAAAAGCAAAAAAAAAAAATGTAGACAAATTCCAGCTGTATCGAGATCCGTTTCTTCCTCCACTACCTTGGCCCATCATTAGATACTTTTCTTCTCTGCACAGGAGGTCAGAGTGTATAAATATAAATTGCATTTTGCATTACTTCTAGATGAGTGAAGCTGTCAAAGCAATAATAAGAGCTTTCAGTTCCACATTCTGCCACTTCTTTTCCATTTTTTTGGCCAGGAGGTCATGTGCAAATTGAACGTGACAACCCAGAAGACATGTCCAACAGACTCATATTGTTACCCCAGCTCAGCCGCCTGGCTTCATAACAACATCAAACTCACATTAGTTCCCACCTTCTGCCAAGCAAGGAGTTCCTCCACGCAGATCTCAGCCTGCTCAGAGACTTCACTTCAATGGCAACATTTCATCTGGAAGGAGTAAGGCAGCCCTGACCTGACACTTTTTTTTTTTCATCCAAGATTTATGAAGATGTCACATTACAAAGACCAGGGCAGCATCATACAAGGAAAAAAAACAAGAACAGTCTTTTTATCCACACACATGCACGCGCCTTTGAGCATGTGCGCATATACCTACCTACCGGAGACACAGAATTGCTTGTGTGTGACATTTTGCATATTTTCCTCGAATCCAACACTGACGTAGTTGAAGATTATTTCCACTATTGTTTTTTTTCTCCCTGAGAATGACATCATTCAGGAAGCCAGCAGAAAATACAAATTGATCTGGTACTCTGTGTGTGTGTGTGTGTGTGTGTGTGTGTGCGTGCATGAGTGCGTGTGTGTGCGTGCACACGTGCGTGCCAGTCATGGGGCTTGAATTCAGGGCATGAGCACTGTCCTTTAACTTTAACTTAGAGCTGGTGCTCTACCACTTGAGCCATAATCCCATACTGGCTTTTTGGTATTTAGTTGATGGTAAGAACCTCACAGACTTGCCTTCCAGACATGGCCTGGAACCCCAATGGTCAGATCTCAGCTTCCTAAGACCTAGAAAGATGGGGCATGAGCCACAGCAAGTGGACTGCGAGCTCATGAGAGCTGTGTTGTGGAAATCCAGTTACTTGACAAGAATTTAAAGTTTGAGCGGCTTTTATTGTCCCCATCAGTAAATAACCAGCTTCGAACTCCATTGTGCCAACTGGTATCAGAAGCATCTGTCAATCTCGAGTGGCTCCGAGGACCAGCGATTGTCTCTCCACATTACCCTTTCCTGCCTTCCCCATATTTGCAGTCAGCAGAGAGCTGTGGCTTCCTGTCAGGGTATTTGATGGTTTCTAGGAAATGAGTGACTGTTTCCATTCCTGTTCCAAATGGACAGGTGTCTACAGGAGAACTGGCAACCTGGGTTGGCCAGACTTTGACAGTGGCCAACGAGCAAATGGTTTACGGAGAATAACTTCCCTGTGTCCCATTATGGTTGTGCACACACACACATACACACACACACACACCCGCGCGTGCTGGCAGGGGGAGAGGGAGGAGAAATGGAGATGCTGGAGGCAGAAAGATTGATACAGGTTCAGGAAGCATAAAAGAGGCTGTAGGCCTTTGGTTCCAAGTGGCACCATATGCCAAAGCACCTCTCCTGGCACTCATCCGGTGCTTCAGTGCCTTTGTAGTCTAAGGGGACAAATGAAAGTCACCTCACCTTCCTGAAGATGCTCAGATCAGTCTCCACAGAGAAAGCTGAGTAAGCCAGAGGCTTCAGGAAGCTTTGTTAAAGTAGCGATCTTCTCATAGATCTTCTCTTTTTCAAAGCAAGGATGGCTTCCTGTTCAACCCCTTGGGTGCACTGGATGGGCTGGACTATGGGAAGTGAAGAAGAACTGTCCCACTATCACAGGGGATGCTAATTCTAAGTGGTTTGTCTTGTCCTCCGTGGATAATGACACATTTTATCTCCTAATACCGAAGGATGACCATCAGACACTTGGAAGTATTTATCCCTCCTTCTACTGTCACACACAATCTTTACAATCCAATTATTCATGCTGCTTTCTGCCTTTCTGGGTGCTATTATAAAGCACCACATGGGACTCATGCTTATGAAAATAAACTATCATTGTAATACCCCAGGATCTGATGTTTTTATTGCTTAAACTATATTTTCACTAGCATTCAGACTGTTTCATGTTCCAGAAAAATGTTAGTAATGAGCTCTTTTTTTTTTTTTTTTTGGTCAATTGTGGGGTATGAACTCTGGGCCTAGGCGCTGTCCCTCAGCTCTTCAGCTCAAGGCTAGCACTCTACCACTTGAGCCACCGTACCACTTCTGGATTTTCTGCTTATGTGGTGCTGAGGAATCCAACCCAGGGCTTCATGCATACAAGGCAAGCACTCTACCACTGAGCCACCTTCCCAGCCCCAGTAATGATCATGTTTAAGCCCTCAGTATGCTACTAAAGCAAGACACATTTGGTAATGCCAAAAACATTGAAGTTGGGGCAACTTTTTAGCATGTTTGACATTGTTAAGCATATCTAGGTATTCAAAATCTTAACCCTATAAACTTCCAGTCACGAGATTGTCATTTTAATAAGACATTATGCAAATCTGACCATTAATAGTTTGTATTTTTATTCCATGACATTATTGGAAATTACAGCAGTCATGATAAAAAGATTCCTACACTTCTTTTTTGGTGTCTTTTCTGACCCTGAATACAGTATTTTACTCTGTATTTCTTTATCTCTAACGAGGTATTTACAGTTCTTACTTTATAAACATTGAGAATTCTTTTTGTGCCAGTAGTGGAGCTTGAACTCAGAGCCTCTTATTCTCACTTAGCTTTATCCTTCAAGGCTGGCGCTCTCGCATTTGAGCCATATCACCAGTTCTGGCTTTTTGCTAGTTGATTGGAGATAAGTATCTCTTGAATTGTTTTTTGTTTGTTTTTGTTTGTTTGTTTTGTTGTGTTTTGCCCTGGCTGGATTTGAACTATGATCTTCTGATCTCGGCCTCCTAAGTAGCTGGGATTGTAAGTAGGAGCCACTGGGCATGAGGTTACATGGAAAACTGTGGAAATCCCATTCTTTCTGTATCCCAGAAGCAGAGGAGAAGGCCCCGAGTTCAGCGTTGGCGTTGCTGGTGCTGATGCCAATGAGGATGGTGTCAATATCTCTACGTGTTCAACCATACCCAAATTGCTATAGCCAAAGACCAATGGCAGATGTTAAGGTTAGATATGCATTGGCACGATGGCTGAGATAGAGTATCCCTTTGGGTCACAACAGGGGCTTCGTGGAAACAGCTGAAAGTTACCGTGGGAAGGAGATCCCACTGTCAAGAACTCCCCTTGGCAGCTCTTCCAGTTTATACCTAGAAGCCGGATTGATAGAGTGCAGCTTGACTGAAATAAAAATGGTGAACGATGCTCTGTCCCGACAACTTAGTCCTCCAATTCTTGCGAATCCACAACTCAAGAGTTCCTGGGACAAGCTGGAACAGGAGTTAGGAGGTTAATCAGGAACTGCTGGCTCACACCTGTCATCAGTCCTAGCTATTCAGGAGCCTGAGATCTGAGGATCTTGGTTCAAAGCCAGCCAGGGCAGGAAAGTTCATGGGACTCCTAACTGCATTATGTTTTACCACCACCACCACCCGCCTGAAGAAAAAGGAAAAGCAGAAATAGGGCTGTGGCTTGAGTGGTAGAGCATTAGCCTTGATTTAATTTTTTTTAAAAATCCAGGTACTGGTGGCTCACGCCTGTAATCCTCAGGAGGCTGAGATCTGAGAATCACAGTTTAAAGCCAGCCCAGGCAAGAACATCCATGAGACGCTTCACTCCAATTAATTACTCGGAAACCAAAAGTGGTAGAGCACTAGCCTTGAGCAAAAAACAAAAGCTCAGGAATGGCGCCCAGGCCCTGAGTTCAAGTTCCAGTACCAGCAACAACAACAACAAAAAGAGTTTGGAAGAGGGACAACTTCAACCTACCTCTACAAACTCAAAGCATGTGTTTTATAGGTCCAGAGATGTTTCTGGAAGCCAAAGGAGATGTAGAAAGCTGCAGAATATGACTTCATTTCTGATTCCAAAACTAAGGTCAAGCCTTTCTGGAGTGTGTATTTAGGGAGAAGCTGTGAGCCTACGTAAAGAATGGTTGTAAAAAGACAGGCACTGGTGGCTCATACCTTTCATGCTACTCAGGAGGCTGAGATCTGAGGATCATGGTTCAAAGCCAGCCCCGGGCAGGAAAGTCCGTGAGACTCTTTATCTCCCATGAACCACCAGAAAACCGGAAGTGGCGCTGTGGCTCAAGTAGTAGAGCGCTCGCCTTGAGTTGAAGAGCTGAGGGACAGCGCCCAGGCCCAGAGCTGAAGCCCCAGAAAAGAAAAAAGAAAATTGTTGTGAAGAAGTTTTGAGGTTGGCAACCTCCAGCACTCTCAGGAAGATTCAAGCGCTGTGCCAAAACAAAGGAACCCACCGGCGTGGCTCTCTGTACATCCTGAGCAAGATTTCATGTCTGAGTCATATTCCGCAGTTCTGTTCACCATCTGGTGTGGTTTGGACATTTGCCCTTCAAAGGCCGGCGTGTGAAAAGCTTCGTCACCAGCCTGTGGCGCTATGGGGAGAGGAGGATGCCTTTGCCAGTTATAGCCTGGTGAAGGCTGGACCACTGGAATTGTGTTCTTGAAGAGAATACTGTGACCCGTTCTCCATTCTTCCCTCTCTTTGCTTCCCAGTCTCCAGGCGGTGCTCTAACCATGACTCTAGGCCTTCCCACAGGCCCAAAGCCTGCCTGCCAGACTGCTTTCACAGACTGAAACTTCTGAACCCTGGCCAAAGAAAAGCCTCACTTTTCCTTATCTCAATCTGATTTATCTCAGATATTTGTGACAGAGACAAACAGCTTACCCACATAATCTCTACTAGAGAAAGAAAAACTATGTTGTTGTTGTTTTAAGTAACTGGAAGATTACATTTTCCATTCCTAAGCATTTGTGTGTGTGACACAACTAAAGAAAAACTCTTGTCTTTATGTATGATTCCAGGCTTATTGGTGTTGTTTGTGTTTGTATCTGGAGACAAGGGTAAATGGAAATAAGGCCTTGCTATGTAGCCCAGATTGGCCTCAAACTATGTCTCTCCAGTTGGCCTCAAACTCATGGTCCTGGGGTCTCCTAAGGTACTGGGCCTACAAGAGTGTGCCACTTTATTCTGTGATTCTGTATTTAAAACCAAGCATTCACAACTTTGTTGTTCAGGTAGCTCCCAATTGCATCCAAGTTGGGGTGTACATGTGTGTGTGTGTGTTGTGTGTGTGTGTATGATGTGCAAGTGTGTTTCAACTTTATATTTCCCAGTAACATATGAGACCTCTTTAGTGTCCTCAGCTGAGCAAGAAAGCCAAATAAATGGAATTAGATTTGTTCCATGCGCTCTAAATCTAAGTGTCTCATTTTGGGAGAGTAAATGAGATTCGGTGGCGATTAAAATGTAGGCAAAGGAACGTAAATGCTCTTTCCAGTCAGTGCTCCAGACCCTCCCAGCCAAGTGTTTGTCATCTGCTTTTCTGACTGTGGGGAGCTGCCCGAATGACAGGCACACAGATGGACATGGTGCATGATTAATGGCGGCTACACACCGGATGGTGAATTACAGAAGATGGTGGCAGACAGGATCTAGTTCCTTTGGTGGTTTAGCTTCTCCTTCCAAGGGCTCAAAGTGGGGAAGAATCAAAAGAGAATTCGAGCCCCGGTTGTTGCTAGAAAGTGTGAAGGTCTCCGTGCTTATTATTCCAGAAACGCGTACCAGAAACGCGTGCCGGCTTCCTGATTGGCCTATCAAAGTCACATGCATGCTCTCTCTCTCTCTCTCTCTCTTCCTGTCTCCCTCTGTTCTTTTCTCCCCATCTTTATGCTTTTGTGTGTCCTTGATGTCTTTTTCTCTTTAATAGAGCCCCACCTTGCAGAGGACCCACTTCAGCCAGTCCAACCTGGCCCTCAGAGAAGCCAAGGAGCGAGCATGATGCTAGTCACCCCCACCCCCACACCACTCCTCACCAGGTGGCCCATTCTTGACTGCGAAGCTCCTAACCCATCAATGACACAGGAGGGGAGGAGTTCACTCTTAAAAATGGGTCCAAAGCAAGAGACCCTATTGGAAAAATCAATGAAAGGAGGAAAGACCAGAGCTAGGGGGTGTGACAGAGCACTCACCTAGTAATCATGAGGCCTTGAGTTCAAAAGCCCATACCATCACCACTAATGACAAAAAAGGGCTTGCTGGGTGCTGGTGGCTCAGGCCTGTCATCCTAGCTACTCGGGAGGCTGAGATCTGAGGATCACGGTTCAAAACCAGCCTGTGTAGAAAAGACCCCATGAGCAATTAACCAACTTTAAAAAAAACCAGAAGTGGTGTGGTGGCTCAAAGTAGCAGAGCACTCACCTTGAGCAAAAGACCTCAGGGACAGAGCCCAGGCCCTGAGTTCAAGCCCCACAACCAACCAACAAACACACACACACACACACACACACACACACGCAAACTCATGTTTTACCATCCCCCCATTCTGCCTTTTTGAGAATGACATAGGTAGACTCATACAGTATGAAGCCTTTCTGATTGACTTTCTTCACTCAACAGTGTGTATTTAACATCCCTCCAGGGTTTGATGGGTCCTTTCTTTTTCTTGGTGAATAATATTCACTGTCTGAACGGACCCCTGAACTGTGGTCCACTAGCCTGCTGAAGGACACCTACGTAGTTTCCAGCTCTTTCCTGGCTGTGTGCTTTCCTTGCTCTGTGACACCCCCCCCACCCCCACTCCCCACAGCTGCTCATTTCTGTGGGTCAGGATCCTCCACTACAATCAGGCATGGTCATCAAGAGTAGTATCCCGAGAACAAAGACATCCCAAGAGTTACCTAAGATCTTCTAGGCCTTAATGCAACAACTCAGTGCAAGTAAGCAAGCTTAGGAGTTGAATGGAATCTGGTGAGGAGAAACAAAAATGTGTGGTCACTAATGCCAGAGGAAACCCTCAAGAGGAAAATAAAGAAATCAACCTGGTTGAACCTCCTTCGAGGTCTGCATCTAGAGCATCAGCTTCCTCCTTCTCCTCTCAGACCTTTTTAGTGTCTTGTTGGCTAAGCATCCCCGGGGTGAGGGCCGGGAATCCCAAACGATGAAGCACGGTGTCTCTGGGGCCTTTGCCAAAAACCTGTTCTGCCGACACCCAAGCCAACTGGCATTCTCAGACGCGGGCCTTCCTCCCTACCCTAAAGGCTTGACTTATGTTCATGCCTTTACTCTTCTCAAACAACAACACAGGCAGGTGGCAAGAGCCACATTAAGCAATCTGTGTGCTAACGTTTTGTTTTTGTTGTTGTTGTTTTAATTTCTTTGGGCAATCCTTACAGGATGATGCAGTGATATATGTTGGGGAAGAGGAGAGGAGGAATAAAGGCACAGTAACTCTCTCCTTCAGATTGGATTTGTTGTGGAAATGAACAAACAAAAGATCAAATTCACTCCTGTGTCTTCCTAACTCATAATTACAATGCCCCCACAGCACTCCCAAACACACCAGCGTGGGCACATTTGTATGCGTCTACCCGCTGACTTGTCTTTGTGCTATCAAAAGACTGCTTTTCCTGCTTTAACTGCAGGGGTGGGGTTTCAGCGCCATGTGGTCAGAGCATATAGAATTTTGTTTGTTTTATCTTTATTTTTGGGTACCCATCCTAGCTCAGGGCACTATTCCTGAGCTCTTTCGCTCAAGGCTGGCACTATTCCTGAGCTCTTTCGCTCAAGGCTAGCACTCTACCACTTCGAACCACAGCTCCACTTGCGTTTTTTCCCACACTTAATGGAGATAAGAGTCTCACAGTTTTTCCTGCCCAGGCTAGCTTCGAACTGCAATCTGCAGATCTCAGTCTCTTGAGTCTCTAGGATTACAGGCATGAGCCACTGGTGTCCAGTCTGAAATTATTTCTTTTAACTCAGAGTAAATAGTGAAACCCGATCATAGATACAAGGCAAATGGGTGCAAAGCAGGTGCTCATTAATATGGGTTTTATCCACATTAATAAAGCATGCTACTATCGGCATGCTCAGAAAAGAATATTTTTGCTTATTTACAAATCCTAACCAGGACAGTGGAGCTCAGCATCCTGCTTAGGAAATGAGAGGCAAAGTAGATTTGACACACTAAACCATAGTAAGTCTGCCTGTAAGTAATAGTAAGTCTTCAAAAGGATGGCCCATTCAGCCCTTACAATACCTCTGCCCCTCTGTCCTGTCTTTAGATATGAAAACTATTGGCAGAGGTCAGGGTATCAGAAAGCAACCAACGGTCTTTCTTGCTTATTTCCCTCATTGCCTTGAAGTATACTCAATAGTCTGGTGCTGTAACAACTAATCTAGCACAGTACAATAAGGACATCTTCTCTACCTACTGTCAGAATTCCATAATAATAACAGAGCCTAGCATAACCCCTATGCATAGCTGATGCATTGGACATTATTGCCTTATTTGTGTCATCCAGGCTGCTTTGAGCTGATTTTGTCTCCTAAGGAGAGAGTAAGTAAAGCAGGAGAGAGAGACTCTTTTGCTCCAATTAACACAGAAAAGGCCGGAAGTAGAGCTGTGGCTCAAGTAGTAGAGCACTATTCTTTGAGTCACAAAGAAACTCAGGGAAAGCCCCTGGGCCCTGAGTTCAAGCCCCAGGACCTGGAGAAAAAACAAACAAACAAAAAGCCGAAATTAAAATTAAGCTCACTTTTACTTCAGCGTATACTTTCAGTTTTCTCTGTGTTCTGCTTATTCACTATCTTGTTTTGTGTATGGGGGAGGAGCTTGTGTTTGAATTTGTCTCCACAAATTCTAACATCTCCAAAGCCGAATGAATTCACCAAGTACCAACTCCCAGGTTTCTCTCTCATCCAGCCCAACAAATGGACAAATGCATTTTATTCAAATACATTTTTAATGTTTTTAAAAATCTTACAAAAGTTTTTTTTAAGTCACCAAATGATTCCATCTTGATACTGGCATGGCAAAACTAATGAAAGAACCTACTAAAAATAATATTATTTGGGAGTGAAAAGAGAAGAGGGACATTTTTTAATTATCTAGAGAAAATATGGCCTTTGGATAGCTGTATGTTTTATTTGCATTTTGCTTCAACAGTAAGAATGCTTGCTGGGTATTCTTAGCATGATAAACAGACAAATAAGCAGCAAAAAATAGATGATTGTTCTATTTAGTAAAAAGACAAGTTACTCCACCTCTCAGTGGATTACAAATATTTGAGTAAAGACATATCAAAGAATTGAGCGCCAATGGCTCACGTCTTTAATCCTAGCTACTCAGGAAGCTGAGATCTGAGGCTGTGGTTCAAAGCCAGCCTGGGCAGGAAAGTCTGTGAGACTCTTATCTCCAATTAACCACCAAAAAAAAAAGAAAAAAAAAAAAAACAAAGAACCAAAGCCATGCTGGAAGTGCAGCTGTGACTCTAGCCTTGAGCAAAAAGCTCGGGGACAGTACCTAGGCCCTGAGTTTAAGCCCCAGAACTAGCACCAAATTAAAAAAAAGGAAGGGGGACATGTCAAAGCCCCTTTGGGGAATTTCCTAAGAGACAATGCTCTAACACACACACACACACACACACACACACACACACACACACAGAGCTAAATCGTGCTATAAGAAACTGATAGCACACTGTCTATGAGAATGAACTAGATAAAAATCCTTCAAAGAAACTTTCTGTTGCCTTCAAGGGATTTCTTTTTCCCTTTCTTTCTTTCTTTCTTTCTTTCTTTCTTTCTTTCTTTCTTTCTTTCTTTCTTTCTTTCTTTCTCTTTCTTTCCTTCCTTCCTTCCTTCCTTCTTTCTTTCTTTATTTCCCTCCCTTCCTTCCTTCCTTGCTTCCCTCCCTCCCTCCCTCTTTCTTTTTTCCTTCCTTCCTTCCTTCCTTTCTTTTTTCTGTATAGAACAATTGCAAGGATAAAAAGAGGATGAAAGCATAATGCAACCTCATTCTGGAGGTGAATAATGCAGGCTCATTCAGACAGTCTTCAGCCTCCACGTCTTCATCTTAAGAAATGTAGTTCAGAGGTGACCGAATTCCAGAGCAGAGCAAGAAAATGAGTGCCGTGTACATTTGCTCATGATGGGAGATTTCAAAAGGTACAATGACCGTGTCTAGGCTGCAAAATAAGACAGGTTTACTTAGGCATTACAGATAGGCACTGGAACTTGAGTGTAGGGATGGGAGGGGCTTGAGTCGGGAAGATGGAAGGGGTGGCATTGGTCAAGATGCATTGTACGCACAACCTGACTTATGCAATTGTAACTCTTTGTACAACCACTTAATAATAATATTTTTTTAAAAAAGGTATGTACTAGGCAGTAAAACTGATAGATCCTTATTCTATTGTCCCCTCAGAGACTAGATCACTCTGAGAAGTTAATGTGAAGGAAATTTAAAGCAAGTTATAGGAAATACTTCTTCACCTGCTAGAATTCATGCTGAAGAATTTGCTGCCACGGGCAGTCATAAAATCAATCAGGAAGCTGGATTTTTCAAAGGGGCAGGATGATGTATGACCCGCTCTTCTGGCTAGTTGGGGAGGAGGCAGGCAATCAATTCGTCTGCTTTTAGGAGATCGCAGTTGATTGCAAGTCGGGTCAGGTAGCAGACATCCCGCACACTTCATCAGGATAATTAAAAAGTATTTACCCATGCTCACAAGATCCTGCTGGACAGTGGGCCTAATGGGTGGGAATCAAATGCACTGATCCAACATAACAAATGTTATATGGAGAGAGTATGAATACTGCCAATATAAGGGCTGGAACTCAGGGCCCAATGTTTGCTTGAATGGTGCTCTACCTCTTGAGCCACACTTCCAGCCCTAATTTTTTACTTATTTCTAAGATAGGGCACTTTCTGCCCCAGTTGACCTTCAACTATGACTCTTCTTCTCTCAGCCTTCAGCATATGGAGGATTACAGGTGTGACCTTCCAGTGCCTAGTTAGCAAACATTCTTTGATAGGAACAACAAATACTAATAATAAAACAACAAAGAATAATAACAAATCATAAACATGAAAAAACCTATATCAATTCCAAGAACCAATGAGCAAATGTCACTAAAATCTTTTCTAAATTAAAATAATTTTTCTTCATTGATACAAATAGATCACAGTGTTTTTGTCTTTTTTTTTTTATGGTGATGGGTATTGAACTCAGGACCTTACCTATGCTAGGCAAGCACTTAATCATTGAGATACAACCTTAATGCTATTTCTGATTTTTTTTTTCCTGTGTATGTGTTTTGCCAGTCCTGGGGCTTGAACTCAGGGCCTGGACACTGTCCCTGAGCTTCTTTTGCTAAAGGCTAGCCCTCTACTTCTTGAGCCACAGCTTTACTTCTGGCTTTTGGGGAGACAAAGTCTCATAGACTTTCCTGCCCTGGATTGCGTTCGATCATGATCCTTAAATCTCGGCCTCCTGAGTAGCTTTGTTTTTTATTTCTAACCAGATTCTTCAAAAAGTATTCTTGACAAATTTGAAAACAGTAAATGTTCATTGATATCACACACACACACACACACACACATACATATATACACACAAGGGAGAATAGAGTTTATAGGAAAAGTTGTGAATACATTAAAATACTAGGGAGGGTATGTTAATTTTGAGTTTGTCATTTCAATGTCAATGACGAAGTCTTGTATTGGAATCACCCACAGTTTACACTTGGCCTTTAAAACAAGATTATTCTGTGTCTACAAATGAGTGCACAGGGGACTTGTGATTTAACAAGTCCATTTCTGCGTGCAGTGCATTTTGGTCACTTCTGCATATACTGTACTTCAGTCAACTTGGTTATGTATTTATGCACGTATTCCTATGTGTGCACTTGTCTGGACATTTTTTGGAGCCATGTTCCATATAAGAGAGAAAATAATGCACACTTTGGTCATTCTGGACCTAGCTTACTTCACTCCCAGTGTTTTCAGACACGTCCATTTCTAGACAAGTGACATCATCTCACTCTTCCTGATGTGAATTCAGCCTTATCTGAAGATACAAGTAACTTTCTTCTTCAATGTTGGATGTCATTTCCAGGACTTTACACATGTGTCAAAGCAATGTTGCACCTATGGTCTTCTGATTTATAACTTCAGAGAGAATGAGAGGCCTAGCAGTCATAGGCAGGATTCAAATGCTTGATCATTTGATTTCAGAGTATTTGTTGTTAAGCTTCTAATCAAGACTACTGCCTCCTCCCAAACTCAGATACTGAAGAGTAGTGAGAAAAACCTGAGACTGCGTCTGAAGACTGACATTCCTATTATTCCTGTTAGCTAAAGTAGGTCACCCTCCATCTTCCCAGAAATCTATCATCATCTACGATGATGGCATAATACTATGTCATAACAGTATGTTTACATCAGCCCCACCTGCCTTCCAAAGCTGCCATAATAATGAAGCAAAATAGTTTATACCCAAGGAAGGAGTTAGGAAATGGGAATGTACTACTCCAAACGGCAGCTGATTCTATACGATTGGTTTACAAGCCCATTCTCTTGGTGATAGTGCAGGAATGTAGTTGTTACTCAGACAGTATTTTTGCGTGACAGTTAAAAACTAGTTTGAAGCTGGACACCAGTGGCTCACACCTACAATCCTAGCTACTCAAGAAGCTAAGATCTGAGTTCAAAGCCAGACCTGGTAAGAAAGTCCTTGAAACGCTTGTCTCCAATTTACCACCAGAAAACTGGAAATGGTGCTCAGGGACAATGCCCAGGCCCCGAGTTCAAACCCCATAACAGACAACATCCCAGGAAGGTGAAATTGACTTCACTGGGTGGTTTCCATGAGCTTGTCCCCACATAAGCACCGTGACATCATCATCAGACTTGACCAGAGCAGAGTCTTGGTTTTTAACTTCACTGTCCCAGCTGACAGACCTCAGCCCCTCGCTGTCCACAGGAGACTCCGGTTCTCCCCCCAGTGACCTCCCTAAGCCTTCCCAGAGCCTGTGATCAGATGGAGAGAGACAGAGACAGAAGAGAGACAGCTATAGACACAGGCACACAGACAGACAGACACAGAGACAGAGAGATAGGGTCAGAAGCCTCAGAAGCAGACAGAAAGACAGACACTGACAACATATCCACCCTAGCCAGAAGCCAGGCCTGATTACCTAGTGCCGTGTATAGGACAATGTCAGTTTCAGATATCACAGCTCACTTTTGCTTTCCTCTTTTTTTTTTGGTCCAGTCGTGGGGCCTGAACTCTGGGCCTGGGCACTGCCCCTCAGCTCTTCAGCTCAAGGCTAGCGCTCTACCACTTGAGCCACAGCGCCACTTCTGGCTTTTTTCTTTTTGCTTATGTGGTGCTGAGGAATCGAACCCAGGGCCTCATGCATGCAAGGCAAGCGCTCTACCACTGAGCCACCTTCCCCGCTCACAGCTCACTTTTGGAAGGGAGGAATATCATCAGAGGATTAATTCATGAGTATAATTTCTTAGAACAATGGAAAAGAATGGGCCATTATTCAACTTTTCTTGGTCTGCTTTGTGTGTGTGTGTGTGTGTACTCATTGTGATGAACTTGTGTTATGTCATAACTTACTGTACCATAAGCATACAATACACATTGCTAAGCCATAAGCTTAGCAACAGACCCAGTAGGACTTGCAGCCAGGGATACCCTCCTAGCCTTTTCTAGCCTCTCCAAAGATGCCCAAGAAAGCCCCTATTGCTTATGAAGGCATTGGCTGTCTTGGCATGAGGGCTATCATTTTTCTGTTCATATGTCAAGGCATTGCATGGGTACACAGTTCTAGTAAGGCCTGGGTACTTTCATAGCTCAAAGAGATTGTACAAGGGAAGTGAACGAGACACAGAAACTTCAGAACATCGGGGGACCTAGAAACTGCCCTATTAAGGTATTTCCCTCTGCATTTTAATGTTCCAATTGATTTAACTTTTTAACGGTCTGTTCTTGTGACCTGTTGGACCCGTTCAGCAGATTCAAATCTGCACCATTGTCCTTCGCCTCGCATAATGAATTCTGAAGCAGAATTTCCATCTGTCGGTAGAGAGGACAGAGCAGCTCATCTCCACATGGAAATCAAGTTCTCACCTTTCCGCAGCTGAAGCACCACTTCATCGTCAGCAATGTGCAAAACCACAAATCAAAGAAACTCACCTGGCATTCACGAGTACCCAGGAATTGCACTTCAGGATATTTTTACCAAAAAAAAAGAAAAGAAAAGAAAAGGGATGTTGGTGCAGGGTTCTCCAAGAAGATATGTAAATCAGAGAATGGCACCTTTGGGGGTGAGGAGCTTTCTCCCTCTTGGCCCTGTCTGGAAACTCAAGCAGAGTTCCTCTTCTTCTTTTTTAATCTCCCTCAGACTAACTGCTCCATACACACTGCACTATGCCTGGATGCATTATTTAAATCCAAGAAGAAAACCACATGGGGATTTCTGAAGAGCTCCATGTGGCTACAAAAGTCTCAGCTCAGAAAGGAGCTCTTTAATCTCTTCACAGGGGCACAGAGGAAGAACTCCAGAGAGACTTCCCAATAGGAACCACTGCCCCTTCCAGCTAAATCTTGCATTTTTCCTTTGCTGCTTTAAAATCTCTATTGGCCTTGCATCTGAGAAGGCTTAGGAGCGTAATTTATTCCATAAATGGATCCCAGCAATTTATGCCCGCTGAATTGGCAATATATTAACAATTTTTCTCCCCACTGGCTACCATAGAAGATTATTGGAGGCCATGTTATACAAGTAAAGACTTTGAGTTGGGCACTGTGGCTCATACCTGTAATCCTAGCTACTCTGGAGGCTGAAATCTGAGGATCAAGGCTCAAAGCCAGCCCAGGTAGGAAAGTCTGTGAGACTCTTAGCTCCAATTAACTTCCCCCCCCAAAAAAAAGCCTGAAGTGGAACTATGGCTGAAATGGTAGAGCTCTAGCCTTGAGCAAAAAATGCTCAGGGACAGCATTCAAGGCCTTGAGTTCAAGGCCTTGTACGGGCATTTAAAAAAAAAAAGACTTCTAGATTAGTGATCCTGTATGAATGCAGAAATGTTCTAGCATCATGGGGAGTCAATGAAAATTATTATTTTAATTATATTATTATAGTCTTTAAGTAGTCATACAAAGTGGTTTCGATTCCATATGTGAGTTTACGATCACATTGTATCTTGATCAATATCACCCCTTCCATCCTTCTCAAAATCTCCCAACTCCACCCTTTCCCTCAATTTTTCCAATTCCTAGGATTAATACTGATTTTTTTTATTTTGGTGGCTTTTTAATTAATAATGTCAGAGTTGAGAAAAATGTCCCTTCATACATTGTCCTTCTGTAGGCGATCCAACTCTTCCTTGGTCCCTCTTCACCAAACTGAGTAAACACAAAAAAGTCTTAGTTCTATATTGCATTCCATTTCTGTATTTTCTTTCCATTTGAGATTTATGCCAAAATAATAGCTCAGTGCCCTGAGACGCTTGCTTCCTTGACAAGTAAACATTAAGTATTTGTTCTTAGTGTTACCTTTCTCAGAAAGAGATGGAATTAGTGCCAGTTCTTTCATTGTTTGGCCTCCAATTGAAAAAACAAACTCAAATCTGTGTGTACGTCATCAAAGCTACAATTCCAAAAGAGGAACTCTTATAATTCCAAAAGAGGAACTCTATACTATTGTTTAGATAAAAAGTCCCAAACATCTAGATTTACTTAGAGTTTATACTATCCACTCAGTAATAACTATTTTATTCATTTCTCAGTTTTCAGTCAAGAGCCTTAAGGTAGTTCAGCAGTGGCTCAGGTCTGTAATCCTACTCAAGACATTGAGATCTTAGGATTGTGGTTCAAAGTCAGCCCAGGAAGGAAAGGCCATGAGATTCTTATCTCCAATTAGTCACTGAAAAGTCAGAAGTGGAGCTGTGATTCACCTGGTAGAGTGCCAGCTTTGAGCAGAAAAGCAAAGGGGACAGCATGTAGGTCTTGAGTTCAAGCTCCGGGGTCAGCACACACTCACACACAAACACAGAGAACTTCAATATGTCTTAATTCAAAGACTTTGGTCTAAAATATACCCAAACTAAATGATGATAATCTGCACAAATGGTTAAGCATAAAAAACATTTCTTCCAGCGTTATTTATATTATCCCCTAAATATCTCATTGTTTGCATTTATAATCATGGGTTGGAGAATAATATTGGTTACTACTCTGTAGATCTTCCTGCTTTCATATTTACTAGGCATGTTTGCCCTGAGAATATGAAGCTGACACATTTGTTGCAATAATGGCTTCCATTCCAAGGTGTAGATTTGGTAACTACAAATTCCCCCAGGTGGTTAAGAGAAGGACCCTGGCTCTGTGTTCATCAGCTCTCCGTGGCCATAACAAACGCCTGAGACAATGAATTTCTAAAGATTCACTAAAGATTCTAAAGGTTCATTTTGGCTCCCAGTGCCGGAGGCCCCAGACTTTGACAAACTCGACCCATTACTGGGTCCAATGAGGTAGGACAGTGAGTGCATCATGGTAGGAGCTCGTGACTGGAGCAAAACCTCATACCAGGGAAGGAGAGAGATTCATCAGGGGGTGAGGACTGGCAAGGCAATTCCCAGTGACCTAAGACTTCTCACTACACTCTACCTCTCAAAGGATCCACCACTTTCCTGGGCATCACATCTAACACAGAAGCCTTGGGAGAAGGGAGGCATTCAGAATACAAACTCCAAGCAAGGTCCTATCAGAATATAAAAACAAAGTCATTCTGTGTGGTCCACTCTGCATATAGAGCTACCCCAAAGCAGCAGCATGGACAATTCATCTACATCTCTTGTCACAGCTCTCTAGAATTGTATTGTAATATTGACCATCACTGTGTCTAGTTTAGGCCCTTCCAACAGAGGGATGTAGTTCTCAGATGTTAACTTGTCTTTGAGTGATATGTTTTTACAATCCCTAACTTGTCTGGATACCAAGACACAGCTAGTGTTTCTGAGATCAGTGTGGAGAGTAGCATGGCCCCATCAACTCAAAGCAAACAAAAGTGAGATCATTCTTTACTGGAGATTTTGACTCCCCCCCCTAGAGCCACAAACGTCAGTAAACATAAGGCTCAAAAACATATTCCACCCCACCTGTGAATTCCTTTGCAATTTGAATTCTTACAAGAGATTTCACATGAACAAGGAGGTAGGAGGAATTTTTTTTAAAGGAAAAATGTATTTAGAGATGAAGAAGATGTCTTGCCACAAACCAGTAGGAGCTTGAAATTATTCCAAGCCAGGGAGCCATAGAGACGCTAAAACATAAGGTAGAATTCAGAGGAAGCTGATGGTGTTTTGATTTCATGTAATCATTTTCTCCATGCTTGTTTCCAAGATCCAATTGTTGGAAAATGTTTCTGCAGAACAATGGTGTGAAAGGAAGACATGAAAATCTCTTAGAGGAATCATTTCCCTTTATGGGTCTTTCTCTTTCCTTAGGTCAGTGGCAGTAAGATCTCAACCTTTAGGAATCCATGTTATAAGCCAGATGCCAGGGGCTGAGATCTGAGGATCACAGTTCAAAGCAGCCCAGGGACGGAAAGTCCATGAGGCTGTTATTCTTTTTATTTTATTTTTTTTTGGTTGGTCCTGGGGCTTGAACTCTGGGCCTGAGCGCTGTCCCTCAGCTCTTTAGCTCAAGGCGAGCGCTCTACCACTTGAGCTACAGCGCCACTTCTGGTTTTCTAGTGGTTTATTGGAGATAGGAATCTCACGGTCTTTCCTGCCCGGGCTGGTTTTGAACCGAGATCCTCAGATCTCAGCCTCCTGAGTAGCTAGGATTACAGGTGTGAGCCACCAGCACCCAGCTTGAGGCTATTATTCTTAAACCACCCAAAAGCCAGAAGTGTAACTATGGCTCAAGTGATAGAGCACCTTGGGCAAAAAACAATTTTTTTTTTAATGCTTATAAGTCAGTGCACAGGTCCTGGGTTCAAGCCCAGATCAGCTCAAAAAATACAAAAGAATCCATGTCATTAGATGAACGTGTGTGTGTGTGTGTGTGTGTGTGTGTGTGTGTGTGTGTAAGTTCAATCTTGTGAAGTTTTACCATGGTTATGAATGGTTAAGAGAAAAAGAAAGAAAGAGAGAGAAAAGAAAGAAAGAAAAGAAAGAAAGGAAGGCAGGCAGGCCGGCCAATATAAAGATCCTGGTGGAGCTTCATTATCAAGCTAGGAAGTGACTAAAACCAATCAAACCACTTTGATCTGAACACTCTCCAGAGAGTGGTGCTCACCCTTGGTGCTCTTGGGTTCCTTGGAAGTGACTAAACCGGGTCAAGGCTGAGCATACTGTTTAATGTCAATCCTTCTCAGACTCTTCTGCACTACCCGGCTGGTGCCACCATAAATAAGAACCATTTGACAAGGACAATCCGCTGCCATCCTAATTAAAAAATACAAATGGCATACATAAAATGATATTTGGATGCTCCCACCCACATTAACACAGATTAAAAAGCTATACTCTTAAGCTTGCATCATTCATTCATGCAGAATATATTGAGCTTCAATTATGAGCCTGGCACAGTGCCAAGAGCTGGGAAACATAAGGGAACCAGCCAGCCTCAGTCCCCAAGGAGCATCTAGCCCCAAAGGAGAGAGAAAGAGAGAGAGAGACTCAGAGAGAACTAGCCAAAACAGCAGGTTGCATCTGTTCTGGTGGAGACACAGCACCAAAGGAGAAGCCAAAGGTACAGCTATTTTTGGCACATGCACAAACTTAGCAATACTTGCTGGCAGGGATACCTTTGGCCGCAGTTCTCTAAGTATTAATCTCCTCTACTGTTTCCACAACTTGGTTGGCATCTCTGTGTCCTTCCTCTCTTCCTTAAACCATCATGTAAATGTTCAAGAGACAAGGAACTCGATTTGACAACAGTTCAACTCTTACCTCCTAGGAAGCCATTTTAAATCAACTCCTCTTCCTCTGAAAATGTGAGAAGACACACTTAAGAATTTTGGCTGGGGGCTGGGAAGTTGGCTCAGTGGTAGAGCGCTTGCCCTTCATGCCTGAAGCCCTGGGTTCGATTCCTCAGCACCACATAAGCAAAAAGAAAAAAGCCAGAAGTGGCGCTGTGGCTCAAGTGGTACAGCGCTAGCCTTGAGCTGAAGAGCTGAGGGACAGTGGCCAGGCCCAGAGTGCAGGCCCCACGACCGGACCCAAAAAAAAAAAAAAGAATCTCAAGAATTCTGGCTGGGTATCAGTGGCTCATGCCTATCATCCTAGCTACTCAGAAGGCTGAGATCTGAGGATCATAGTTCAAAGCCAGACCAGACAGGAAAGTCTGTGAGACTCTCACCTCCAATTAAATACAATTTTAAAAAAACACCCACAAAACAATAACAACAAAAATGCTGGAAGTGGAGCTTGGGTCAAGTGGTCCAGTGCTAACCTTGAGCATGAGAACTCCACAGGCCCTGAGTTCAAACCCTAGGAAAAGAAAGAAAGAAAAAGAAAGAAAGGAAGGAAGGAAGGAAGGAAGGAAAGAAAGAGAGAGAGAAAGAAAGAAGAGAGAGAGAAGGAGGGAGGGAGGGAGCATGGAAGGGAGGGAGGGAGGGAGCAAGGGAGGGAGTGAGGGAAGGAGGAAGGAAGGAGAGAGAGAAAGAAAGAAAGAAAGAAAGAAAGAAAGAAAGAAAGAAAGAAAGAAAGAAAGAAAGAAAGAAAGAAAGGAAAGAAAGGAAGGAAGGAAGGAAGAAAGAAAGGAAGGAAGGAAGGAAGGAGAGAGACAGAGAAAGAAAGAGAGAGAGAGGGAGGAAGCAAGGAAGGAAGGAAAGAAGAAGAAAGGAAAGGAAAGGAAAGAAAAGTAAAAAAAAACTCTGTGGTATAAAAACAGCCACTTCAACAAGTCTCAATAATTCAAGACACAATGACCTTGATTGTCCCCTCAGAGAAATAAGGATAAGATCTGAACTCATCTCCTATGTTCTGTGGTTCATACCAGTGGAATCTCTCTCTCTCTCTTTCTCTCATATATTCTCTTTTTCTTCAATTTCCACACACCTCTTCCTTTAAAAAATTCAATTAATTCATTTTACTTATTTATTTTTTGTTTATGTAATACTAAGGAATCAAACCCAGGGCCTCATGCTTGGTAGGCAAGCACTCTGCCACTGAGCCACAGTTCCCAGACATACACACACACACACACACACACACACAAGCACACACACACATACACACACACACATCTTCTGAGTCCCCAAGTCCTCTCTACCATGAAACCTTTCCCAGGGCCCATGTCAGAAGAGATTGCATTCATGTTCAAGGTTTCCAACTCTTTCAGCTTATATTATAATGTTATGTTTCTTGGTTCTCCCTGAATATCTTAAAACCTTTGAGAGTGTGGATTGTGAATTCATTTTTGAATTCACTAAGTGCCTTGTACCATGTTGGGCACTTCCTAGCGATTCAATAAATCAATGTTTTAAAAATGTACAAATAAGATTATTTCTACAAGAAGCAGTGAAACAATCACTCTTGCTTTCCTCTCTGAGTTCTGAATTTTCCATTTGTGCACAATCACATCCAAGGTCCAAATCATACTCCCACCTCCTCAAAATATCTGAGGGCCCCCATTTCCCAGGTTGGAAAGTTCTAGATCATAATACCCCTGAAAGATAAAACCAGGTAGGCACAGTTGATCTGGACTTTTAGTATTTCTCCAGGGCAGGCTGTCCTGGGCTGATATGTTGTCAGATGAGTAACTCCTCTGATGGCTTCTCCTTATGAGCTGGAAATTCAGAGTCTCTCTCTCATTGCATTGTTTTGAGTCACTAGAATAATAAGCAGGTAAGTTTTCTTTCACGGCAGCCTTCGAAATATTAGATGCTAGCCGGGTACTTAGGGCTCACGCCTGTAATCCTTGGTATTCAGGAGGCTGAGACCTGAGGATGGCAGTTCAAAGTCAACCTGGGTGGGAAAGTCTGTAAGACTCTGATTGCCAATGAACCACCAAGAAGCTGGAAGCAGAAGTATGGCTCGAGTAGTAGAGTGCTAGCCCTGAGCAGAAAAAAGAATGCTAAGGGACAGTGCTGACTTCAAGACCTAATATCAACACCAAAAAGGAGGAGGAGGAGCAGCAGCAGCAGCAGGAGCAGCAGTAGAGGAAAAGGATAAAAGGATCGACATTGATCAAGAGACATGATATTCATGAACTGCTTTGTTGAAGGGCAATTCCTTTGTATAACTACTTGAAGATAATAAAAAGTATTTTAAAGAGAAAAAGAAATCTTAGAGGCTGAGGTTCATGGAGAAGTGACTTTTAATTTATATCTAGCCACCAAATTAAATTCACAATCACCAATATATTATATCATACTTTGGTTTTGTCCTTGGCAATATTCTTGTTTTTTGGTTTTTGTTTTTTTGTCAGTTGTGGGGCTTGAACTGTGGGCCTGGGCGCTGTCCCTCAGCTCTTCAGCTCACGGCAAGTGCTCTACCACTTGAGCCACAGCACCACTTCCAGTTTTCTTAGAGATTTATTGGAGATAAGAGTCTCACAGAGTTTCCTTCCTGGGTTGGCTTTGAACCGTGAGTCTCAGATCTCAGCCTCCTGAGTAGCTAGATTACAGGCATGAGCCACGGGTACCAGGCACAATATTCTTTTTTTATCCTGGGGCTGGAACTTAGGGCCTGCTTCCCAGTGCTCTTTTGCTCTAAGCTAGGGCTCTACTACTTTGAGCCACAGCACCACTTCCGGGTTTCTGGTGGTTCATTGGAGATAAGAGTCTCAAGGACTTTCCTACCGGGGTTGGCTTTGAACCGTGATGCTCAAGATTTTAGCCTCCTGAGTAGCTGGTTTTACAGGCATGAGACACCTGTGCCTGGCTTATCCCTGAGGTTTGGTTGAACATGCACTTGTATTGTCACTCCTGATCAGTGGAAAAGGGTGAGCTGAAGAAACCACGAACTGCCCTAACTTGGTAAACCAAGGTTGGAAATTCTGGCATGCGTCAATGGGGGCTGGTAGAACCAGCCTGACCTGGCTCCCCAAGACACAAAGCAGTAATTTTGGCATCCACGATGGTCCTGCCCACGGAGAGTGCTTCCCCAAAAGGAACCACACCCATGAAGACCCTTGTGGCAGAGGAGAAAATGATCCTTGGTAGATGGCAAATAAGAAATACATCCCCCAAATCTTCTCAGCATCTGCAATAGACCTATGGATGTGGCATTAACATTAAAACAAATCTGGCTCTCTACCAAGTGGAAATTTTTAAGTTGAACTTATAGAATGGAAAAAAAAAAACAGAGGCCAAGACATCTATCTCCATAAAAGAGGGAAATCTTCTTCCTTTGTTTCCCTTCAAGTGGTTTTGCCAGGAGACGTGGCATTTACCATGCCTGATCACTGAGCTACCTCTCCCATCCTCCTCTCCTGGCCTCTTCCTCCCTCCCAAGACCTTTCATGCCACTCACTTTCTCTGTCACATATGTATGCTGACTATTATGACTGTATAGAAGAAGATATCCTTTTTTTGTCAGTCCTGGGACTTGAATTCAGGCCCTGGGCACTGTCCCGAGCCTCTTTTTTTGCTCAAGGCTAGTGTTCTACCACTTGAGCCACAGCGCCACTTCCAGCTTTTTCTGTTGATGTACTGAGGAATCAAACCCAGGGCTCTATGCATGCTAGGCAAGCACTCTACCACTGAGCTACATCCTCAGCCCAAGATAATCTTCAAATAAGAAACGCTTCCACGAATAGGCTTCTGCTCAACTTGATCTAAAGGGCATGATCAATTGTGTGAGCAGCAGCTTTGTGGGTACAGGGCCTAGGTTCAAGGCTTACCTCTGCTGCTGGCTAGCTACCTGTGTCCTTCAGCACGGTCCTTACACCTCTGTCCTCTATGTGTACATCTGTAAAAGCAAGAGAATACAACTCACAGGGTCACATGCTGCTGCAAGCAGACTGGTTGGGTACCAGCTGCTCACGCCTGTCATCCTGGCCCTTCAAGAGGCTGAGATCTGAGGCTCCCAGCGTGAAGCCAGGCAGGCAGGAAAGTCCTTGAGACTCTTACCTCCAATGAACCAGCAGAAAAGCAGAAGTGGAGCTGTGGCTTAAATGATAGGGTACCAGCCTTGAGAGAAAAGCCTAAAGGAGGTGTCCAGGTCCTGAGTTCAAGTCCTGATGCAAGTACTAAAAGAACAAAACTAAAAAAGGAAAGAAAGGGGTGAGACTCCCCCCTATAGCATAACAGCTCCCTCCCAAGCACGGGCACCACCCTGACTCCAGAGAGATGCTTTCCTTACTGCCCCAAGTAAGTGGGGCTCCCCCACTTAGTGCTTCCTGGTACAGTACCTGCGGCCCAACTTGGTTCTACCCAGGCCAAGGTTGTTGGTAGTTGGTTAAGCCTAGTAGAGTTCCTCACCTTCCCCAACCTCAGTTTTCTTGGCACCAAAAAGAGAAGACAGGAATAGTCATGTGTGCCTAGGTAAAGAGCAGAGGGGAAAGAGCTGCTGGGTTGGGGGGGAGGGGGGAGGGCGGCGCTCAGCTCTGTCTGCCTGGTTGGAGTTTCTCTCCTTGTCTTTTCCAAAGGATTTTTTGTTTTGTAGCTGTTGGGAATCAACTTTGTTCTCCAAAAGTCTGTACTTGCTGGGGAGCCAGCATTACTGATCGGAAAGAGAGAAGGTGCACAGGATAGCTTTCATTCCCCTCCCTCTCCTCCCCCCTCCTCCCCCTAGACAGGTGGAGGAGGGGGGCGGGGAGATGAGGCACAGGAGACAGACAGCATCCCCTTCAGGTTAGAGAACCTCCCTGGTTGGCGGGGATCAGCCGGCCCCACCGTTCCCCTCCTCCCCCAGGGGAGCAGGCTAGCTCGCGCTCTGCCCTCCTTGAATGTCCTCCAAGGCCCTTTCTTCCTCTGATGACTCTCACTTCATTCCTCATGAATTAGTCAGGAAGGAGCAGGCCTGTTAGTTCTTGGAGATAGCGAGGCACAAATCAAAGATTCTGGGTGTCCCCACAGACAGAGAATCCTGTGTTCAGATGTGTTGGGGTTTTCTCCAGCCCACAGCTAAGCCACGTATCCTCAAGACCAGTTGGAGATGTTTGTTTTGGTTCGGAAGGTTTTATGTCTAACAACCCCTCCCCACCCCACCCACCCCAAAAAAGCCAAAGGTGCCCTCCCCAGAAAGGGTGGAACCAAATGGGGCGTGGTTGCAATACCCAGCGCCAGCTCCTGTGGTCCCAAGTCTTCCTCTCATTGCTCAGTAAGTTCTGACCCCCCCCCATGCTCTCCACCCCCACGGCAGCACCTGCTGCTGCCCAGAGCTTCTGGACATCTTCAATTCTGCTCCGCAACTCACAGACACCCGTGGCTGAGGGTCAGGGAGAAGATGTCAGCTCCCCACGCAGCTGAAGCTTCCCTGGAACCTTTGTCCCCGGCTGCTTCGAGGGACCCACGCACACTGTAGCAAGAGAGGGGTGAGGCTGCAGAGGGTTTTTTTTTTTCCTCCCACAGCCCATGAACACCAGTGCAGCTACACTGTCAGCTGCTGCTGTCTTGGCCACTTGCATGGAAGCCAGGGTGAAAGGCTGGGAGGAACTTGTCAGTCTAGAGGAAATTGTCAGTCTAAGATGCTCAGTGTGTGCAGCAAACACTGCCGCTGCAGAGGTCGTAATGGCCAGCGACAAAGGCTGGGTCCCTGGATCAAAGGTGGGCGTTGTGGGGAGGTGAAGAAAAAGTGAGAGAAGGTGGGGAAGAGAGCAAACCTTTTGCAAACTGAGAAAAATACAAGAAAATAAAAACATAAAGAGTAAAGGTCAAAGGCTAGGGCTGAGAAGCAAGGTGGTTGTCTGAGAGGGGTCCTGAAGGCCCTTGAAATGCCTGGAAGAAGGATTTGGAGAGGAGAGGCAAGGAGAAAGCCCTGGCCCTCTCACCCACCTGGAAACTGTGTTTCCTCTGGGAGAATAGATTTTTCCAGAGGCTGGGGGGGGAGGGGCATACAGGAGAGGAAAAAGTGAGGAAAGGAAGGAAGGAGGGAAGGAAGGAAGGAAAAAAAAGAGAAAGAAGCCCTGGGTTTGATTCCTCAGCACCACATAAAGCAGAAAAGGCCAGAAATGGTGCTGTGGCTCTAGTGGTAGAGCGCTAGCCTTGAGCTGAAGAGTTGAGGGACAGTGCCCAGGCCCAGATTTCAGGCCCCATGACCTGCAAAAATGAAGAAAGAAAGAAAGAAAGAAAGAAAGAAAGAAAGAAAGAAAGAAAGAAAGAAAGAAAGGAAGGAAGGAGGGAGGGAGGGAGGGGGGGGAGGGGGGGGAGGAAGGAAGGAAGGAAGGAAGGAAGGAAAGAAGGAAGGAAGGAAGGAAGGGAGAGAGAGAAAGGAGAGAAAGAAAGAGAGAAAGAAAGAGGAAAGAAAGAAGGAAGGAAGGAAGGAAAAAGAGGAAGACAGAAAAGAACGTGTGAGGGGGGAGAGGAAAGCGAAGGCCTCAGTGCTCAGTGGTTCAGAGTTTAGCCTCTGCCCAAGTAATTGATTTCCCTTGTCTCTGCCTCATTCTAGACCTTAGCCGCCATTTACTGATTCAGGTTCAGCTTCCAATTTGGGGACTATTTGGGGGTTCCCAGCATCTTCAGAGTACTGGTGAACCTGAGACCCTACTCTGCCCACCCCCTAAATTCTCCTGCCCCCCCCCGCCGGAAGCTGGCTGTGCATCTGGGGCCTTACCCAGCACAGTTTCCCCCAGTGTGCTGTTTTCTGATTCTGCTGGTGAGTGGCTTGTGTCACCAGCAGGGGTACAGGCAGCCTCAGGCCTCAGGAGCCACTTATTTATTTATTTTTATGAAACGCATTGCTATGCCCCTGAAAGGTGTTATAACAGCAATTCAATTACAGTAAATGGCACAGGACATCTTCCCAGCTGGAAAGTCAGTAACTAACTGTGACCGGCCCCAGTGTAAAGGAATCTAGTCGGCTTCAAGTTACTTTTATTTTTCCACCTTCCACCGGATGCTTTCCTTTCCTGTCTTCTCTTCTCCGTATTAATTGTAGCTGGACCACAGGTTAATTAACTCCTAAGAGCTTAGTCTATCTGGGCAGATACACACTGAGCAGTTGGCAAGGGAGCTTCCAACTTGGATGAAGCCATGGAAAAAGATCACCTGGAGTTTCTTAGCGTTCTCTTATGGCTAACTTGCCTGAGGCTACCAGCACCTGGCTGATCCCAGGCTCATCCACCAACTCCTGGGCTTGGATTAAGGAGTCTTCTATGGAGTAGTGGGGGGGGGCCTGAACCCCGGTGGGGCTACAGCATGATCAGCAGATACCCAAGGAGAGAGCAGGCAGTGGTGCCCGAAGCCTCTCCAAGTTCATTGGGGGAAATTGCCATATTAGATATTGGAGTCATGGCTCCTGCATTTCCTGCTGAACTTTACATAACTGCCATGAAATTCATATCACCAAATATGAAAAGCCAGGTGTGCAGAGGGGGGAACCTACTGGGTTAAACAACAACAACAACAACAACAACAACAATAATAATCCACCAGAAGGGCAAGAGGGGGGGGGGAGAGAAGGGGAGGGGAGTCTGCCCACCAGTCAGGCCTGGGAATGGGTTAAATACGAGATAAAATGAACATTCCTCGCCTTTGAAGGGAGAGCCCGAGAGAGCTTGAAAGAAGATTTGATTCCGTGGGTGTGCAGCCCAAACGAGCAGACCGGCACTGCCCGGCCTTAGAGTTTTTAGTTTCATGAAATTAGACATGAGAAAAGGGTCAAGTTGGGGAGGGGAGAGGAGGGGCTCACCTCCCCCCCTCCAAATGTTCTGCTGTATTTGGGAGAGGCAAACTGGACACCCCTCCCCATGAATTTAGGGGCAGCCCCCCCCTCTCCAGCTTCAACTCCATCCCCTAAGTTCTCCACGTCTCCCTTCTGGGCTACCCTCCAATTCCCCCCTCTACCCCAACTCTGTCATCAAGCCCTGTAGACAACGAGTTGAAAGGCGGTGGTGAGCGGACCACAGGGGACCACAGAGTCCCGATTTGGGGGTCACCAGGCCGGCGTGCGCTGAGTCAGGGCCGGGGTTCCTGGATGGAGGGCTTGGAGGGCCGCGCGGAGCTCAGCTAGGGCCCTGGGGCGGCACAGGCGATCAGAGACTGGGCGGGGGGGAGGAAGGGGAGCGGGGGTGGCTTTCAACTTTGTTTGTTCTAAAAAAAAAATCTGGAGGCGTCGTTTCTTCTCAGAGAAGCCTCGGGCCCCCGCGTGCAGCCCTGCGCTGCGCTCACACTTGTGTGTGTTGGCTTTTATTTTGTTGTGTGGTGTAAGGGGGCGGGGGAGTCGCTAGAATGTTGGGGGGAACCCCAGGGACTGGCGATCGGAAGAAGGGGAGATGATTGGGGAGAAGCCCCCCCTCTTTTACAGGCAGACCCTCATTCTCCGGATCGATTCCTCCAGGTATCAGCCTGCGAGAATTGTCCCCACAACCAACCCCCCCCTTCCACGGGAGAGGAGTTGACTCTGTCTCCCACTTGGTTTAGGGGCGATCTCGGCGGCCCGACCGTCATCGTAGCGGGGACCCCTCTTTACGGCCTTCCCGTGGGCCTCCCCCCTCACCGGGCCGGGCAGCAGGCGGGGCGGGGAGGCTCCAGCCCTTCTCCTCGCTCCTTTTCAGACCAGTCCAGCCCCCTTCACTACGCCCAAAACCCTACTTTGCAAGCTCGGTTGGGGGCCTCCTTCTTCCCCCCGTTGGAGAACCCTCTAGAAGGCGCCTCTCCTTTCAAGTTCTACTTTGCATAGCGCCGTGGCTTCTCTGTGAATCTGTACTGAAATCTCAGGAGAAGAAAATGTGAGCGTAGCAAAGGCCCGCGAAGGCATCTGACCTCTGTGCTGAAAACACTTAGGATGTTAAGTTCTCCTCCCCCCCCCCCATACACACCCCAGAACTGGCAAGTTGGAGGTGGGCGGTGTGTGTCTCCACGCTGTGAACTTGAAAGGCCTTCCCATTAACCCACTTACATTCCCTTCCCCGCCCTCCCTTAGTCACCAAACCCAGGGTCCTTTCCCCCTCCCCCCCCAGTTATCCACCTACCTTCTAGGTCCAGTCCAAGCCCCCTCTGTCAAGAGACCTACCCAGTGTTGCCTCTAGACCCCAAATTTGCAGTCCTGGCCAATCAGGGCTGCAGACACTAGCTTCTTAGAAGTCTTGCACTTAGAATACCAGCCACACTACTTCTTGCACTTTTTTTTTTCCTTTCTGCCAAGCTGTGAAACAGTGCATATAGATACTTAGCAATTCCAGTTGGTAATTCTGAAAGCAGAAAAATATATATATATATATTTCACAATAAATAGCTTAATATTCCACGTGTAAGGGAAGTTCTCCAAAATCTCACTTCTGTTCATCCTGAATTTTGAATTAATAAAACTCAATTATAATTCAGATTATTCATTAAAAAAATACCGTGTGTGTCTCAGATCATCAGAGAAAATTTAGAACTGACAAAGTGATTCTAAATTAGTCCCTTTTCCTGCTCTTCCTACAAAGTTTGCCGAACCAAATGTAATTAATTATACTTTCTCTTCAGATCGTACACATCTTTCGTCTTTTACCAAATGTGATTAATTTCTTATGATTCGGTGTTTTGCTTACTTGCTATTAATTCTAGTTGTTCTCAAGTTAAGTCCAGCCAGCTCCTTTGCCTCTTTCTCCTCTTTCTCAGCCAACTTCAGAATTTCTAAGTTTGTTCTAGTGTCAGAGACCTGTCCTTAGGTCTTTTAATTTTTTCCTCCTTGATGGACCAAGCATAGAGAACATTGATTTGTCTACCCCTTGTTTTAGCTAGGAAGTCCCGACACCATAGAGAGGACAACCAAAATATGAATAAATATTTTACGCTCACAGAATTCAAGCTAGGCAGCCTCGTCTCCCAATTTGGGAATTAAAGTTGTGTTGTGCCTATGTGTGTACTGAGACGTACACTCAACCATGTTCATTTCCCTCTGAATGTGCACACCATTAACAGTGGCCAGAAATTGTATGCAATGTATTTTCAACAGATTGAAAACTAAGTCAGAAATTGCCCCAATTTTGAAAGCCAAATTTAAGTGCCCAGGAGTAAATCGTTAATATTATAAAATCCAAAACACTTTTGGGTTTTCAATGCTTACTACCAATGAACTCTCTCTCTCTCTCTCTCTCTCTCATTAGAAATAGGACCTAAATTCCTTTTGACTGCAAGGAAGTTATAAGACAAGCAATTTTCTCTTTCTTTCCTGACAACTCTATCATCTGCAGGATCATAGCCGTGCCAAGGTATCTAGGAAAGAAGAAAGAGAGAGAGAGAGAGAGAGAGAGAGAGAGAGAGAGAGAGAGGGAGGGAGGGATGGAGGGAAGGGGTAGGGAGGGGAGGGAGGAGAGGGAGAGCGGGAGGGCTGGAGAGAGGCCACCCCGCATGGCCATCTTTGCATCAGAATTTTCCAGACCTCTATTTTTGATTGTGAGCCACTGATCTGAGTTTGAAATGCGAACGCAGCGAAGCCCTAAGCCTTCAATCGTGTGAAATTTTCAAAAGATCTCTAGAAGCAATCTCAGGCTGCCTGACCCCTGACAGTCGCCGATCTCTTTATTCCTCTCTCTGCCAGCACTTCATTTGTTGAAATATCTTTCAGATTTGCACCTCCAGATGACAAACCTGAGTGTTTATTATGTGTACATGAATCAGAAATCTTCAAGCCCGCACAAAAGCACCATCTTAAACATAATATTTAATTTCCCAGCCTAAGTGCCTGCCTCTTTATTTGCTTTTCATTAGCTTAAATATTTTTCCAGGTCTCACCATGAGTCACTTTGATATTTAGATGATTCCCTCTTTTAATCATTTCCCCCTTGGTGGGGGTGGGGCACAGGGGAATCTCCTGTCACCAACATTTGCCAAGCTCACACAGCCACGTCACCATGAGATGAGATGATGAGCAAGTCTCCCAGACACTAAGAGGTGTGTGTGTGTGTGTGTGTGTGTGTGTGTGTGTGTGTGTTGGGGGGGGGGCGTTGAGCAGGTACCCAATTGGGGCCGGCAGATCATAGGGTAACCGGGTAAAATTAAAAAAGGAAAACAAAAAAAACACTACTTCTGGCACACCAGTGGGGACCCTCTCAGCCCATTTCACCACGTCCCCCCCCCCGCCCCCTTTCAGGCCTTTTAGGTTTCTTTTGTCATTAAAAAAATAATAAAAACAACAACAAAACTTCAGGTGGCTCCCTCCCCCCCCCCCAGGTGCTGGAAAGAGCTGTATCTGGGAAGAGGCTCTCCTTGCTCTGTGGGCTCCCAGGGCACCAGAGCTTCAGACTTTCTACCCACATCCATCCAGCAGCCCTATCTGCTAGCTCCTTCCTGAGGGTTTTGGGCAATGGAGATGGACAATACTTCTTGGGAGAAGGTTATTTCTTTTTCTTTTCTTTTTAACTCTATGCAAACTATTCCATCAAAGCACTATCTACCCCTATTATAATCTCAACCAGAGACTTCTGTTTTAGACCACCCCCCATTCCGCCCCGCCACCGCTTGGTCACCTAGGTAGATTTAGTGGGAACAACGGGACTCCAGACCACTCCTACAGACCCCCACCTCTATCCTGTAGGGTCTCACTCAGGTCAGGAGGTGAGCAATTGAAGTCCAAACCCCAACACACACACACACACACACACACACACACACACTCACCTACTACTTTTAGATAGGCTATGTTGCTATGATTAACGTATTAAACCCCCTCGTAATTATTTTAATTTGACTTGGAAAAAAATTTACTTTGAACGGTGTTGGGATGTGTTTGCTTCCCCTCCCATTCCCTCGCCCCCCCCCACTGCCCAGTAAAACCTGTGTTAAAACAAATGTTACTTTTCTCTCTCTGTACATAAACCCTCCCTGTTTGAAATAGACCGCAGGGACTGCCATTAGATCCAATGGCCAGTCTTTATGGAAAGTGTTTTGCATAATTACATACCAAAGCCAGAGCAGTCACCCCCACATTTTATGGGTCACAAACCATCCACAATTGCCACATTATTGTCCAGGAAACCTTAGTCCGTTCATTGAAGAAGCGGACTTCACTGCCTAATCTAGAATGAGAGAGGATGAAAATTTCTCCTAATAAGAACCCGAGACGATTAGGTACCGACTGACAACGTGTTTACATATAAAGTTCAGAGGACCGGAGGGGAGAGACGACAGGAAATCGGACTAGGCCTGATGGAGAGTAAATCGGTCTACTATAGATACTGCTTCAAAAGGGCCGGCTGAATCCCTTCTCCACCCCCCCCACCCCGCCCCCCGCGATCCCACCCGACCCCTTTTTCTACCTTTGTGATGCAGTAATTAAGATATTCTTATTTGGGAAGACAGCTTCTCCGGAAGCTGAATAATATTAGCTCTTTTGATGTCAAACTTATGACAGCACACCAGCATTGGGACAATCTAGCACAAATACCTTCCGTGTTTTAAATATAGATATGGATGTATAAATATATATATAATAAAAAGATAGGAAATCCCCGTCGGCTTTGAAGAAATCTAATAAGTGTGATCTTCATCACCAAATGATCTAAATCGTCGTCGACAGGCTATAGATGACACTACGTTGGACATAATGAAGCTGAGTTTGGGGTTTAAGCTCATTGATGCGATATTGGTTTATATATATATATATATACATATGTATGTATGTATATAAATTGGGGGAGTAGGAGCCCGATTTCAGCTATCCCAGGTTACCCCCCTCCACCCCCCAACCTCAAGTGGCTATTTGGAGGAGCAGAAAACACCCACAAATCTGCTGGATCCGGGTAGAGCTGCGGAGGAGGTGGGCACACGGGGCGCACGGAGGATGGACAGACGGACAGACGGACGAAGCCCACTGCCCCCGAAAGAGGCAGTCGGTCAAGGACCAGCACCTAATACCCAGGCATCACTGGGCATCCCGAGAGTTGTCGCTATTGCTTTCTGAGCTTGGTGGCCAAATTTGGGATTTGCCAGATGGCAGGATTATCTTTTCGCGTCTGTTACACGGTGTGTGTGTGTGTGTGTGTGTGTGTGTGTGTGTGTGTGTGTGTGTGTAAGGGATGGGGGAGTAGGGGAGAGGAAGACTCAAGAGCAAAGACCCATCTTCTCTGCCCACTCGCGGGCTGGTGCTGCTGCTGCCTAGATCCTCTCACCCCAGCTATCTATCTATCTATCTATCTATCTATCTATCTATCTATCTATCTATCTATCTACCTACCTACCTACTTGGCATCCAAAAACCTGATCCCTCTCCATGCTGGGCTCCCCTCTTCTGCCTGCCGTTTCTGGACCTGAGGCCCAGGACCCAGCTGAGAAGAGTGGGTGGGTGGGTGGGTGTGAGGGGGAATGGGGTATGAGCCCCCCATCCCATCCCCCCCAGAGATGACTAGGAGCAACACCTGGAGATACCTGTGGTCTGCCCTGGGGGGGGTCCCCGTGGCCACGGGACAGGGCTGTGGGGGGGGGAGGATGGAAGAAGAGATCATAAACACAGGCCCCTCTCCCTGGCTGCTTCTTCCCGCGCCCCTGACATGGAAATCCCCAATCCAACTTCACAAGGCCTTTTCCAATCGTGATGCCCCCCCCACCTTGCCTTTTCTAAGGAAGTGCGAGGAGGGGGGGTGCGATGAAAAGATAGGGCGCCAGCCTCCCCCCTCCCTCCCGTCCTCGCACCGCCCCCGGTATAAGGGGGTGGGGGCGTGGGGAAGTCTCTGTTCTCGCCATTTCCTTGGGGGACACGGATTTGTCCTCCAGACTCAGTTCCACCCCACGTCTGTATTTTGATGATGATGATGAGTTTCCCCCACCCCACCCAGGGTGCGTGGCCCAGCTCAGGCTTCCAAAACGGAGGAGGAAAGGGGGGGGGGAGCTGGATTCTGCCAGCCTTTTTTCGCTTGTGCCGGGGCGCTGGGGGAGTTAATTAACGCCGGGGCCCGGCTGCGAGGGGGGTCTGGGGTGGGTGGAGAGGGGGCCTCGGCGTGGGTGGGCGGGCCGGGTCGCGCCGAGGGAGGGGGAGGGGTGTCATCTGGGGTGAGTGGGGGGATGGGAGGCGATCTTGGGGGGACAGGGGGAGGCAACACCGGGAAGGGGTGGGGTGGGGAAATTCTGTTCTGCTACCTAGGATGCCCACCCCCCTCCACGTCCTCCCCCTTCCCCCAGTCCTCCACACACACACACACACACACACACACACACACACACCCTCCGCCCCCCACAACCCACCGTGCGCAACCCAGCTCCCATTCTCTACGGGCCCCGGAGCTAATTAGCGGCCTGCCAGCGGCCTGATTTATGGAGACGCCCTGGCGGGCGGAGACGGCGGGGGTCGGACGGCCGACCCCCCACCGTGGAGTTGCCCTCCTCCCGCCCCTCCCCGTCCCCGAGCGGGCCCTCGACGCCCCAGCCCCGGGGGTACCAGGCGCCCCGGCTCCAACCCACAGCGCACGCAGCAGCCGACGCCCAGCGCGCTGCGCCCCGCCTCGCTCCCCTCTGACAACCCCAAGAAAGATGGAAAGTTGGGGGGTGGGTCCGGGATCAGCAAGTCCCCGAGGGTCTGAGGGGGAGGAAGGAAGGAGGGCGCGGACCCAGAGAGAAGGGGTGAGCGTCGTCTAACCAGGGTGAGGAGGAGGAAGAGGAGGAAGGGAACGGAGCACGGGCGCAGCTGGGGTGTCGGGCAGGAATCTTTGGGGAGGAGGTGCGGTCCTCTCCCTTCCCACCCCTCCTCCCTCCGTCTCCGGGGGGCCCTTCCTTCTACGGAGTCCTCGGGACCCGCAGCCAGCAGCTAAGGGGTGGGGGGGGGCACTTGTTCCGTATTTAGCGCAGCTCCTCCAGGCGCGCGGCCAGACCTGTTGCTGGCCGCGGCCTCCCGCTTCTTCCGTAGGGACGGACGCGGGATCCCAGCGCTACGCTAGATGCTTGGGGCAGGGGGTGGGGTGGGTAGAGGAAGGGCCACATCTGTATCCACCCCCCTCCACCTGGAGATCAAGTGTGTTTGGAGAAAGGGACTGGCAGACGGGGAGGGCTCCCCAACTCTGGGCTGGGGGGACGGTGTGAATGGAGGGAAAGCGGGGGAATAGAAGTTACTGGAAAAGGATCTGTTCCCCGCGCACAAAGCTCGCCCAGGCTGAAATTACAGCTACGGAGCGCGGAGGGCTCTAAGCGTTCTTGTAGAAGCCTAGGACGCTCCCCCTCTTTCCTCCTCGTTTTATTCCGAAGTCATTTTTGGACTTCCTGCCTGGGGTAGGTACTAAATCCAAGACCCTCCACTCCCCCACACACACACACCTCGGTCATCGCCGCCTTCCGTTCATCTGCAAGCCTCCACACTCCCCCTTTCCTGCTCTTTTCTCCCCCACCCAAGGCAAAGTTCAATATCTCAAAGAATGCATCTCCTCTTCACCATTTACCACCAGCACCCCCAGATAGGGGAGAATTTTTGTCTGCTCCTTCTAGCTTCTTCACCACTATTTCCAACAACAGCAACAACAACAACAAAAGTAAGATTCTGAGTGTCACAGAGTCCCTGGTCTTTGCCTGACCGGCTGTGGACCAGAGCTAAACACAGTTATAAGGTAGCATTTATCCAGTTCCCAGAGCACTCAGCCCCCTTGGGCGCCTCTCTAGACACATCCCTGAGACTCCAACCAGCAACAGAAAAACTGGGTAGAGAAATGCACGCAGGCCACCACCATGTTGTTGTGTTGTGAGTCGCAGGCCAGCTGGGTTACCTGAGGGCCACATGGCAGGTGGATGTGGTGTGTAGCTGGCACCAGCAGGCTGCCTGCGTGTGTGTGTGTGTGTGTGTGTGTGTGTGTGTGTGTGCAGTCAGGTGCACAAATAACATTCTTCATTTGCCTCTTTTTTTCTGTTTCTTCAAAGTTGATTTATAGCAATCGACAGGTGAAAGCCTCATCTGACTCCATTGCTTTTAGAAGCTGTCTGTCTCAGATCTGTCAGTTTTCCTCACCCAGCTCCCGTTAAGTACTTGAAAAAAATGAATTAGCAGGGACATTCAGATCATGTTTATAATGCTTGGTCACCGCGTTAACATTTCTAATGGCCTGACCCCCTCTGAGTGCCTGTGGACTCCTAAAAATGGGGCTTAAAAAAAATCCCTCCCTCTCTGTTGCACAACTTCGAAGATGGAAATTTTGAGCCAACAAGCTCATAACGAGTGTTCTAGTCAGGACAGGAACACAAACCCAGAAAAGTTTCCCAGGAGTGTTCGAGGTCCAGACTGGGTACTAACTGAGGCCAGGGTCAGTATTCCCTTGGAAAGGCAAGCTGAAATGAACAGCACCCCAGGCTCAAGAGCCTGGACTCTGGGGGCATGAGGGTTTCTTTTGCTCCACTGGGCTTCAAACCACGACAACATTCGTGGAGGGCAGAGCACACGTCTCCTTGGCTGACAATTACCATTATTATTTGAATCATTGTTTTTAAAAATGAGTTTTAAGGGCCCCAGCCACTGCAGATGGGGTGTGCAACCCTAAGAAGTCGCTCTGCTCTCTGTCATCTTCGACTTAGAGCTCCTGAGAGACACAGAAGCGGCCTGGAGACGAAACTCAAGAGATGGAAGTCTGCTCAATAATTCAAAGGTGTTTCTTTCCCCAGTTTTGCTGCGATTTGCTCAATGCTGGACTTGTGATCATTTCTCTCTCTCTCTCTCTCTCTCTCTCTCTCTCTCTTTCTCTCTCTCCCTCTCCTCAGCTCAGAATGGGAAGGGCAGGAAGAAAAATAAGGAACGAAAGGAAAAGAAAATCATGGAAAAGGGAAAGGAAGGAAAAGAAAATAGAGGGAGGAATGCCTGGTTTGGGAGACAAATATTCAGCGCATCCGATTTTCTTTCCTCTCTCTCTCTCTTTTTTTCCTTAACAAAAATAAAATGTGTGAAGTCACTGAAGGAGGGAGGGGGAGGGAGGGAGGGGCACCGAGCTCTGTGAATTTCAAGGGCTCTGGTCCAGTCTGGAGCTTGGGGTCCCGCAGCAGCTCGATTGGGAGTTTGGGGGGGAGGAGAGCAGAGGGGACCCCCTGAACGGCCGTGCTCCCCGCCGTCACCCCTCCCCAGCGCCCTGGCTCGTGAATGGACTGGGCCTGGTACCCCGCAGGACACGGGGCCTAGGGTAGATCGGAGGGCGGCGGGAGGGAGCGTCGGAGGCCGCTGCCTTCCTGCGAGCTCGCGCTGGAAACCTGGGCGCACTGCCGTACACTGGAGCGCCACCTCGTTTCAGAAACTGGAATGACACCTCCAAGCCTAACTGAAAAAGTCACCCTTCGTTTTTTGTGGGTTTGTTGTTGTTGTTTCTTCTTCTTCACCGAGGAACCCCCCTTCCCTCCGGAATGAAACCAAAACGCACAAGCCTTCTTCCCACCAGTTCAAAACCATGGCCTATGACCGACCTATCTCACAGTGATCGCATTGGAATAAAGTCCCAGTAGTTGGCAAAGAAAAATATATTTGTATACATTATGTACATTTCCCCCACACCTACACCCAAGCTGTTAAACTGATTTTGTAAAACAAAAAAAAATGATTAAGGGGGAAAAAAACCCAGACTCAGACACAGCATTCATGAAGCCAGCAATTGGAGGTGCCTGGAGTTAGGGGTCATTTCGCAAGTAGTCCACGGAAAGCCAGTCACTCTGGGAAGAGGGGCTCTGCCAAACCATTCCACTTTTTTCCTTTCCGTTTTTATGACAGAATAAGTCCCCCAGCACAATCCTGGACACATTCCGCCAACAAAAGCAGCAAAGACAAGAATGACAGATTCCATAGCATTTTCTCACCGAACCGCACGTAACTGGCCCTGGAAGCCTGTTCGATTCAGACAGTAACTTAAGGTGTTTGTCACACTCTGAAAGTCTTTCAGCCAGGACTAAACGATACAGCAGGTTTCACTCATTGATCAGGCATGTTCCTATCTGTTTTTCCACATTCCCCACACTAAATATAGTTGTCGAAGTAGAACGTCTCTCTTGTGGTCCTGTGAAGATTTCGACAGTTTCTTTGTTTTGAAAGAGATGGGGAAAACTTTATCCAATGTTGTGAGGACATGTTTAATCTCTCTCTCTCTCTCTTTTTCGTAAGGAGTCCAGTGGATTCTGACCTGGATGCTGTATGCTGTATGTGCTACCAGTCCGGACCTTCATTTCCTTCTCTGAACAAACCTCACATGAAGACCCTTGCTCCTAACTTTCCACTCACTGAAGTTGGCAGGGTAGAAACCCTAGGGGCCGAGCAAGGGACACCAGGCATGCCGCGATTTTCTCCCAATAACCAAAGTTTCTGCTCAGAAACTACAGGGCAGCACCAAGAAAACCCAGGTTAGCTTTCTGGCTGCGTTTTCGCCCTCCACAGACTAGAAAAGATTATTGAGAGACTACACAAGAGAGAGGCCCCGATTTCCAAACAGAACTAGAAGAGGGTCTCTTTAGGCCTGTGGGCTGAGGAGGGATTGTAGACCCCTAAAAGTCTTGAGACTTTGCCTGCACACTTGTGTGTGCGTGCGCATGTGTTGATTTGGGTTTCTGGCAGCTAAGAGGTAATTCCAGCAAGGGTAGTGGGACCTACAGAAAGATGACAGGGGCCCACAGAAAAGGAGCGGATAGGTCATCATCAATAATAATAATGGAATGCACATATTTGGAAAAGGAGAGGTTTCAATTGGAAAAGGGTCCATTTCTCACTTTTTCTTTCTCTTCTGCCCTCATTTCTCAGCCTTTATTTATTTCTCCTCCACCCCTTCCTCTTGAGTTCCAAGGTTGTTTCCCTCCCCCCTCTGACCGAATAATGCCTGGAGATGAAAAATGATTTTTATTGCTATTACACTTCCTACCCACAAGATGCAGTGCGAGGCAGTAGAGTTTGTATTACAACTATGTCACAATGTTTCACTGATGCAAAACATGTAGCCAGAGGGTGTTGCTAATGATGCCTGGATTAGAGGAAGATTGGGGCTGGGAGAAAGAGCAGAGGAGGGAGAGGAAGGGGTGAGAGAGAAGGCCCGGCCTTCAAGAACAGGCTGGCAAATCACCAGATAATCAGATCTAATAATCTACTCAGTATATTTTCAGATTTCCAGCTTCTCCCCCAGCTTAAGCATGGGAGCTAGAGAGAGAAACCATTATCCTTTTACACACCACAAAGATTTTTTTTTCTTTTGCACGTTAATAACTATTAATTATGCTTACAAGCCAGTTAAGTGCACAACTGTCCTTTGGAAAGAATCAAACTTGGAAAATCACTTAATATTCCATGAAAGGCTATTTGTGGACCTAGGCCTTGGGTGGGTGGGTGAGTGGGGGCATGCAAATGGGGGGTGGTCACCCCAGGGAGCAGAGTGTGTGTGGGGGGGGGAGAATCCAAGCTCAATGCCCACAGCCGGTGCACAAAAATGGACCCAGGCTTAGGGAAGCCGGTGAGGGCCCATGTTGCCCTGTCCAGAGACACCCAGCTCAGCCTGCAGAAAATAAAAATAAAAACAGATCTATCTCTATATCGATCTCTATGTCCCGGGTGAGTCTGGGGAGGGAGAACTCCCCGGTGCCCTCTCTAGAGACCCATTACTTAGGGAAACTGAGGTTTGGAGATTCCTACCGTGGCCCAGCCGGTCCCACCGCCCTGCAGGCCGTCCGCTTCTGCACCCCCGGGGGCGGGCCCCCCCCCGAGGGCATTTCCCTCGGGGCTGCGGCCCTTTGAACCCGGGGAGCTCCGGGGGGGCTCTCTCTCCCCGAGGCCTGGAGCTTACTCGGGGCCCGGCGGCTGCCGGAGCCTTGTGCGGGTGGCCGGCGGAGGCGGGTGGGGTGGACGGGG
>NW_012267231.1:6354824-6363302 GCF_000151885.1 Dipodomys ordii | reverse complement strand
GGCGGGAGGGGGCAGGGGGCGGGGAGGGGAGCGACCGGCCGGCGTGGAGCCGGGGGAAAGCCGGGCTGTTTACCCAAACGATTTTCTTTTCAGGCTGGAGACGCCAAGGAGACAAGATCAAACTCCCCTTCTAGCCGTGCGTGCCCGTGTGTGTGTGTGTGTGTGTGTGTGTGTGTGTGCACGCGCGTGTGTGCGTGTATGTCGCCCCGTCCCAGCGGGGGGGGGCTTTGGGAATGGGGGGCTAAGGGGGGTCCCCGAGGCCGACCCGGCCACCAGCGCCTCCTCCCAGGGGCCGAGCGGGAAGCCGGGGCGCACGGCACGGGGGGCGGGGGGGGGCGCGCGCGCGCGCGCGCGGAAGATCCACCGAGAGAGAAAGAGAGAGGAGGGAGGGAGAGAGACAGAGACAGAGAGAGACACAGAGAGAGAAACGGAGAGAACGGGAGGGAGAGACAGGGACAGGCAAGGAGGGAGGGGGAGAGAGAGAGAGAGAGCAGAGCCAGCCAGCCAGCCAATAACCGGGACCCGCTGGAGAGGGCGGAAGGCCCCCGAGGCTGAGCCCCGAGACCCTAGGCGGGGTGTGGGAGGGGGAGAGAAGCGAGGAACCCCGTCGTTCTTGGAGGCTCTTTATTTCCGATCCCTAAAAAGAAACCCCCACAAAACTACCTTTCAGCCTCGCTCCTGTAGGCCTCGGCGTCTCTCCGGCCGGCGCCCCCGCTCCAGATCTATTTCTGAGCTTCAAATGAGGCCAAGGTTTTGGTGACGAAGGTACCACGCGCGTCCCCGGACCTGCCCGGTTCCCCTTTCCTCTGCACCGTAAAATGATGAAATATGAAGAGGGGGGGTGGGTACTCTGTGGTCACTAGACATTTGACTTTCTTTTAAAGGGGGCCCAGACCTAAGAATCCATTCATCAACTTGGAGGAGAGTGGAGGGAGAGGGGGGCAGGCGAGTCAGCGAGGCTGAGCGGGCTGCTGGTGCGGGCAGCAGGTGCCCTGAGTGGACGTCGTACCAAGTCATAGTCGTCGTCGACCTAGTAGGACTCATAATAAATAGAATCGGAAGGGAGAGCTTGCTTAGGAAGGGAACTGGATGATCCTTAGGAAGTAAGAGTGGCAGGGGTGGTATGGACGATAACTAGAAGCTGAAGGTTGAGTTTATTTATTAGGGAGAAGTGGTCATTAAAATCTGACTCCAGATTGAGTCTGGATTGCTCCTTCCTGCCTCGGCCTGCTATCTGGGTGAGCGAGCCCATCAAATGCACACTCAGGCACACACCACACACACGTGCACATGCACGTGCACACCCATGCACACTGTCTTCACCAGATGAGTCACTGCTTTTCTCTTTTTACTCTTTTCATTTATGTTGTTTTTGGGGGAGCTGACAAATGAACCCAGGACTTAGGACTTGCTAGTCCAGTACATCATGAAGTTCCCTCCCGGCTTCCTCCCCTCCTCTTCTTTATTAGGCCATCAGCTACAAACAACCCCCTCCTTGGAATGTTCTTCTTTAACAAAAAATTTCCTGACCACATTGGGGTACAGCAAATGCTTGCTTAAGAACTCTCTCTCTCTCTCTCTTCAGAAACCAGGTCTTGGACAAACACCCTCAGAACAGTTAACTACAGACCCCTCTGATTTTTTTTTTAATTCTTGTAGTTGAGGGTCCAGATCTAAGAGGCCAGCCCCCCCCTCCACAGACTTAATGCCTACTGGATCCCAGTTGAAGCATGGGGGAGGGGGTGCCTGAGGGAGGGGGGAGGGGAGCTGCCCTTGGAAGAAACAGATGTGCCCAGCAGTGGCACGCAGCCGCCCCCACCACCACAACCGCCATGGTGACACAAGTGCTGCTTATTGAGAGCTGGCTACTACAGCCACACCCCTAGAAACCTCTAAACCTTAGGGCAAGCCATCTTGGTTAAGGGGTAGGTTTGGAAGCAAGGTGGGTAGGTCAGGAGGGTTGGAAGCTGGAAGTTGTGGAGTTGTCTGGCTGAGGGTACGGGGTGGTGATGGTTGGGGATTCTGCCGTTCCAGACACTCCTTGTGTGTAGGGGGGGTGATCGTAAAGCCCTCTTCACGTGCTCTCTCTGCTGCCTTCCTGACAACTGGGCTGTGCTGTGTGACCTGAGCTGGGAAGGAGAGCCCAACCAGTTCTGTTCTCAAGTGCTGTGTGCCTCCCTCGGGTGCCAGGGGGTGCCTGATCAGCCAGAGAGGGGGCCTCTGGTCTCAGATGCTTCTTGTGGCCCCCAGGGTGAGGGGCAGGGCGCCAAGGATGAGCTGAAACCAAGCCACCTCCGGCTACCCTCGGTGCCCCATCCCGCTGGGGTCGACGGCTGGAGTCTTGTTCAAGTCTCCCTCCTCCATCCTCCTTAAGGCAGGAGGCTGAGACTCACTCATAACCCGGTGCCCTCCCCCCCCCAGGGTGGAAAACAGCAGACAGGCACTGTACTTGGATGGAGACAAAGAGTTTCCACTCCCTTGCTTCCACGATTAGCCACCGGGTCTCCAAGGGTCTGCAGGAGCCAGTGGGAGCCTCGATGTGGGTATGGGAGGGGGGGAGGGAGACTGGGGACAAGAACCTTTATTGATTCCCTCCCCCCCCCAATTGAACACCTTCACATCTGAGGGTATAGGTGAGGCTGGGCATCTGTTCCCCCAAATATACGGGGTCACCTGACCTTCCCATCCCCCCAGTATGTCTCGTCAGAACTCAGCTGGCCAGTCTCTGGTCAACAGGCGCTGGTGGATGGTGTATTTTTTTTTCTGATGTCGGGGTGAATCATCTGGTAGGCTGGTCCTGTAGAAGTTACGCCTTCCCCTTAAAAATGAGTCTCTTACCTTCCTCTGGGAGATGCCAGGGAGAATTCGCTGATCTCATCATTAAAAATATAACTGTAATAATGATAGTGATCTTTGAACTCCCTCCCCCCACCGTGTGAGGTGCAGGACGAACTCACTGGGGGCTTGAGGTACCCCCAGTTCTGTGAATTAGAAACCCTCCTCTTCCTGCATTCTAGACTGGGATATCACGAATAACCGAGGGTGAGAGAAATCACCTCCAGCTTGAGAATATTGATAGATGATAGTAGTGATATTCACCATCGATCCTTTGATAGGCAGATGTCATCAATCATGTTCAGGGTTCTGACAGTACAGTACTTCACTTAATAATATAATTAAGATTAAAACTCTGGAGGTATTGGAGGTAGCAGGTATTGATGGCTTCAAAAACTGCATTTTGGTTCCGATGGTCACTGGAAAACTAGGACCTTAGGAAGAACAGAATCTTCTTCTGGAAAAAAAGGGGGGGGGGTGTCTTCATGTCCCGTCTTCAAGAAGATCTACTGCCTCTTATCATCTCCGAACTCCACTACTCATTTTAACCTGGAATGCTCTCTCTCTCTCTCTTTCTTTCTTTTCTTCCTTTCTTTAAAATGACATAGAGCCGAAGCAGGATAAGGAGAAACAGGATTGAATTTTGATGAGGGTTTTTTTTTTCTGGATTTAGAGAGCCTTTAAAACCTTCTTCCTTCAGCTTTGAATATGGCATTTAAGAATGTCCAGGAGAGTTAAGGCACAATGGTTTGTTCTTTTACCACACAACAAAAAACACCACACACACACACACACACACACACACACGCTCACACAAAGTCCTTCAAGAAACTTTTCAAAATGACACATAAATAACCCAGCATATGAAGACATAACTGTCTTCGACATGCCTGCAACTGAATAGTCTGTGTCCCCTTTGACCCCTTTGCTGTTTTCCAGTTAAAACCATGGGCCTCAGAATCAAAATCAAAAGTTCTCCCAGAGAGGAAAGTCTCCCAGAGAGGTCCCGGTCCCCTTCCAGGGGTGAGGGTCTCCCCCCTCTTTTCTCATGAGGAGAGCTGATTGTACTCGTATCTGAAATCATTTGAAAGAATGGAATATTAATCAAATCAATCGGAGCTGACACAGGAGAAATATCTGAAAGTCACTAGTAATTTACAACTTCGTTATTAGTTAAGAACCATCCGCCTTGTAGGGTAATTAATAACGCTTAGAGGGAGGGCCCATTTAGAAGCCCTCCCCCCCTAGCCATTTCCTTTTCCTCTGTCTCTTGAGGAAGGAACGAAGGAAAGGAGGCAAATGAGTGAAGGGGGGGGGAATACAGAGAGCAAAACTGGAAAAATAGAAAGCGGAGGGGAGAAATTTACCTCCTGGGAGGCCGTCACGAAATAAAGAAAATACAGGAGAAGAGCTAGGAAATCAGAAAAAGAATTCTGTAACCAGATGCCTTGAGCCAGCTAGCTAAAGGCTGAATTTCAAATGGCCCAGAAAACCCCATCAAAATGAACAGTACTGCTAAGATATCTCGGGAGGAGCTGTGCCCTGAATCCACGCAGAGCTTGGGGCATTGTCTGTTTTGTTGTTGTTAACAATGTATTTCTTTATAACCTAGAAGCAGACATGTTGCTTTCCCAAATTCCATCCCTGGAGACTCCGACTGGCTTTCATGTCCGCTCCCTTCTTGGTTCTAGACAGCTCCCCACATCCACCCGTCCTCTTACATTGATTATTAGGTTGTTTCAGCCCTACTAAACCACATACCGAAATAATGACTTGTTGAAAAACTATAAATCATTTCAGCATCTGAGTTTGGAAATCCAGTTCCGTCAGCAAGCTTACTACGGAAAAAAAAAAAATCTAAAGAAATTCCCAACCTTCTGTTCACTGAGGAGGGAATCTACTTGCTGAACTGTTATTTGTTAAATGGGGGTATTTTATTTTCCAGGTTTGTTTTAAAAGAAAACGAGGGAGGAGGGATCTAAAGAGGGAGAAAATAAAAAGCCTAACTTTGGCAAACTTTATCTGGTCATTATTATGAGCCCTAGTGTTTGTCTCATTGAGCTCAGGCTGGGTTGACAAAAGGTAAGGAGAGATTGAGATTTATTGGTCTCTAAATGAAAAGATTCACTTGATATAAGAGGTTAACTCAAAGTTCCTCCGCAGCCGTGACTACTTTCCACCAACTCCTCAGTGCAGACAGCACAAAAGCAATTCAAAGAGAATTGGAAAAACACACAGAGACAGAGCCACACAAACACACTTGTTCACAGAAGCCACACATGGTATATATTCTCTCTTTGTCATGTGTCCTGGCGATACATCCCTCCTGCATCTTTCTAGGTGACTAGGATCAGCCAGACCAACTTTACCATCCTTGTATCTTTAGCTTTTCCTAGCAGTCATCAAAGGACTAGGCGAGAGAAGAGAACTTCAGATAATAACAAAAAAAAATGTTGGTAAATGAGGTAAATGATGGGGGAAGGGAGTGAAACTCGGCAAATTGGTTGGAAATGGATGGAATGGCTTTTCAGTGGATACAACGGGGACCAGGCAGTTGTGTGTGTGTGTGTGTGTGTGTGTGAGAGAGAGAGAGAGAGAGAGAGAGAGAGAGAGAATATGAGCCGGAGAGTAACAGAGGAATAGAGAGAAAAAGGCATCTAGGACCAGGGATCTTGGGCGAGAAGCAGGCTATGGAGATGCTAATGAGGGAAAATTAACCTTCGGGGTTGGGTCTGTGACATAGGCCCTCCACTGAATGTCTGACCCAGGGACTGCCAGCGGCTTTCCCCGGCACCAGAGAAATGAGATAATCTCCTGAAACCACCAGTTCTGGTGCAGGCTTGCTCTGAGCCACTGTTGTGGAAGGTGGAGAGGAACTAGCAGCTCCTTCAAGGGAAGGGAAAGCGGGGAGAGGGGACCAGAACCACAGTCAGGTGCAGGGGAAACATGTCTACTCGGGGTATAGATGGGCAAGTTCCAGTCCGTCTGGGCTGGAGCCTTAAGGGGAGGGAGATGGAGGGCCTGGGAGAAGCGAATGGTCTCTCTTTCCTCTCTCTCTCTCTCTCTCTCTCTCTCTCTCTCTCTCTCTCTCTCGCTTGCTCCATCGCTCGCTCGCTCCTTCGCTCGCTCTCCCGTCTGGCACCAAAGGCTTTGGATAACTGGGCCTAAGTAAGACCTGGGTTTTTAACTCCAGGAATATGGTCACTGGTTCCCCAAGGATTTTAGCTCAGCTACAGCGACTGCAAAGTGGTATGGGGTGGGGAAGAGGGAGTAGATACAGAAAAGTTGAGGGGGACAGATAGAAAAACAAGCAAAAAAAATTTCAAAGGGAGATTCTTAGGAGGAAAACATGGTTTCCTACCACATACACTGAGGCATTAAAACACACACACACACACACACACACACACACACACACATACACGCACACAGAGGGATTTCATTAAACAAACAAGCCAACAAGCAAACACATATCAAAACCACATTTCTTCCTTCTGTCATAGGGAAGGAGTTTAGAAAGCCTGTCGCTTCTGGTAGAGACCCATCAGGCCTCCATTACCTGGATATTCTCCCTCTTTTTTTTGTCTCTCTGAATTGCCACAGCTCCTCCCACACACCCCCCTCCCCAAGTCCCAGATGGAGACCCAGGGGCCAAGATCACGGCGGGGGTGAGGAGGACTCCCAGTTGCAGGCAATGGAATCGCATTTCCAAGTAGAGACATCAGCAAACCACAATCATAGCGACAGTGACAGCACAAAGTTATGTTTAATGTCGGAAGGGGGAAAGGGGAAATATAAAATTAGCACAGAGAAAATGTTTCCCAGACCTTCGTCATAATGTCACAATTAGGGCAGCGGCATGTGGAAGGGATGGGAGGGTGGAGAAGGGGGGGTCTACTGCTCTCTCTGCATCTGTGCCCCTGGCCAGGAGGCTGCCACCAAAATGTCTTCCACCCCAGGAGTCTCCACTTCCCAGAAAGAAAAGGAAAACTCTAGAGGTAGTTCCACGCAATCATGACCATGCTCGCTCGGGAGCCTTTTTCTGGAAAGGAAGGTAGGTTCTAGACTTCCTATCATCCACTTGCTTCATTCTAATCAAGCCACAGTCCCCTGAGCAAAGGGGTTGGAGGAGGTTGAGCCTGGAAGGCCCAGCATAGACAGTCTTAGTTCCCTCCCCCTCTCCCTCTTCTACCGTCTCTGGAGCCTCAGGAGCTGTAGGAAGACGTGGAGGGAAAGTAAAGAATTCGTTAATAAATTAGCAGGTTCTCTTTGGAACTGGCTAGCAGCCCTGTCTCTGCAGATATACACCAGCAGGCAAGACCTCACAGTCTTTGCCTGCCATCCTTGGCCAGGAGGGAAACAACCCCAGGCCCACAAACAGGACCAGGGGCGAGGGCAGAGCCTGGTGCACAGACACACTGATGGTTAAGGGTGCGGAAATGGTGTCATTTTCAAGAAAGCAACATTTCCTGCTCAATTCGGGAGAATAGCTCCTAAGCTATTTACATTTTGAAAGAAGGAGAGAGAGAGAGAGAGAGAAAGAGAGAGAGAGAGAGAGGCCCTTCTTGCCTGTTGTGGTTATAAAGCATACCATTTTGCCTTTGTCTGGAATCCACTAAATTATCACGGTTATTTTGCAATACAGTTTCCTTCCTTAATGCCAGGCACGGGGAGTGGGAGAGGGGAAAAAAGGCAAATGGAAAATTAATTTTCAAATCATACAAAAATCCAAAGGACTAATTTATAAATTAACTGCATAGATAAAAGTGGGAGATGAGAAAGCAAGATGGGGAGGGAACAACCTGATTATTTTAGAATTACTCTATGGGGAGGAGAATCAGGAGGTGGTTCAACTTGAGGGGGGACAGAAAATTGCCATTTTCTGTGGAAGGTATGTGACCCCATAAAACTAGGGAAAAGGTGTTATATTCAGAGGTTGTAATTTTATGCTTTGATTTTTTTTTTTTAGCAACAAGTATCACAAAGATCTAAACTAATTGATGGCCAAGTTCCTTGGCCCTTCTCCAAACAGCAATATAGATTCAAGTGTATGTTGCTTAAAACTATTTCTGGAACAGTGTGAAACATGTAATAAAAGTCATTTTATTACATACTGGAGCTTCCCCCCCCCAGAAACATAAATACTCAAATGACACCTGGAAATCTTAGCTTAATACTATTCCTAATGGGTTAAAAAAATCACCCAGCATCTGAAAGGGAGTCGCCACATAATAAAAATCTAAACTGTTAATCCATTTTAACTCATTCAAAACAGCCTGCGGTTGGCGTGTGGGTGGGTGGATGTGGGTGGGTGGTTGGTAGAGGAGGGGCGCCCCACCGCGAAGGGACCCCCACATCAGACACACTTGTTCCAATGTGGTCTATCTAAACCACATTCCCCTTAAAGAAAGCAGTTCTAGCCTTCAAAAAGGAGGAGGAGGAGGAGGAAAAGGAAGAAGAAAGAGGAGGAAGAGGAGGAAGGAAAGGAAGAAGAAAGAGGAGGAGGAAGAAGAAAAGGAAGAAGAAGAGGAGGAGGAGGAAGAGGAGGAGAAGAAGAAGAAGAAGAAGAAGAAGAAGAAGAAGAAGAAGAAGAAGAAGAAGAAGAAGAAGAAGAAGAAGAAGAAGAAGGAAGAAGAAAGAAAG
>NW_012267231.1:6344725-6354774 GCF_000151885.1 Dipodomys ordii | reverse complement strand
AGAAGAAGAAGAAGAAGAAGAAGAAGAAGAAGAAGAAGAAGAAGAAGAAGAAGAAGAAGAAGAAGAAGAAGAAGGAAGAAGAAAGAAAGAAGAAGAAAAAGGAAGAAGAAAGAAAGAAAGAAGAAGAAGAAGAAGAAGAAGAAGAAGAAGAAGAAGAAGAAGAAGAAGAAGAAGAAGAAGAAGAAGAAGAAGAAGAAGACAGAAATATTTGCACCTGGAAAAAAAATAAACACGGATCTGAAAGTTGCAGCCACACTGCCTGGCACGAACTCTCTCTGGCCAGGCAACCCCCAAATCACCTCCCCTGCTCCTCCCCACCCCCCCCAAATAACCCCTTCACCCTCCCCCAGGGCCTCAGCCTGGCTTTCCCTGGGGCGGAGAGGGGAACAGACGACCAGGCCCGAGAGCCGCGAAGCAGCTCAGCCAAACCCTCCCTCTTTCCCCTCCCAAGCGTCCACCGCACCCCACGCTGCCCATTGTCCGCGGTGATCGGTGACCCCGAGAGCGAGCGGCTGCTTCAGTCTTTAAAAAGAAAAAATCTGGTCTGCGATCCAGCCCGGGCAAGGCGGGTTCCCGGCTGCCACCCGGTCGTGTTCACACAGGCTGGCTGCGGGGCGGACAGAGATCTGCAAAAATCCGCTGAGACCCCCCCTCCCCTCACCAACACCCCCCACCCCACCCCGCACCCCTGATGCCCGCAGCCCCTGACACAGCAGCATTGAAGCCGGGCCCGGAGGTCCCCCGAGGTCTCGGCGTGTGACAGTACTCCACATAGCGGGTAGATGGCACAATTTTCTAACATTTAGAGAGAGGAACCCACGCTGGGAGCAATAAGTCCATTTAAAAGCCCTTTATTTAAGAGGAACAAAGATAACTGACAGGCGCAGTGCGGAGACATCTCAATGAAATTTCCAAAGAAGAAAGAGAGAGAGAGAGAGAGAGAGAGAATGAATATTAGAGGCCGGAGCAAGTGTGAATTCGGAGAGTCTTGAGGCCAAGCACTCTTCCTCCTTGCTGGAGAAAAGAGAAAGATAAAAGATCAAAAGAAAGAAAGAAAGAAGGAGGTAGTGGGGTCAATGGACCTGTGTGGGTTAAGGATCACAGCTCCCCACCCCCAACTAAATTCTGAAAATCCACAAGCCCTAAGAACTTTCCAGTGGCCCGGGAAGGCTGGGACAGGGACAAGTGGCTGGGGAGAAATAAGATCCGTTTAGAGAAAAAGACTTGAAAGTTTTTGCCTCCCTACCCCCATCCTCCCCTCCATCTATGATTTAACAAAAGCTACCTCTGCTTTGGCTTGATGAGGGGGGGGCTAGGGAGGGCTTCGGGTACCACATAGGGTCAGTTCTGGGGGGGTACCCTGGAGTACCCTACATCCCACTATCTTGTTGGAGAGCAGAACTCTCTGGATCTTAAAGGTGTCTTTTCTGGAATAGCTAAGTCCCCGCTGCCCGTATGCCAGGTCCTTGAGATTTGGTCAGAAGGCCACTTGTCGATTCAAAACCAAGAAGGGTGTGCGCTTTGATGTGTCCCAGCAAACCCAAACTGCCCATGTTTGTGTCCCCACCATCTCTGGATCTATAAGGCAAAGACCACCCCTCCCACATACCTCCCTCCTCTGAGCAGGCCATACTAAGTCCAAACGGGGGGGGGCGCAGAGGAAAGGATGAGAAATGAATGAGTCCCCCTTGGCCCTCCCGATCTGGTCTTGTTCACCCCCACCCCAGCTACGGGGAAGGGGCGCAGCGCGCGCACCGAGGGGTGTCCAATGATTGCATTTGGATGGGTGCTCGGCGGCGGCGGTGTCGTATTTGCTGGGTAAACCTCCCTCGCGGAGCTGCAAGGCGAATCCCCGTTGATAAATCCATCATTACCGTTTGGATTCAGGGAGTCGGGCGCGCCACTAAATTCATCTTACATTTGTAGCGCTTTAATAGACATTTATTAAATGCTTTTAGAGAGAGGCATGGGGTGCGTGATTGCATCCTAGTTACAGACAGAACATAAAGACTCACGTTAACACCCATTTGCAGGAAGGAAGGCAGAGGTGTATGGGGGTGTGTGTGGTAAGGCTTAGGGATGGAAGCAGAGGTGAAATGGGGAGGGGGTTCGGGGTAGCCTGGTAGGGATTCAGGCAGGAGAGGCGAGGTCCGCGGGAAGTCTCGGGCTGTGGAGAGGAAAAGTAACCTGCGAGGTTTCCCTTTCCTCGTGTCCCAGTCCCCCTCATCTGCTGGGTGTGTGGGAGAGAGATGAGGGGTGTGTGTGGGAGGGGTGGCTCCTATTTTCTCTGCAAGAGTACCACCGCTGATTGTGCTGTCTCCAGGTGTTTCTTCCCTTTCCCCTCTTCTCTACCCCACACCTCTCCAACCGCCACTCTTTAGAACAGGCTGCCACTCTTTAGAACAGGCCGACTAAGAAGGAAGCAGCAGGAGCTAGGCCCTCCAAGCTTTTCCCCCCAAGGACGCCTTTTAAAGCATCCTTTCCAGGCCCTGATCTAACCACAGCGCTTCAGAGCTAGGCTGGGCATCGCAGCAGGAGGCAGATGTGCAGGCCTCTCTGCTGGGCAGCCTCCCTGGCCTGACAGGCTGAAGAATTCCCCATCTGCCCCAAGTGCTGAAGCACCTCCCCAAACCGTGGTTGCACCTGCAGCCTGGAGGTCTGCCCTTCGCTTAGCCCACACCCCTGGATTTCAGTCTCAGGGAGCTGGGCCCAAAAGGAAGCCAGAGTCTCCCAAAGGGCCTATATAACACTTGCAGAAATGCCTCCAGTGGACTTCACCTAAAGGATCAGAGTCCCCCTGAACCCAGGGTCCCTTCCCCCGAATCCATCAGCTCTGCGCTCCTCCTCCGCTAGCACTCTGCCTGTCTTCATAGCCACTGATCTCTTCCTGCCCACCCCAATCCACCCAATCCCGGACAGTAGCCTGCTGGATTGGTGGGGGGGGGGGAGGGATAGACTGGCCCTGGGTAAGAAACACTTCTGCTATCTGAAAGTTGCCATAAGAAAATAAATACAAGTGACATTGTACTGGGCCAAAGCTCATTAGTTCGTTGTCCAGGCCTAATAAAGGAACAGAAGCGCAAATTATAGAGTTCAGCTTCAACACACGCTCTGTCACCCGAGATCAGCGCACAGAGAGCTTGATTCCAATTGCTTCGAACTTGCTGCGCAGTTCGCTCCCCCCCACCTCACTCGCCTCCCCCCCCACCCCTCCTGGCAAGCAGGAGGTTGGGGAGAAAAAATATAGTTCCAGAGGGGGTAATGATCAAGGTTTTCCTCTCGGAAGCCCGCACCACCTCATTTCCCATCAGTAATCCCAATAAAATTAACGTGGTGGCTGCGATTGAAAAGAGGTGGGCACAGGCAGAACACGCTCTTCTCTTAGCAAAAGGTAAAAGGCAAAAAAAAAATGGCCTTTTGTTCAACTAATTAACGAAGGCCCAACTCCAAAAGCAGATGTGTTTGCTTAGCTAATCACACGCATTTTTCTTTCAAAGAATGTCATTTCGAGGTGGCCATGGGTGGGGGGGGAGGGATCAGAGAGAGAGACCACCACTCCCTAAGCCCTTTCGGCCTAGGGGTTTCTCACCCCAAGCTGAATTTAGGCAGACAATCTCTCACACCTTTCTTCCTCTGGCTCTACCCCTAGAGGCCCACAAAGGGGCAGGAACCTCCCGCTAGCCCGAAGGCCAGACTTGCAAGTCACTAAGGGGAGAGGAAAAAAAAAAAAACAACAACAACTTTTAATGACACAGATGCCATATTAAAGGAGGCAGTTTTACAATTCACTTTGAATAGGACTCTAACTTATTAGAAGTGTGTTATCAGAGGGATGATAAGATTTATAACTCCACGAGTCAGCTTTACACCTTAATGACGATAGATTTTTTTTTTTTAAGAGAGGAAATCTGTTCTCTATTAGAGAGGAGATGAGAATCCCTTCCCAGTTTTCAGGCATTTACAGTCAGATTCAGGACAGATACCAAGCAAACCTTTTGTATCCCCAGATGAAAGATTTCCCCCCCCCTTCCCTTTCCTCTTTGACCATGAAACTAGGTCTCCTGGTTGGGTAAGCACTTTGCTCAGCTTTTTAAACCTGAATAGAAGAGAGAGGAGAGATAGCAGAAAGAACTGGAGATGATGGAGCTGGAGCTGGAGTTCCCGCTCCAGTTCACATAGGGGGGGAAAAATCACCATTTCCTCCATCTTTCTTTACCATAGATAAAACAGTTTTCCCCTAAACCAATACAGTAAGCAAACTTAAAAACAACAAAAACAAACTGGGGTCCTATTACAAACCAACGCCCAGCACTAACTGCTTTAAAATTACTGCATAATTAGATTTAGTTGAATTTCACCATTAATTAGGCAGCCGCACTGCAGGGAGTCTTTGAAATCTGAGAAAACGGGAAAAAAATCATCTGAAGCACTTTTTTTTTTTAAACCCAACTTCAATAAATCTCGAGGAGGGCTGGAATTCTGAATATACCTTGCTTGCTTCTCTCTCCCAGGCCAGTCAGGGCTTTCCTAGGCCCAGGATAGGGCTTGGAATTGGATGTGGGCAGTGATTCTCCTGATTGATCTACCAGAGCTTTCTGAACCACAGGCCCAGGAAGGACTCTCTCTCCTCTCTCTCTCTCTCTCTCTTTCTCTCTGGGAGGCCCAGGTGAACCCCACTACTGCCCCGGTGGCCTCTCACAACCTATTATTAGGCCCAGCGCAGGCAGCATATCTGAGTGGCTGCGACCACCCTGCCCGAACAGCAGCTTTCATTCAGTTCTGCGATCAGCTTCCACCACCCTGCCAAATCTCATACCATCTCCTGCACACCAAACACCCCCACCCCTTCCACCATCACCCCTACACACACACACACACACACACACACACACACACACCTCGCCCCAACTTTGACATACAAGCCAGCAAGTTCTGCCCAAGTTCAACGGGGGTTGGAAACCATTCACCCACCCAACCCTCTCCCTCTGCCCTTGAATGAATGAGCACGGGAACTGACCGGCGCCTGGAAATCCTGGCTTCTCCCCCCCTCTCTCCCCTTCCCTCCCCGCGCCCCAATACCATTCAAATGTGTAAGATCATTCGCAGATGCGGATGGGGGGGTTGTTATTATAATTATTATTATTAATTTAAAAAAGACTTCTTGCAAGGAGAAGAGATATGCAATCAGCTCTTTTGACTCTAAGGTGGTGGCGGTGGAGGGTTGTGTTGTCCAGAATCGGGGTACGGGGGAGGGCAGGGGGAAAGGGTACAGGCCGCTACCCATCATTTCCCTACGCATTCCTCCTTGCTTTAATTACAGAATCATCGAGGGCTGCACACTTGGCCAGCAAGAGTTTAAAAGAGGGTGTTTTTTTTTCTTTTTTTCGGCCTGCAGATGGAATGGCCCTTCGAGCACCCCACCCCCCCCCCCTTTTTTTTTTTGGTCCCCAATGTGTTTCCTATTACCGGCTGCGCCGAGCCTGGCAGCCGGGCGCTCGCGGTGCATGGGAGACGCCATGTTGGCTCAGCTCAGAGGACCAAGTCAAAAGCTAGCCTCAAGGCAGAGTTTCACACGCTCCGGGTCCCCCACGAACGCCCCCCCCACCCCACTCCCTCGCCTCCGCCTCCCCGTCACCCCCGGCCCGGCCCAGGCCGGAGCCCGGCCCGCGCGCGCAGCGCCCCGCACCCCGGCTCTCCCGGGGCGCTGGGGGAGGGGGATTCTGTACGTGGGGGCGGGGGGCTGTGGGGGGTCGGGGGGGCCGTGCGCTTTCCCATAGCTGCTGCCAGCCCCTCCAGTCCCCCCCACACCCCTCCCTAAGCCCACCCCAGAGGCGAACCCCTAGCCCCGGACCGTCGCCTGCTAACTTTGAGCCATAGCTAGCTCCTGGGAGGCCCAGGGCCAGAGCTACTGGAGAGCTAGGAGAGCAGCGAGCCGGGCGGACGGGCTGGGATCCCCCCCCCCCGTGCGCGCTCACACACACACACACACACACACACACACACGCACACCCCTGCCCTCCCTCACAACCTCAGTCCACCCCCAGGGTTGTTTGAAAGTGGCCAAAAGCAGAGATCCTCTCTCTCTCTCTCTCTCTCTCTCTCTCTCTCTCGCTCTCGCTCTCTCTCTCTCTCTCCAACGACTATTGTTGCATTTCGAGTCTTAGTGAGTTCTCTCTCACACACCCCCGAGCGTCAAGAGAGGAGGGGAGGGGGGTCAGGTTTGGGAAAAGAAATTAAGCGAGCTCAGATCAGATGGAGGAGAGAGAGAGAGAGAAAAACAGAGAGAGAGAGAGAGAGAGAGACAGAAGGGGGGGACCCAGCAAGGAAAAAAAGAGACACTTAAAGTCGCCATGTTTAGCTGCTTTTTAAAAGATGTCGTCAATTTCACACAGGACACCCTCGCTGGGTCTCAGCCCTCTTCTTTTGTCCAATTCAGTCCCAGCAAAGATCTTTTGTTCTAACTCAGCATGAAAAGAAAAACTTTCTTTAAATGCAATAAACTTAAACCGAACTCAAGACTCCAAACAGATCCTCCTCCGGCCACTCTACACACATACAAGGGGTTTTGTTTTAAGCAGCTAAAAAATTTTGTGTCCTGGGTATCTGCCTGAGAGACCCCCAAGCTTATTGCTGAAACTTAATGAGAGAGAGAGAGAGAGAGAGAGAGAGAGAGAGAGAGAGAGGAAGAGAGGGGGTGATTTTTCAACATCTACCAACACATGCTTATAGCCATAATAAAACAGGGACTGTCTTTTGCTTTGAAAATCATAAATTATAATTTAATGCCAATAATAATTTACAACAAATGGCTGTTTACAATAAGCTAACACAAAACAAACAAGGAAAAAGGCCTGCGTTTTACTTATTAGAGAAAACTTCACACGCTCACACGGATAGTACTTGCAAGAGAACATAAACAACAACCAACCAAAGCTCCTAAGGGTCAGATACTGCACTGTCAGAACAGACTTGTATTTATATATGTATATATCTACAGCAAGAAGCTGAGGGTCACATAGACAACTCTGCCCAAATGCACACATCAGACAGATTGCTTGGGTCTGCATGTATGGACTCGAAAAGGGGTATCAAAGTTAAATACACATTGCAAAAAGAAGGGAGGACAAAAAGGAAAAGAAAAACAACCCAATACCTCTCCTTTTACCCTCCTCCTCATCCTCTCTACGCCCCAATTTTAAGATGAAGCCACCGTCTAGCAACGTGTTTTGAGGGAGGGTAGCTTGGAAAGTCCAAATAAAAACAAATTACAAGCTTCCAGCACCCAAGCCTTTTCTTTTTTCCCCCAAACCAGAGAAAGAGAAAGGGGGAGGGGAGGGTGAAGCTGGTCCGGGTAAGATTAAAAGAAAATAGTTACTACTTCCAAATCAGCCTTCCCTGTAAAGTTTCCTTCCTTCTTTCTCCTCTCTTCTTTTGCTTTATTTGGCTGGTAAGGACAAAGGATCCCAAGTGTAGATTAGATACCTACACAATCTGAAATGTCCAAATGTCGGTATGTTCATAACTCCAATGGAAAAGATCCTTTTGACCTATATCTGGCCAAGCTCTAAGAAACAGAGCTGAGGGTGGGGGAGTGGACAGCCAATCTTACTGCAAGCCATATATATCATATACATGAGATATATGACATGGCATATCATATATACATATATTTTTTTTAAACAGACCTTTCAGGGCTCTAAGCTACACCACTGAACTGGAAATTCTCCCCTCAACCATGCTAGATGAGAACGACAGAATCTATATATTTCAAAAATCACACCTACTTAAGGAAAAACTCTTGCATTGTAAACAACTGCCCTCTACTTCCAATGCTATGATTCGCTTGCTTGAGTTCTCTGCACAACTGTCAGAAATGTACAAAAGAGTATTTTTTTCCTGATCATAAAATAGATACTGATCTCAAGATTTCTAATACTTTTCACAATACTTCCCTAAGCAGGCACTTAAGTGTGACAAATATAAGAGCCTTTTTTTTTTCCTGGAAAATCCATTTTTAATTAAAAGGAGGATTAGGTGAATGGGGGCGGCTTCCTATATCAGTGTGGCACTTTTCTAAACCATAGATAAACCATTAACTTCAGCTTCCTTAACACCCCCCTACACACACCCAAATTAAACAGGCAAATACACTAGTCTACCTTTTTTGCAGAAACTGATTGAGGGGGTGTAAACAAATGGAGCCCCCTTTCCCAGGGCTCACAAGGGCTCTCCGCCACAGAAAGACAGTAAGTGTGGACAGCAAAACAGGTTTCAGATATCAAATAATATTTTAATTTCTGAATACTTTCAATTTTCCTTGGAATATAACACACAAAGACTCGACCAAACAGTTCAGTTATTATAACTTTTACAGTATACAGAAATGTTGCACTTAAAAAAAAAACCTTCAGTTTTTTTTTTCAAAAACACAAACTGTAAACTCTAAGATACTCAGTCACGTTACCTATAAGTGCCAACAGTGTTATTTTGTCATGCTGATTTCAATGGTATTTTTTTAAAAAGGGAAAAATATCAACAATTATAATACAAAGGGCTTGCAAATATACAAACAGATTATAGGATTTTCATAACAATTCAAGAACTAAGGGAAGGGGGGAACCCAATTCAAATTACAAAAGTTCACTTTTTGTTTTTAAATTCAAAACCTCAGCCTGTGTCTTGGACACACTCCTGGACTACCAATAAATTCCACAGTTCATTCTCTTTCTTTTTAAAAAGCTAGGTTTATCATGGCATAGGAGGGGGGGCAGGGGAAAGTTAAATGTGATGAGTGGTTCCTTCAGTTTCCTAATTATTAGAGTGCTTAATTTCACCTACAATTTTTTGGCCACCTCTTGTAAGTGCATTTCCAGCCTCTGAGTTGTCTTTTAAACGTTTTATGTCTTCCTATGATATTTTTCATGGACTCAGTTTTAATTCTTGCAGAACATATATTTTAATGATACACAGTTTTTTTAGAAGCCAAGATTATATCAAAACTTATTATAGAACCACAGAATAAACTGGTTTGGAACCAGAAAAGTACAAAAAAATTTAAAAAAAAAACAGCTAGAGATACATAGACACAGGACAATTAATAATTTGGAAAAAAAAAGACTTACTTTCTCCATTCTGCTAATTTTCTCCCAATTTCCTTAAATGCACTTTTAGCAATAGTTTTCAAAAAAAATTACCAAAAAAGAAAAAAAGACTAATTTCCTTTTTTATACAAAAATGATAAGTAGCAAGTTGTTCTGACCAACACAAGAGTTTTTTTCAATGCATTCTGTAAAAGTTCATGACAGTCTTTTTTTTTGAAATTCACAGTCCATTAATTTCTTCCCCTCTCTTCATTTTTTAAGCAAACTTGTAACATCCTTTTACCTCCTTTCTGAACAGAAGGGAATTAAGCAAACAAAACCAGTCTTTTGCCTTTTCTTCCTGCGTGTTTTCACTCTCCCTTCTTATTTTGATTTATTTATTTATTGAATTGCCATATACGGCCAGTTAAAACTGCTGCCAGAAAGTAACATATCCCGGATGAGGGTTTCGATGGGGGTTTTACCTACCAAACGGACGAAAAACAATTGCTCTATGACTGAGGAAGACACCGTGCGCAGAGAGGGCAGGCGAAGCAAAAGCTTTCCGAATCGCGTTGGCTGGTTGGGGTACTGGCTCCTAACGTACTCTTCCAAAGCACACTGGGACTTTTCCTGCAAGCTTTCCACGTGGGCTACATCAGAAAGACCACAGGCATCTGGAAGAAAGTTTAAAGAGAGAGGAGAGAGAGAGAGAGAGAGAGAGGGAGAGAGAGAGAGAGAGATTCAGTCATCAGATTAAGAGGTTTGAAATGGGTCATCCAGTGTACATACAGAGTTCTGTCAAAACTGCCCAACTAGACTAGGTCCTAGTGCTTAATGCATTTGGAAACTTAAAAAGGGTGTGTGTGTGTGTGTGTGTGTGTGAGAGAGAGAGAGAGAGAGAGAGAGAGAGAGAGAGAGAGAAAGAGAGAAAGGGGTTTGCTACAGCCTATCATTTATGCAATAACG
>NW_012267231.1:6338157-6344675 GCF_000151885.1 Dipodomys ordii | reverse complement strand
GAGAGAGAGAGAGAGAGAGAGAGAGAGAGAGAGAGAGAGAGAAAGACAGAGGGGGGTGTCCTGGAGTGTTTGATTCAAAATCAAACACACTCAGGGAGCTCCGGGCTTTCTCTGGCCTCTCCAGTCCTCAGTCCTCACGTTGGGTGCTTGGGAGGCCTAGGCAAAAGTGCACTGGGTGAATCTGACCCAAGTCAGCACACAGATAGACAAACAGATGAACCCAAACTGCCACCGCTCCTCCCCCTCATCCTCTGTAAATAACAGTTTGGCCTATAATTATATAGGATGGGGGTGGGGGTGGAGGGGGGCCACAACCTGGCCCAGCCCGGAATGGCGTCCACCATCCAGCTTCAGATTCTCCCCCAAAGAGGGCGACTCATTTTTCCCCAGTCTTTGAAACTGATTTAAGTGGTCCTTTAAAACTGATCTTGTCAGTTTAGCCCATTGAAGGGCAGCCATGCAAACTGTGATCTCTCTGTTCATTTGAGCTGTTTCTCTCCCCCCTTTTCTTCTCTCTCTCTCTCTTTTTGTCCCACTCCCCTTTATTTTATTTTTTTAAAATTTAAATCCAGGTTCTTCCAAGAAGTATCCCCAATCTTCCCCCTCCCTACTCCAACCCTCCCTGTTATCTGCAGCAAAACACTTTTCTTTCTTTCTTTCTTCCTTTTCTGATATGTGAAAATACAATAAGTGCCTTTGAAATGAGACGCTTTCTTGGTGAAGGCGGTTCAGGTTGTGACCTGACCTTTGAGGGGCTCCCCGAGACAAGACTGGGGTTAACACATGCACATTGTGAATCATTAAAACAGATATATGAAAGCACCTTGCACCAAGTCCACTCCTAGAACCAGGGACACATGCCTCCCCCTCCTCCTCTTAGTATCTAGGACTCTACATATCTTCAGAAGGCATAGGTGTGTGGGGGGGTGAGTGTGTGTGTGTGTGTGTAATTAAAGTAGCTGTTTGTTAGGACTCAATTCCTCCACATTGGGACTTTGTGTCTCCCACTGAATCAGATAACACGGACCTTTATCTCTTTGTGAGGTGACTTACATTCTCTCCCCAGGCCTTCACAATTTGCAAATATTAATAAATTAAACTGCTATGACAGGATCAGGCATTTCTTGCTTTGAAAGACCAAGCAAGGGTAAGGAAGGCCAAGCACTAGCAATGATATGGAGAACATACAACCAACCCCCACCCACCAAGGGAGAATGTGGGTTGGATGTCAAGTTGTGGGAAAGGGGTGAATGCACTGGAGGGCTAGGGGACCATCTTGCCTCTACATTTGCATCAAGCAAACAGTCTAGACAGGAGGAGAAGAATCCAGAATCTTGATCCGACCTTCTGTATGCAGCTCTTCCATGTCCAAACTTTGCTTTCTAGTGAATTACCTAAGACTTCTGAAGACAGGATTTGGGGCAAGTGTGTGTGTTGGGGTGGGGGCTGGAAGAGGCTGTTATATATAAAGCAGCAATGCATAGAAGGCAGCGAATTGAGAGCTCAGATCCTGAAATAGGTTTAGCAAAGGACTTGGCTCCCCAGACTTCTTTCAAACAATAAAGATACAACTGTGTATCTCTCTGTCTTTTTGTTTCCCAAATAAACTACACATCTTTCCTAGTTTCCTGATTATAAGCTTCAAAAACTGCAAGTGGGTGACTGGGTTCCAAGCCCTCTGTTACTGTCCAAATGTTTGTTATTCTTAGTTGGGAACCCCTCTTTCCCTTCTCAGCTGTGACAAAGGGATCAGCTGACAACTTAGTACAAGAATGTGAAGGGGGGGAGGTAATTTCCACCCACCTAGACTCTGTTGAACTCAGCCTAGAGGCAGCCAAAAGGCTCAGGTGTGGCCCGCAATAGAAAGCCAGACACTTTCAAAAATCATTTGGCCTCAAGAGTTAATTAATATCAGATCTATTACTCACACAGGTTAAACTACATGCAAACTAATTAGATTTCATAATGCAGGCAATGATGGTTTTATATCTCCAGCAACATGCGCAGCTGCTGGCCCACGTTGGCATACACTGGGGTTGCTCTGCAAATTGTCTTTAAGTGTTTGCCTAGGCCAAAGGAGCTAGAAGCCAGAGCCCTCACCCCTTTATGTGGGTTTCTTTCCTCTCTCTTACCCCTGTCTGACAGCTCTCTTCCCTTGTGCTGCCAGTCTGCATTAGTTTAATAAGAAGGCGAATTTGAAAATTGCTGCCCTCCGGTTGGATTTGCCTCAAGCTTCAACTCCTACAGAGTTAGCAGATAAAACTTTTCCCCTGTAGGGGGAAACTTTTCTCCAGCAGGGATGGCTGCCGAGGATGCTACACTGCCCAGGGCCATCTATCTCCTCCAGGCCCAAGCTGGGTGCCAGAGGAAGTTTGAGGCTCCAGGATATTCTCTGGAGACTTAACTAGGCCCAGCAGGCTTGGACTCAAGGAAGTAAACCAGGCAGTCAGGGTCCTAGTCTGCTTACTGTTGGTGTGGAGGGGGGAGGGAGGAGGTAAGGGTAAGAGGCCTGAAATCTGTGGTATGTTCTTTGCAACCCAGCCTTCCAAGAGATGGCCAGCTAGCTACTAAGTTTCTTCTTCAAGCTGCACACCCTACTGTTTGGACTTTCAGGGTGTGTGTTGGGGAGGGGAGGAGGAAGGTTGTCTTGTCCTGGGGACACCCCTCCCCCAAATTTCTCTAGACCCTAACTGTGTACCAGGAGTCCTGGGAGGGTCCCCCTTCCCCGTTCCTACCTGAGGTGAAGAGGACTATGGCCTTGAGGCAGCTGTACTCAGCCGAGTCGACGTGCAGCGCCTTGAGTTTCTCCACTTGCTCTTGGAAGATCCGTATGTGGTCCATAAAGGCGACCACTCGGTCGGCTGACATGGGCGACGCGTGCAGGCCTGCAGCGGCCAGGAGCGGGGCGACGTGGAGGGGCATGGAGCATTGGGCCGCATTCAACACGAACAGCTCGCTCCAGGTGAGGCGCAGGAGGGCCACCTGGTCCGTGATCTGCAGGTCCGGGAAGAAAGGGATGTTCCGGGCCCACTCGACGGCGCTGAACAGCATCCTTGCGGCCAGTTCACAAATGTTCTCGATGCCCATGATGTTGTTGGGTTGCATGCACTGGCTGCCGAAGCGGGACGTGGGGTAGGGCTCGGCTCGAAGCAGCAGGGAAATATATCCGGACAGGTACGAGTGGCAGTTCAGGGGGTCCCCGTTGGTCAGCGCGAACTGCCCGTGGGTCGGCTGGGTGGGTGGCATCCTGCCCCTTTGCACCGCTGCGGGGGAGGGAAAACAGACACTGTGCAATGAGTGACCAGACTCCGTCCTTAGAGCCTTCCTCTCCCCCCCAATGCCCCCCAGGAGCCTCTACCCCAGCACGACCACCCCTCCACTCCCCCCCTAAACAAAACAAACATGTCCCAGACCCAGGGGTGGGGAGGGAGGGCAAAGAACCAGACCAGGCCTGCCATAGGTGTGCGGGATGCCAGGTGTCAGGTCACCACCCAGGCTGGCTCGGGTGGCCAGAGTTCATTGCACACTTGCTGCACCCGAGAACCCAGAATCAGCCACTTGGCTTTGGGGAGACCGGGGTTCAGGGGTAGGGGAGTTGGGAGGGTGTCCCGGTGGCTGTGGGCAGGAAGGAACTGGGGTAGAGGGTCAGGGGGTGCATCTTCCTTTTTTTTTTTTATTAACCTCTACACAGCTGGTATTTCTTATTGATGGGAAGCCAGAGGGCAGGAAGGGGGCGAGCCCAGGAGGAGGGTGGGTGACATGCGTTGGCAAAAGACACAGAGAGTGTATCCCCAGATGGCCTAGGATCACCCCCAGGATGACTGTTTCCCTCCCCCCCAAATCACACTCACCCCAACCTTTCCAACCCCCCAACTCCCACCCACCCCCCAACACAAAGCCTGACTGGCACAACTCGGAGCTAGAGACGATCAGAGAGAGTGTATAGGGGTTGGGAGGTGGGGTGAAGCGGGGGGTTGCTGGCGTCTGCCTAATCGATCGGTGTGAGCTGGGAACGGGAGAGAGGCCGGTTAAGGTGAGGAGGAAGCCGGGGAGAGGCCCAGAGCAAAATAAATTAATGAATGAATGAATAAAATAAAAGCCCAGGCAGGGCCCAAGCGAGGACCCGGGAGGAGGAGGAGGAAGAGGAGGAGGCCAGCCGGTCAGGCTGTGTTCGGAGGGCTGGAGCTGTTATCTGACTCCGGACCGGGAGAGTCGCTCTCGCAGAAACACAAAGAAAAGCCCGGCGTTGGCTTTCTCCTAGCCAGAGAGCCCGCGCCCGGCGCCCGCCCGCCCGCCCGCCCGCCGAGAGCGCCATTGGCAGAGGCCCGGCCGGGGAAGGCCACGGCGGCGCCCGGGTGAATTTCCGATCACAAAGACCCAGAGTCGCGCAGGACGAAGGCAAAGGGGACCCCATGCGCCACCCGCGCGCCCCCCGCGCGCCCAGCCCTCGCCACGGCTCCAAAGTGAAAGGAAAAATAGAAAGAAAAAAAAGAAAGAAAGAAAACCCGAGGCTCTCCCCACCCCCCCCCCGCTTTTTCTTTTCTTTTTTTCTTTCTTTCTTTTCTTTTAAAGCAGAATTGCAAATCCCAGGCCGGGTCACCGGAGGAAAGCTGGCCCGCGGCGGGCGGGCCGCGTGGACACGGCCAAACGCCTCACACGGCCATTTGCCATTTGAACCTTCTGTCCCAAAGTACAATCTCAGGTTAGGGTTTGTCGGCGGTGGTTTTGGTTTTTGTATTTTTTTTTTAAAGAGGGTGGGGGCTGGGAGAGGAGGAGGGACATTTGTTGTACATGCAGGAAAAACAAGGACAGAGAGAGAGAGATTGAGAGATTTACAGAGAGAGATTTAAAACAACAAACACCCCCCAGGCCCCCCTTTTGCAAAAAGCTGAACTCGGACGAACTCGCCATCAATGCAAAGAAAATGATCATGACTTCCCCCCCCCCCAGAGAGAGAGAGAGAGAGAGAGAGAGAGAGGTCTGCCAAAGCATACAGATCGGGGAGCTCTAGATTCCTCAGCAGACATCGCTCCTAGTATTTAAAATACCCCCCCACACCCACACTTTTGCACACTGCCGTAACGAAAAGAATAAGGCTAAGTAAGCCCCCAGACAGACAGACACACACACCGGGGTGCCCCCCACCCTCACTGCCCCGGCCCGATCGCTTCCCTCCCCCACCCCATCACCCCCCCCCCAGGACGCAGGAGCTGGAGAGCGGGGTGGGGGGGGGGAGTCCCGGGGTGTGGAGGGAGACAGGAGAGGCCGATACCTTCCCGCCTCATGCCCACTTTGAGGCACTTCTTGAGGCGGCAGTACTGGCACTGGTTGCGGTGGTGCTGGTCGATGGGACAGTTCCGGTTGGCCCGGCACGTGTAGCTCAGGTTCCTGCGCACGCTGCGTTTGAAGAAACTCTTGCAGCCCTCGCACGTGAACTGCCCGTAGTGCTTCCCGCTCGACTTGTCCCCGCACACCACGCACTCGATGTGCTGCTGCTGCTGCTGCTGCTTGTCACCTCCGGGGCCCCCGGGGCCTCCCTGGCCGCCGGCCGCGGTCTGGGCCGGCGTGCTCGCCGGGCCCCCTTGGCCGGGCGTCTGCGGCGTGTGCGGGGCACCAGGCGGCGGGCCGGGCACGGGGGGTGCCTGCGAGGCCTGGCTAGCCTGAGAGCCGGGCACTTCGTCCTGGGGGTCTCGCCACGTGCTGACTACCATGGCCATATCTATTGGGGGGGCCGCGTCCGGACTTCTTCCTGCTCCCCTGCAGCTGCGGGCGTCGGCGGGGCGGGCGGGTGTCGGCGGGGCGGCTCCCCCGGGGGTCTCCGGGTTCGGGACGCGCCGCCTTTTGTGTGAACCTGGAGCGAGAAGGACGCAGGAGAGGGCGCGCTGGGCTGGCTTAGGGTTAAGTTGATGGAGGTTGATTAGTTTGTTGTTGGTTGGTTTGTGTTGTTGTTTTTTTCCTTTTTGCTTTTGCGTTTAGGTTGTTGGTTGTTTTGCTTTTTGGCTTTTTTTGGTTGGTTTTTTGTTTTTTGTTTTTTGTTTTTGGTTGCTGGTTATTTGTGGAGGAGGAAGAGGAGGAGGAGGAAGAGGTTTTGCTTTTGCAAAAGTTTGGTCGATGGCTTGTCTGGCCCGATGTGTTTGTTGTTGTTGTTGTTGTTTGTTTGTTTGTTTCTGTCGGCTCAGCTTTGTTGCTTTTTTTTTCGGGGGGCTTTCCGTCGGGAGGGGTAGGGGAAGGGAGTTAGGGGGGGAAGAGGGACGAGTGGGAGCCGAGCGTGGAGAGAGGGAGGGGAGCGAGAGCTGCAAGTCGATTGTCTGCTTCAAGACAGAAGTAGGAGCCAAAAAAAATCTCTCCAAAGATCTCTCTCTCTCCCTCCCTCTCTCTCCCTCTCTCTCTCTCTCTCTCGTTCACTCTCTGGCTCTCAGATCGGGTGTGCAGCCTTGGAGTAGCAGCGGCAGCGGCAGCAGCAGGAGGAGGAGGAGGAGGAGGAAGAGGAGGAGGAGGAGGAGAAGGAGGAGGAGGAG
>NW_012267231.1:6165116-6337564 GCF_000151885.1 Dipodomys ordii | reverse complement strand
GCTGCCGCCGCCGCTGCTGCCGCTGCTGCCGCCGCCGCCTCTCACACATAGGGAAAGAGTCAACTCGCCGGCGGCGGCGGGGGAGAAATGATAAAAGAGAGAAAGGAGGGCAGATCACCACCTAGAAGCACATCCTTCGTGCGCAGGGGGAGGGGGAGAGAAAGACGGGAGAGAGAGAATGGACGAGGAGGAGGGGAAGAAGGGGGGAAAATTACCAAAAAGAGAGAGAGAGAGGGAGAGAGAGAGGCGGCAGCCACGGCACCCGGAGAAAAAGGAGAGGCAACTCGGGCAGAGGAGGAAGAGGAGGAGGAGGAGAAGGAGAAGAAGAAGGAGGAGGAGGAGAAGGAGAAGAAAACACACACGCGCGCACGCACACACACACGCGCGCACACACGCACGCACAGACACACACACACACACACACACACACACACACCGCGGAGAGAAAAGAACAGAGAATCAAAGTGATCAAATATGCTAAAAAGGGGGGCGCGGGAGGGAATGCGATTTATAGGCGCCGGGGCTGGCAGAAGTGGCTTCTCCGCGCTCAGCTCACTGAGCTCTCTATATAGTGAACTTTGACACGACTGCTGCAACTTAGCGCGCGTTGCCATGGCGACGGCGCGCCTTAGAAGGCAGCCGCCCGGGTTGGCCTGGCCCCGGCGCGCGCGCGCCGCCCCCTTCGCCGTCATTGGCCCGAGAGCGCAGCGGCTCCTCCCACCCCCTCCCCACTCCTCCTCCTCCTCCCCCCCCCCCACTCCCCCCCCCCTCTACCCCCGGGGCCACGGACGAACGCCGCAGCCGCCCGGTCCTAGCGCGAGCGTTGTCGTCGCCACCGCCGCGCGGGGCGCGCGAGGGACCGACCGAAGCCGGGGAAAGGAGGGAGGGGAGCAGTGGACGCGGGCCGGGAGTGGGGGGGAGGGGAAGGGGGGCGGGGAACCGGGTGGCCGCACACCACCCCGGTCTCCAAGTAGGGGGGGGGATGGGAGTGTGGGGGGGAGAAGGGCGCGGGGAAGCGCGGTCTCTCTCTCTCTCTCTCTCTTCCCCCCCCCGATCGCCCTGCGCCCCCAGGGCACCCGGGCACCCGGGGTTCCCGCCCCCGGGGCGGGGGAGGTGAGCGCGGGGCGCGCGCGCGCACGCACACACACACACACACACACACACACACACAGACACACACGGACACACACACTCCTAGCACGCCTCTTAAAGGAGAAGCTTTGCCTGGAAATCCAGGACTTTGCCTCTCTCTTGTAACTTGGGAGCTGCCACGAAATCCGCCGCACGCACAACACCGTGGATCCCCCCTGGCTCATTTACCCCCCACACACCCCCGGCCCCCCACCCCCGGCGCACGATACCCGAGAAAGAGAAAAGTTCCCAGGGTTGGTGCCCCCCCCATCTCTCCTTTATTGTAGTGAGGTTTGGCAGTGGAGATGGGGAAGGTGGGCGCGAACTGAGCATGAGGGCATTTTTCCAAACGGAAAGATTTGGATAGATCCGGGTGATGGCCAATCCTTGTTCTTCATCAAGTCTCACTCATCTCCTTGCTCTGTTGGGTAGCTCTCTGTGTGTGTGTGCACATGTGTGTGTACACGTGTGTGTGTGCGCGCGTGTTCTTCCTTCTTTTTGTTACATGAGGGAAAGGAATCCCTCGGTATCCCTCCTTTCCTGGTAGGGTTAACACTTCTTGGGTTGGCGGCCTGACATTTTTAATTGCTCAAATAAAGCATCTCTCAGATGCTGAGAAGCAGAAGGAGTAGAGTTCATCTCATTGTCGTGACGCAATGAAAATAAATGGTGCTCAACTTTATTCTCTCTCGTTGGTTTCAGCTAACTGACAAGCAACTGTGCTGACACACACCCAGTCGTGATAAGAGAAGGCAAAGACGCTGATGGACAGGCAGAGGCCGCCGCTCAACCTCCCTCCATCCCCCCAGGCAACCCCCCCTCCCCGTGCCAACACACATGTAAGCGCACATGTATCAGATGTATCAGGGGACACAGACAAAGACTTCTGAGACTCTGCTTCGACGTCGCAGGACAGTTGAGTGCCGAAATCATTGTTCTCCAAGTTCCCTTTGCACATTCATCTAGTCATTACAACACACCCAGAGATCCTTCTCCAAATTGCCATTACCCATAGATCTCACCAGAACCACACAACAAGCCATATTCTACCTCGAGAGAATCAGTGCAAAAAAGAGAGAGAGAGAGAACAACTTCAGAGCCGAAGCTCTTCCCGCTCACAGTACTAACACAATCACTGATAGAATCGGGGGGCTTTGCCTTCCAGGGTAGCATCAGACGCATCGAACGGTCCCCGTGTGCCACACGCATTGTATTCCATTGTAGCAACCTTGCTGTTTGATCAGTGGATCCGAATTATTTCACATGATACCAGCAAAAAAAGAGGGTTCCATCTGTGATACACTGACACCCACCAGCCACCCCAGGTCCACCAGCAATTAGAATCTTTTCCTCCACAGTTGCCTGAGCTACCACCGAGAATTAAAACAAGAACACTCTAGAGTAAATGGATACATTCAGAAAAGCACCTCTGGTGACTTAAGAAATCAATTGATGAGATAAAGAGATTAAAACATATAAAGACCCACGTATAGTTCACTTGTGTAGACTGCAGTTTCCATTCAGTTTCTTTATTTTTAACACACACACACACAGGCAGAACACTCCAAGTAAGAACCACACAAAGATGAAGGCAGATAGAGGCTGGGTTTTAAGCTTCACCCTCGAGCCCTCATCGCCTTTGCTTGCTCTGCAGAACTCATATATTTTGCCCAAGCTGCAGGTGCTATGATTATTTGGACATTATAAAAAAAAACCAATATATAAAAGGCACTGATAAGTGCTTAGCTTGTCACAGGGTCAAACCAGGCTGAGAATTTTAGGTTAATTACAAACACCATGTAAGTTTTGCCTCAAGTGAGCGGGAAGGAGGGAGAGAGATCATTTCAGAAGACAAGGTTTTGTGTTTTATTTGTTATTGTTGGTCCCCCCCCCCATATCCCCCGACTTTCTTTCAACTTCTATGATTCCAGGAAGAATGCGGGTAATGTCAGATGAAAGGCAACCTTAAGCGTAGAGTGGTACTAGGATTGAGATGAGAACTCTAATGGATATTCCCATTTCAACTTAAGAGAAGACAATAATAATTGATTATAGGGAAATCTTAATCTTTTGCCTCCTGAGGGCAAAGATTCCATAGTAAAATCACTTTAAACAGCCATGCGAAGGGATGATTTTGAGGAGAAAATGCTTTATGGAGAGATTTTTTTGGGGGGGGGCATTTGAAAGTTCTGCTGGCTTTAGATTAAAAATGAAAAAAAACCCAAGTATCTGTCAAAAGAGTTGGAGTCAGATATGCACAGACCACAGGGATCTCCTGTACTTGGGGATTCATTCAGTTATAGAACTGACTGTCAAAAAGGGAAAAAGTATCACTGTATAAATTGTTGTTCATTTTATGGCAGAAGAGACAGGACAGTGGTCAGGAAGAAATAAAAAGGCAAAAACTATTTAAACATGTCTTCGTCAAAAGATATTCATTTGCCTTGACCCTAAGATTAAAAAGCTCCCAGATTAAAAGGTAAATATCCATCATTGTTATCTTAAAAAAAAACTCAGCCCACTCTTTTATTGCAGATGTAAATTTATTTTAATGAGAGGAAAGGCTAGCTTTAATTTTGCTAGTGAATGTTGGAGGGAAAAAAATCCCCATTTGTCTTAATCTAAAAAAAAAATCCAAACACCTAGGATTATGATTTTTTTTCTTCTTGCAGAAAGTGGGTGGATGATCAGTTCATTCTTTACAGATTAAATCACAATATGAATACAGACCCCAGCAAATGCAGAGTTTAACTCTGAACTCAGGGAAGCCAGTGGTCCTCTACGATTCATTGAATTTCCCCCCTTTCCCTCAATCTCGTCCGTGTGTGTTTTTCTCTTCTACCGTGCTGCAATCCATGAATAGGGAAAGGGCTGTCCATTGTGTCCCTCTGAACCCCCAAGTCAATGCAATTTTTAACCACTGGCTTGTGGTACTTTGAAAATCACCAGGGGCTGTCAGAGTTGGGTCCTCTGAAAAATTTACAGTGCTAAATCAGAGCATATGTTGGCAGGGGGAAAAAAAATTGCTTAAGATTGGAGCAAGTGCAGTATGTGTCTGCCCCCTAGTGTAAGAGTCCTGGCTGCCTAAAATTCAACTTTAAAAGAAAAGCAGCTCTTAAAGGGAAACGACTTGGGGCTCACGTAGGCATCAGAGAGAATGAAACTTCTGTACATTTTAATCTGAATAATTCTTCAGGAATTAAAATTAATTGGCTCTGGTTTGCTGGGACTGTACTCCAGCTCCTCGTCTCTACGTTGCCCGGAGTCAATGGTGAAGAGGTGATTTTTTTTTTGAACTGGGTTTATGTGCGTCCCCCCCCTTTACTCCCTCCTCTTTTTTCCCCTCTTCTTTCTGTCTATGTCTTCTCTCTCTCTCTCTCTCTCTCTGTCCTCTCTCTCTCCCTCTCTCTTTCGCTCTCTCTCTCGCTGGCTTTTTTCTTTTTTCTTTCTTTTTTTTTTTTTTAATGAAGAACCATCCCTTGAACATTTTGGACAGAGCACAGAATGGCTTCTTAAGTCAGCCCGGCGCGGTTGCATTAGCCATAAGGTAGAGATTGGCCTGAAATCAGCTCGCCGGCTTCACCCACCTCCCCCCCGCCCGATGGTGAGTACTCTCGCTCGGCGACGTCGCGGTTCTCCATAGCTTATTGCTTAGCCGATCGCTCTGGCTTTCCCCAGCCCGCGGCGCAGGGCGCCCAGCGGGCCAGGGCGCTCTCTCTCTCTCTCTCTCTCTCTCTCTCTCTCTCTCTGACTCTCTCTGACTCTCTCTCTCCGCCTGTCCTGGTGCTGTCACCGGCTCTAGGTTACCAGATAAAAGCGCAGAGAAAAGGCAAAGCGATCGGCGCCTTCGGCCTCCGCGGCTCCTGGGCTTGCTAGCAAATCCAGTCGTCTGCCTGCTTGGTTTGTTTGGTTTTTTTTCCCCCCCTTCTTTTTCTTTTAATAGGACTGGTTTGCAGTTTGCTGTATAGAAGGAAATGAGTTTGAGGACACAGGGCTGAGGAGAGGAGAGCGGTGGTAGTCTTTAGGCTTTGGTTTAATCATATTTTGGCAGCTTAGCAATTGCATTCCCCCCCACCCCGCCTCCCCTCCTTCCCTACCACACACATGTAATAAAATATGGCATCGCAGTGAATTGATTCACCACCACTACCACCCCCTCCTCCCCAGCCCCTTTAAACCACAGTTCTAGGCATCTCATACAGGTTAGCAAACCGATTTTCTGCAGAAAAAAAAAAAACAAGTCATTTCCACCCCCCCCCTCAGCAACACCCCCCCCAACTCCACACAGCACAAGGAAAAAAAAAAAACGTGAGAAAGGAGAGAAAGAAGAGGGGAAAAAAATACTGTAAGTCAACATACCAAAACCATATTTGCCTTGTTCAAGGTCCCAGACCGCTTGCATCTTCCTTTTAAACTGGAATGACTCTCCTTTAGTTTGGCCGGGGTGGGTGGAATAAAATGCTTTGTTGGCCCCCAGGAGGAAAAAAAAAAAAGATGTGACTTTGATAATTAAAGAGAATCTCTTCCTCGGTGTTTATCTAAGCGATTGTGCAAACTGATTTAAAAAAAAAGAAAAAAAAAGAAAAGAAAAGTAGGCACAGCCTGCAGGGAACAAGAGAAAAGGTAATGGGGGGGAAAAACCCACATCCACCTCTGAGAAGTGCTTGCCTATGTATTAGGTGTTCTCAGCGTTGAAAAAGCCTGCACACTAACTTTAGAGAGACAAGGTTTTCAGGGAGCTTTGTAACACAGCTGCTGAGGAATGCGAGCCTCGCCTTTAAGAAAAAAAAAAAAAAACCCAAACCGTAGGTAGGAGATGTCTAGAGTGATTCTTGTCTCTCATCTCATTCCTTAGAAGGAAGAGTGCCTTGTTACACCTTGTTTGGGGCTGGAAAGACAAGACTTTAAAAACACCCGTCCAATTGAAGAAGAAAAAAAAAAAACAACCAACATAACAACAACTCCCAACTTAATGAGTTTAGTCGGAGGCTAGAGCAAACGGCTGAGCCTTAGCAGAAACGACCCTAAGCGTGTATTGTAGAGCCAGACGACCCGAGGCGCAGCTCCACTGTTTGGGGTCCAGAGGGATGGAGGCTAATCCTAAAGCAAGTTGGGGGGAAAAAAAACAAAACCAACAAAAAACACCACCACCACCACAGAAGTGGGAGAGGAGGGGTGGGGGGAGCAATAGCTTCCTAGACTGGCAAACAGGCTGGTTCACCCAGGATCAAAGATAGGACTTAAAAAAAGGAGGTCAACATTTTTCCTAAGAATCTCTTGGAATTCTCATCTTCTACTTTTAACTCAAGTCCCCCACCCTACCCCAAGTGATTTCCCTCTCTCTCTCTCTCCCTCCTTCTCTCTCTCTCTTTCTCTCTCTCTCTCCCTCTCTCTCTCTCTCTCTCTCTCTCTCCCTCTCTCTCTCTCTCTCTCTCTCTCTCTCTCTCTACCAAGTGGATTAATGCCTCCCTCCCTTCCCCCCCATGCCTGTTCTAGAACTTTCCTGAAGAGGAAATCTATTTCTTTTGGGGGGAGGGATTCCCGTTTCATACCTTCACATACTGAAGGCTGAATTCAACCCCCTCTCGCTAGCACTCCCAAGAATGAATTAAGGAAGCAGGAATACAGTAACTGGCAAAAATTGATCATAAACCATGCTGCCTCTAGCAGTTTAATACAGTTTTAACTAATGGATTTTGGGGTGTGTGTGTGTGTGTGTGTGTGCATTTTGTTTTAAGAGAAGAATAATGGGGCAATACGGATCTTTTATTTTAGGAAACTGTTATGGTAAGATGTATGTCAGACTTGACAAATGGAACTAACGCTCTTCGACTGCTTCTTGTCCTTGTCTTAAACAGGAATTAAGTTAAACACAGTGCTGAATGTTAATTACATGTTTACTGGCTAATGAAAATTACAAATGGTTTTGCCACCTCAAACAATGATGAAAACTCTGAAGACACTGTAATTATATACTTTGAGGGAAAGAACTCAGAATATTGATCATAAGAAGTGTAAATCTTTTTTTAACTATTCATTAATACCATAAATATGGGCTGCAGAAGTTGTTTTTCCCCCCTTCCCCCTGTCTTTCTTGTGGTTTGTCTCATCAGTTATACTAAGTAGATGACTCCTTGAGACCCTCTGGGGACATGCTGAACTCGTTCTTAGCAGAAGGAGGACACTTGTGTAACTTGGCTGCCCCTCCCTGTAGCCCTGCCCTCTTCAACCCTAGCTGAAGGTCGACTGATCACTGATCAGGGAGGCTGGACTCTGGGCAGGTGAAGGTGGTCACAGTCTCCCCTCTCTCCTCCCCTTTCTTGCCCTCCATTCTCCTCCCTCTCCTCCCTCCTTCCTTCCCTCTCTCTTTCTCTCTCTTTTTTTGGCCAGGTCTGATTGATGATTGTCTTCCCCAGCCAGGGCGCTTGTGGGATAACTTGGTACTAATAGAGGACCAATTAGACCACCCAACCCATCACAGCCCAGAGATGTCACAGTCTGACAACTTGAGCTCCCTCTTTCAGAGGTAGCTGGGGGTAGTTTATTGCCAAAGAAAGAAACAGAAAAATAATATTAAAACCAAAAGTTGGGATGAAGGTAGCTCTTGCATAAGGTTGCTCCTGGAGCTGAACCAGAACTGCTTTCTTTGGATTTAGGAGATTGTTTTTGAAGGGGTGGGTAGGTGGGTAAGTTACTCATTTTCTTTTAACTTCAGCCAGTTTGGGAGCAGTGAAGGGGGGGTCAAAGGTGAGGACTGTATTAACCCTAAAAAAACAGTCTCTGGTCTCCTAGGCTAGGCAGCCAGGCGGAGGCTAGTTCTCTGGCTCTACTGCCTGGGTCTTCAGTGGAGACAGAGAAGCCAGGGAAGGTTCCAAGTAGAACACTGGAATTTCAGTTATTACTATGATTATTATTTTAAAGTACGCTGGGCTTGTGGAACTGGAGTCCCTCTTGTCCCCTGAGAATTCCCAAGGCACTGGGCTTTGTTTTAGAAGGACCCGAGTTTCTGAATGGTGTGAAAGGGACAGAGGGTCGCTTCAAATCGATTTTACTTGTCCTTTCTGTCTTTTCGGATCAACGCCCTTCAATGGGTACTGAGGTGCTCTTTCAACCAAAAACTTGTGTTACATTTTCTGCCTGTATTGGCGCTAAATACAATAAGCATTGGGCAGATTTTTTTTCTCTCTCTCTCCCTCTTTGCTCTCCAAAGCAAGAAAGCACCCTAATTAAATTGTTTTATATGGACAGTCAAGACTGACCAATTAAGTATGCATTAGTATAAAGATATAGTCTGAAGATGTGGGGATTTAGCCAACCCTGGGCAGGACAAGGCCAGAGCCTTTGAGTTTGGGTGGACACAGGAAGATCAGATTCCTTCCTTCCTTCCTTCCTTCCTTCCTTCCTTCCTTTCTTTTTGCTTCTTTCTTCCTTGCTTTCTTTTTGCTTCTTCTTCCTTCCTTCCTTCCTTTCTCTTTCTCTTCCTTCCTTCCTTCCTTCCTTCCTTCCTTTCTTTCTTTCTTTCTTTCTTTCTTTTTCTTTTTTCCTTTTTTTTTTCCAGGGGAGCCTCTGGTATTTGCAAAGGCCCAGACCCCAGGTAAAAGAAAAAAAAAAAAAGACTGGCTAACAGGTGGATAGCTATGGGAGACTTCCAGCTTGGGTTTCTCCTGAGTCGTGGACCGGAGGTGGGGGTGGCACATAGAATTCCACATATGCAACCTACATCCATGTGATAAATTGTACACGCACTATCCGGGTATGTAGCACTATCCGGGTATGTAGTACGCACACCTCCGCTGGAGGTGACAGAGTGCCTAAGGATCACAGGGTGTCCCGAGGGTCGGCAGGCCAGCTTCTGGCTGTCCCAAGATGCCTAGTTTCTCAGCTCTGTAATAAAGAACTAATATGTGCCCAACCCGGGGTTGGGCGGGAAGGGCCAAGGACGTGAGGACATCCCCCCATGCCCCAGGCGGGACCCCCAGTAAAAAAACCCCTACCCCTGGAAACCCCCCCCCCCACATAAGCACTTTTCTCTTGGTTTCTATGGAAAGGGAAGGAAAATCGAAGTGTGTGCCCCAGGGGTTTGGAGGACTAGACTCTGGCGTGGGCAAAGGACTGGGTGGAGGAGGGGGTGTTGCAGCAAAGATAGGGAGCAGGGTTACCCCGGGGAAGAAGCTGACCGCCCTCCCTTCTGAGCAGAGGTGTGTGTGTGTGTGTGTGTGTGTGTGTGTGTGTCTCCCTGAATGCCCTTTGCAGGGAGTGTGTGTGTGTGTGTATGTGTGTGTTGGGGGGGGTAAGAGAGAGAGAGAGACCAAATAGAGAGGAGGGGGCAGGATCGCAGCTTGGAGAAGTAAGTGGCTGAATGTCACAAGTAGAAAGGTTGAAAAGGCAATTTTCCAGGCGTGTTCCCCATTCCTCCAGACCAGGGGACGGGTCGCCCCCTCCCCGGTGCGGGTTGCTCTCTGGCCATAAATCAGAGGCTGGGGTGAGGATAAGAGTTTCCCCCACCTCACCCCACTCCGGCCTCCCCTCCTCCTCCTCTTCTTCCTCCTCTTCCTCCTCCTCCTCCGCCCCGCTTCCCACCCTCGGTGGCGGGCTCTGGGCTCGGGACCCCGCCCCGCCCGGGTGCCCACCAGGCCCACCTCCCGGTGGGAAGCCTCCCCCCCCACACCCCCGGCATCGATCCCCGGAGCCGAGCTGAGGATGTCACCGCACTAAATATTTACTGATCACACACAAATAGCCGGGGCTCCAACGATTTTCCTCGGTGTGGTGGAGGAGCGCGCGGGGAGCCGGGTAAATCATTTTATTAGTGTGGATAAAGCCCGGAGCACACTCCGGGCTGGCGTGTTTTAAGATGTGTCTTCCACGGGTTGAAAAGAGTTAGGCAGATCGATAGGGAGTGATTAGAAGCCCCCGGGGGTGACGGAGGTGGAGGGGGGGGGACTAGGACGCAGCTTTCTGGGGGTTTGGCCGGAGTTGGGGTTGGAGAGTAGGGGGCAGCGGTGGGGATGAGCCTGGGAGGGAGGGAGGGATGGATGGATGGGGGGTGTCGGCAGTCTCCCTCCTTATCACAGCCCCCCCCCCCCCCAGCTCTTGGATCTTTCGGTCCTCGACGGGCGAAGCCCAGGCCGCCGCTGCGCGCCGGGGTCCTGCGCGCCCCGCGCCCCGGGCGCGCGCCCCGGGGGCCGTGGGGAAGGGTGGGGGGACCCTAGAGCTGCGGAGCCACGGGCTTCACGTCGGGCAAAAGGGGCCAAAGGTCCACGGGACCCGGGAGCGAAGGTGGATGGCAGGGTTCCCTGTCCCACACTCACTCTCTCTATCCAGGCCAGCCCCAAAGGGGGTGACCCCCCTCTCCGGCTGCCATGCAGGGGAGAGGGGAGGGAGGCAGGAGAAGGGGAGGGAAAGGTCTCCTTGGGGACATCTTCGGAGGCTTCTAGAACGTTCTCCCGGAATAACGTCGGACTCTTCCCCTGGTTTTAAGTCTCCCGGAGTCCCCCAGGCCGTCAACCCCTGGCTAGAGTCGGGGAGCCCGGGACTCTGGTTGGGGACGAACCACTAGGCCACGCAGATTGCGGGGGTGACCCGTGCCCCCACCCACGTGAGCCACAGGCCTGTGCCCTGTGGGGAAACCAGCTTGCAGGGGGGAGGGGGCGCCAGGTGCTGTCTTCACCCACGTAGGAGCGCAGGTGACCTGGAGCGGCACCGGGGGGCTTGGCTTGGGGCGGGTGGGCTGGTGCTGCTGGTGATTTCACTGGTGGAAGGCAAAGGAACAGAAAATCAAGCAAAAGGAAAACCTTCGCCCCAGTGCCAAGCGGCAAGGTCCAGGCTCGAACCCGGCGCTCTCCCCGACTTGCTCCCTGGCTCTACCTCCAGCCATCACGGAGCGCTCGTTCCTAGGCGGGACGGGAACCGCTGGTGCCGGGACAGGGGCTTCTTTTTCGTTCCTTTTTCTTTCTCCCCCCCCCCTCCAGGCCTTTCCCCTACAAAACAGCAACAAAACAACTACAACAAAACCCCTGCTCTCTCTACATCCACTCTGCATGCGAGCACGCGTGGACCCCAGGCTGCAGGAGTCCCGCTCTGCTCCACTGCGCCAGGATCTTCCAGGCAGTTTGAGCGATCTGTTAAGGATGCCCTGCTTGGCCGATTTGGTGCAACAGGGAATATAACTTAGATCCGATGAACAGAAATATACCTATATACATTCTTGTACAAATATGACCTCCAAGTGCACTTGAACGATATGTCCAGGTGCAAAGCGATTTCTTTGCTGTACCTCAGCTTTCTGTGCGGGAAGCTCAAGAACACGGCTGGCCCAAGATAGACAGACCGACAGACAGACCCCATCCCACCCCACCGACAACGGTGTCGGAGCTCAGCTCCATTAACCCTTTTTGGTCTTGGCCAGAGAGAAGGTCAACAACATTAATAAAGAGGTGGTAGTAAAAAGGATATGGGAAGGGAGGCAGCAAAAGGAGAAAGAGAAGGAAATCAGGGGGAAGAAGAAAGGTAAGGAAAAATAAAGGAGAAAGGAAGGGAGGGAGGAAAGGAGGGAGGGAGGGAGGAAGGAAGGAAGGAAGGAAAGGAGGAAGGAAGAGAGGAAAGAAGGAAGGAAGGGAGAGAGGGAGGAAGGAAGGAAGGGAGGGAGAGAGGAAGGAGGGAGGGAGAGAGGCAGAAAGGAAGGGAAGGAGGGAGGGAGGGAAAAGGAAGGAGGGAAGAAGGAAGGGAGGGAGGGAGGAAAGCACTCTAGCTGCCAGGATGTGAGAGTTCTGTGTCCTTCACTTGCAGCCTTCCTAACCCAGCGGCTTCCAGGAGATGGTCCCATCCATCAACACAGCATGCTTCAGAATGGTGGGGTTGGGGGGGGGGCGGAGAAAAATCAGATGTAGTGAAAATCCTTTTTCCATGTAAGTGACCACTCAGTTCACTTCCAAATGTCTCTAACGTGCATGTCACTGATTCTTGTGCCAGGGAGTTTTTATTGTAAACCAAATAAAGACCCGATGCATAGTTTACCTCCTTTCATTGAAGCCAAAGCTCATTTAGAATCTTGTCAGTAACCCCCAATTATAGCCATGGAACCTGGAGGAGAGGAGAAAAAACTACATTCTGCTGGTTTCAAACCTGGTGGCTTTGGACTAGGCCCTGCTGTAATGGGCCTGGGATGTAGGTGCCTGTCTATGGTGTAGCCTGATGGTGTTCGGAGTGCCTTGATGGATTAAAGGTTCATATACTCCAGCACTAGATAGAGCCTGTCACTCATGGGTGTGTCTGGCAGAAGGCTGGGCAGAGTTTTGAATGAACTCTTGGAATCACTATTGTTGTAATACAAGCCGAAGTAACTTAGGAATAGCAAAGCTATAGTGGATTGCAAACATCACAGGAAGACACTTCAAAGTAAAACCCCCAGATTGCCAGTGTGATAGCTTGACAGGGCATTTAAACAAAAGGTGAGCATCCCCCCCCCTCTCTCAAACCTAATATATTGATTTCAAAATACAGGGATATGTGGATGTTACTGTCACATTTCAATGGAGTGAAGAATTAAAGGACAGACTACAAGAGGAGGAGAGCAAAAGTTGTCTCTCAGTCCATTTCATTAGGTCTGATGTGGACAATAAATGCTTTGAATATTAGTATTATATTGCAAAGCAAGTCCTGTTGAGAACATTCTAGACATCTAAAACCATGTGGGCAGCAGTCCACAAAGCAAGCATGGTAGTTTGATTTTTTAAAAAAATATTTTCTCTTTCTCAAGAGCCCAGTAATTAAATCTTTTAAAGGCACTTAATTTTTGGCATATTAAAAAAAAACCATCAATCAAGTGGTATCAGGTACCAGTTACTTAAATATGAAGGTATTAGTAAGGTGTTTATATAAATTAATATTATTAATTAGCAGCAGCAATGTACTTCAAGAAAATCACAGACAGATCACAAATGGGGATTTATTTGATTTGATTTACTTTCAACACAAATTCCAGGTGAATTCCAGAAGAAGTATAATTTCTGTTATAGTGGTAATTTCTATTCTATTGGCTTCTACAGAAGTTTTTAAAATAAAAAATGTGAAATAATTTGTGAATAACTAGCTGACCAGAGACAGGCATTGTCATGACAGGAAAAAAAATGATATGCATGAATTTGGAAAGCATTTAGTCAATTGCATTCCCCCTTCATTTATCCTCTTAAAATGATCATATATGTGTGTGTGTGTGTGTGTGTGTGTGTGTGTGTATATATGTATTTGGCCATGTTATAGGTACATGCTAAAAAAATTAAAGAACTTTGGTGCAAAATTAAGAAGAAGAGGTTGTAAAACATTACATTTAGTTTCTTGATCATTGGAAGTAGTAGCTGGAGATTTTACAAAATAGATTGCTTGAATAAAAATCTCCACTGGGCTTTGTATTTTGAGGTCAGGGTCCACAAAGGTAATTTTAAAATCCATTCTAATTTATTATAGATTAATCAGACTTGTCCAAGAGATTCCTATGTACCAGGCTATGGGGAATTAAACTGATGTCACTGTAAATTGTTAACAGTAAAACTAAAAACACTGAAGGAAGGGAATACAGCCTTCACTGGCAAATGTCACATTTGTCTTTCACAACAGGACCACATCACAACGCATGAGGGGGAAAGAAACAAAAGTTAGGGCATCCTATTTCTTTGAAGACCCTATGTTAAGAACTGATTTGCTCCCAAAGACATGCTGCAATTTTCTATTTTGTATATTCTTCCTAGCCATGTCACCAAGAAATTAAAAAAGTAACCAGTACTGTGAAATAGCAGTGAGGTGCTTAAAAGCTATTTTTAACTTTATATTCTCTCTTCTGAGTGATACGGACATAGGCTTATTTACTCATTGATTTCCTTTCATGTGATTTTAGCTAGTTTAATGGCTTTTAAAATCAAATACTCTCTTGCAAAAGTCTATATTGTGTATAAACTGAACATAGACTCAAAGGCATAGATCTCTCTCTCTCTCTCTCTCTCTGGAGTATAACTGAATGTTGTTTTATTCAAGAGCAAGTTCTAGTAAAGAAATAAAAAACAAATAAACACCCAAATCTGTTTTTTTAAACAACTCTTAAAGTTGAAAGTGGGAGGGCAATGAATGAATATTTCATATAAGAGCCTATTAATTCTTTTCTTATATACCCTGGAAAGGTCTTTCACTTTTATTTTATGCTTATGTATTTCACAAGCATTAGTCAGTGTGTAAGAATTATCCACCCCCCTTCAGAAACCAGTGAATAAAAATTCTAATTATAGCAAAGAGGTGTGATGTTTATACTGAAGTTTCAGTAGCAGAGTTTTCTCAATAAACTAGAATAAATTCTATTTTAGATAAATTACAACAGGACAGCTATTGGGTATGTACTTAAAAAAAAACAGAAATCCTAGCTCTTGGGTCTTTTGTCTGTGGTACTAAGGTATCTGGGTTTTTGTCTTCACACATTATTTATAGAAAAGTAAAATTTGGAAATTAAAGCAATTCATGTTGCTTTGTTTGTGGCTGCATTCATTATTAATTTGAAAAAAAATCATTGTAGTGTTCAAATTTGTGTGTCTAGGTCACAATGAGATGAGGACATTCTGAGATGCACCTCCTCCAACTGACAAAAACAAAAAAACAATCCTATCTGCTAGCTAAAGAGAAAAAAAAAAGACAATTCAGCATACTGGAAATACAAGAATATCTTTTCCTTAGTGGAACTCTTAAGAAGATTTTATTTCATCTTCTGTATCTACCCAGGTAGAACATAAACTTGTGTTTTAGGCATCATTTTGACTTTCAAGTCAAGTTGTAACACCACCTTATTGTTTGGTTTCCTGAAATGAAACGAGATTTGGAGAAATAATCCTCCAAGATAAAAGACAGATAAAAAGGCAAAGTTGCGATGGCTTGTTTTGGGTTTGAGGGATGTTACAAATGTCTTCCTTCTAAAATGACGAGATCACACTTTTTTTTTTTTGGCTGAGTAAATGGGAAAAGGAAAAGAAAAACAAAATTCCCTCCCATGTTTCCACAGCCTAAATCCAAAGCAAGAGCAAATAAAACAAAAACCCATTCCTAGCCAACCTCCCCAAAGGGCGTCCCTAAAGCAGGTTTTGTGTCACCGTGGGTCCTGCTAAACACCCAATTGGTCAACTTTTTCTTTCTTTCTGTTTTTTTTTTTTTCCTCACATGACAGCCGTGTTTAGACTGCTAAATCCTGGGAATGGAGGGGAACCCCACAACTTCTCCAAGAAAGCTTGGGAGAGCAATTGTTGAAAGTTAACTTCTTTCCAAAGGAGGTATGCAGAGGAGGGACAGGGATTGTTGATGTAACTATTTTTATTCTTTTTTAAGGCATTTCTAACTTTTATGATTCCTTCTCCTCCCCCCTCCTTCTTTTACTATCTGTCTTTGTGCTTGGGGGCCAGTGAAAGAGCAGATTCTAGATTGCTTTCAGAGTTTGCCTTCTCTGATGATGGATTACCATGTCAATTTAAACGGCATAGGATTAATTTGTTTCAATGATTTCTCTTTAGGCTGAATGCCAGCCGTTTTTCTATCTCTCCTCTAGCTCTTCAGAACAACAAGGAGAGAGAGAGAGAGAGAGAGAGAGAGAGAGAGAGAGAGAGAGAGAGAGAGGAGAGAGAGGCCTCCTTTTACATTCTAAGTTGAGAGATAGTAATGGAAATAGACAAGTTAAGTGTAACGTTGCAGTACAGTATAGGTTTGAGTGTTTTTATCTTTGCCTGAGAGCCTGAAGCCTACAGTCAGACACATTACAATAAAATTGGTCTCAACATTTATTCAATAAATACTTGTCTCGTAGATAATCCAGTGCTGAGTGCTTTTGACACGTAAGGACTTAATTTGTCTTGGATAACAAGTTATTAATATGGCACATTTAAGCTTGCCTCCTACTATAAGGCTATTGAGATCTAGAACAAATTCAAATGATCACTGTGAAAAAAATTAGTTCCTGTGAGGGAGGAGAATATATGTGTGTGTGTATATTTATTTATTTATGGAGAGTGTAAACTTTATTATACATGTAACTGCGTATACACTGGTAACACAAGGCGTGCATGCATGTTTGTACATGTGCGCACACATCACATCACATGTCAGAAATCCTCAGTGAGTGATAAAGTTAAAAAAAAAAATCCCACCATGATGGAGATGTGTCTTCCCTTTCCAAAATAAGATGGTATCTGAGTTTTCTCTTCTGGAAGCTTTCCCAAGCATGTAAGAAGAAATGCTGCTCAAATCCATTCTCTGTGCAAGACCAAATCTCTCTTTAAAAAAAAAAAGAGGTTTTTAAAATAAGGTTGAAAGGGTCACCAAAAAAGCCCTTTAGTGCAATCTAAAATCAAAACACTTCCTCCACATTTTTCAACTCTACTGAACTTGCAGCTAGCTAGCTAGTGCATGTTGCTTGGAGAATAAAGGTGATTTAAGCAAATAATCTATCCCTAATGTGGTTATTTTTTTTTCTCTCTTGAAAGGGAAGCTTTCCAGTGGGTGCAGAAAGATGAGTGAGAGAGATTTCATACTTGGCTAAATGTATTGGACAAACCTGATGATTTGTATACTAGGTTTCTTTTTCAACACCCTCTGCTCCTTTTTGCCCTCTTTCTTTCTAGCATTCTCCTCTACTGAAATTTAACAACATAGTGCAGGTTGATAATTGCATTTGGAATATGAATGCAAATAGATTTTTAGTATCCCCCCCCTTCATTCACCAGCCCAGCCTTCTCAATAAAAAAAGACTTTACTTTTTAAGGGGATACACAATCAGGGGCTGATCAATGGCTGTCAAAACTGGATTCTATATACTTTTAATTTGTTAAAAACAAAAGTCGTGCATTTCTAACCTTGGGGAGAGATTGTGCATGTCAAAGAAACTCTCTCTCTCTATCTCTCTCTCTGGGAAATGATGTTACACACGAGTAGAAAATCCAGGCAAGAAAGGCTAATTGAATGAAGAGAAGAGAATTAGGTTAAAAAATAGAGTACAATCTAGTATCACATTTTCACTAGTGTAAGTTGAAATGAAGGTGTCTTCAAGTCGCCAGTGATGCCAGAGTGTTTAGATGTTGGCCACAGATGGGAACACCTATCGAAATATGTCTGAAGAAGATTAATAGAGCTTGTCACTGCTGCAAAAGCACTGCTTTGCTGTAAATTTCTACCAGCACAAGATGAATTACCGATGAATGCTCACTTATCAACCCTATCACTATCGTTCGACACTAAATCAAATTGAGAAGTTATCTCCAATCAGAAAATTTCTTTTTAAAATAGACATACACTTTTTAGGTCCCAACACTTTAATAATCCCACTCAGAAAACAATCTGCTATCCTGGGATGTTTCTTCTTCAGCTTAAGCGGAACTGTAGCTTCATCACGAATCTATTCATTACGCGCACGCGTAGCAGGCAGCTAGGCAGGTAGCAAAGTATGACAGGATCTTTAAAGAAGGGTCTGAAGAATTCTGAGAGTCATCATTTAATATTTTGTAAGATGTGTTCGGTTTTTTACTTTTAGATTCTCCCCCCCCCCATCCTTACTGGAAAGGCAAATAATCCAGAGTGGGTTTGCAGTATGAAGCTCTGTGGTCTAAGTTAAAATAAAATGATGAGAGCTACAAGTTTTGGCAGGCACTGGTAGAATGGAATTAAACCATAGCTGGAGATGCTGGGGACCTGCACTTCAAAATGATTTAATAGCGTTTCATGCATTCTATTTTGGGGATGGTCTACCGGGGGCAGAACAGAACCTAGGACCTTCAGAAATAATAGTTCTGCAGCCGATGGCTGAGTTCAGTCTGTGTCTCATTTTCAAGTTGATTTATTAACATAGTCATTATTTCTTTTAATTATCTGTTAACTATCTCTAAGCATACAGAAGTTTTTTTTTTCCAACATTTGGTTTACTAACGTCTTAATAAACCATCAACACTGGGTGCATGTGTGTGCATGTGCGTATGTGTTTCCTCTTATTTAATAAATACACAACTTATTGGGTCTGCATTGGAAACTGTTTAGGAAGCTATGTGGAATTCCCATTTTGCAGATGAACAAACTGAGCCTCAGAGTTATCTGAGGGTCACAGTTTGAATCCAGCCCAGGCAGGAAAGTCCATAAGACTATTTTCTACAATGAACCACCAAAAAGCAGGAAATGGAGCTGTGGTTCAAGTGTTAGAGCGCTAGCCCTTGAGCAGAAAAGCTCAGGGACAGTACCTAGAGTTCTCTCTCTCTCTCTCTCTCTCTCTCACACACACACACACAGACACACACACATACACTACAAAAATGAGGATGTTAATTGCAAATAACATGTACTCTATGCAGCTATCTTAGATATCACAATTATTTCCATTATCCAAATAAAAAAGAAAACAAAAGAAAATAAAGTCTAAGTTGCTCAGGGACTTGCCTAAAATTCACCTTGCAGGAAGCTGAGGCCTGTCAAAGGCACAACATCTGAATTCAAAACCACTCTCCCCTTGCAAAGAGCCTTCAATTTTACTGAATGGTCACAAGCAATCTCATTTATTTTCAGCATATAAAAATTCCTCAGATTCCTCAGGCAGCTTGTTATTGTAGAAATAAGGAGAGCTGGGCTTATTTATTTACGTCGGGATTTACTCATTTTGAAGTGCGGGAGATCTGAAGTCAGGGTCCCCCACACACCAGCCAAGTGCTGGCTCTCTGAGCTACATCCCCTGGACCCTGAGACCTGGGTTCAAGTTCTCACCCTTGCCATTGCTAAGTATAAAGCTCCACCTCCTTACCTTACCTATTATTTCCCTCATCTTTGAAATTGGGTGGTTGCACCAAATAAAACAAAGGACATTGCGTTTTTTTCTCAGGGTCCTTACGATGAAAGAAGAGAGGCACAGAGAAGCAATAACCCTTCTAAGGCAAGTGGGCATTTGGTCCTAGATGTATTCAGAATGAGGTGACAGGGTGATACTCCTCTTTTTATGAGACTACAGCATTAGAAATCATCGCAGTTTCTTTCCCCTTGTCTCCAGAGCACATGACACATTGAATACAGTTGTCTTTTTTCCCCCCCAGTCCTAGGACTTGAACTCAGGGGCTGGACACTGTCCCTGATCATTTTTGCCCAAAGCCAGCACCCCACTTGAGCCACACACAGCTGCACTTTGGGCTTTCCGCTGGTTCTGGCTTTGAACCTTGATCTTCAGAGCTACGGGCACCTGACTATGGTTGCCTTCTGATATCCAATGGGGATTGAGTTCAGGACCTCTACTGGATACCTAAACCTGCAGATTCTCAAGTCTTTTGTATAAAATGGTGCGGTACATTTCCACACCTCCACTTGTATAGCCAGTACAACAGCTATGTCGATCATTGCACTGTCTGGTTTAAGTCTGTATGTGTTTCATGCAGATGCAATTTAAAAATCATCTATTTCAAACATCTGTTGGTGGGACTTGTTCATAGAGAGGGGACTAGCCTTGGAATGAATGTTCTAGAAAGAACTCTTGAATTTTAAACTTGCTAACCCTTGATCCTACCGCTTTACTTGCCAGAAAAAAAAAAAGCAAGAAAAAAACCCCCACCCAATTCTTTAAGGTGAGGAGAATCACTTAAGAGATCTAACCAAATGGTAACACTGTTAAATCTGAACCTTTTTTTTTGCCAGCACCCTGAAAACATCTCCCCATTCTTCAACAACAACAAAAAGACATGCTTTTGATTATTTACTTGTGGTCTCAATGATAGCTTTCTTTATTGCATGGTGTGACAATGCTTGGGGGCCAGGATTGGTTGTAATATGCAAGTACCTTATGTTTCTTTTGTAACCTTTCATTACACTTACCATTTTAACCTTCCAAATTGTCAGAGGTGCAGTGAAATATCATATTATAACAAGGATGTTCTGGAGGTTGGAGGCATGGCTCAGTTGGTAGGGTGCCAGCCTTCCCAGAGTGAAAGTATCAGGTACTGAGTTCAAGTTCCCATCTCAGATCTAAAAACAAACAAACAAAAAATATTCTGTAATTTCTATTAGGTCTAAATAATACTCTGATTTGAATTATTTTTTGGAGTAAAGTCTTTCTTTCATGATTTATTAGTCATTATTGTAATATTTGTCTTCAGAATGGGTGTCCAAAAGTGATCCTCCACTGTGACTTCTCCAAGACAATAAATACCCTTTAATGCAGGCATGCTGATATATTCAAATAGTGTAAAAATAAGTTTTGAAAGTAAGTTACACATGCTTCCATTGTTCCTTTCCACAACCTCCCTGGTCTTTCTGCTTCTCTACCTATTTTTTTTAATTTAATTTTATTTTATTTGTGAACATACTGTACAGAGGGGTTACAATTACATGGGCAGGATAATGCGTACATTTCTTACCAAGCATTGCAGCCTCCTCCTTTGTTTACCCTTCACATCCCTTCCCAAAAATCACCTATCTCTGCTGCTTCCATAAAATGGCTAGATTTATATTATCTAATGGTTCTCCAATGGGAAAATATTAACTATACTTAAAAAAAATTTCCTTTTTCTGTCTCAAATCATCCTTTCCTATACATTGCCTGCTTTGGGAATCTCCTGTGTGGGTTTAATCAGAAGTTGCCAGACCCCTGCAAAAAATATCAAAAAGGTGCATTATTGGAAAATATTTTCAGAAGCAATCAAAAGGGTGCAAGATTGATTCAGCATATAGATTGGGCCTAATTTGAAGCAGCGATGTTCTAATGAGAACTACTGAGACAGGGGCAGTGTATATACTACCCACCCCACTGGAACTCCTTGAGGCATTCAAATAACCTGGTAAGATTTTCCTTTTCATTTCTTTTCTTTCTCTATCCCTCCTTCTTTCCCTCCCTCCCTCCATCCTTCCTTCCTTCTTTCTTTCCTTCCATCCTTCCTTCCTCTTCCTCTTTCTTTCTTTTTTTTTTGCTATGTATGCTAAAACCTTTTTTTTTTTTTAATGGCAATGTCTAGTTTTCAGTCTGTGGCCTACACCTCCTTCCTCACCACCTTCTAGATGCGTTATCGTCATCCTTGGGAAATGATGACTAATTCTCTCTTCTCTTTAGAGGTTTTAGATCCGCAAGCGCCTCCCTTTCCACAACTCGGAAGTTGGCATGGTTAACATTAAACTTCCATAAGAACATTTTGGCCTGGAGGCAAGTGCATTACAATCTCTTTCTTGGCTTAATAAAAGGTCTCACATTATCTACCTGGACAATCTCAATTGGCTTTCAAAACTAGAGACAGGGGGAAAAAATCTAATAAGCCTCATTAGGGAATCTGCCTTAGAACAACAGGCAGCTTCTTTTAACGTATTGCTTTGAAAGGTCCCAGCAGAGTTGGGTGGTCGGTGCTTGAATACAGGTACGTATTGCTAATTTGGGGGTCTTTTCTCAGGAGGGTAGATGTGAAAAGAAAAAAAAAAAGAAAAAGAGCTTCATGTGGAGATGCAATTTTAATACACAGGGATCAAACCCTGATTGTTGTGTTCTGTTTTTGTTTTCTCTCTTTCTTTCCTTTAATCCTACTTTGTGTCCAAATGGCTATGTGTGGAGCGATGGCTCGGTTTTCTTGATATGGTTCACGTATCCACAGCTGGAACCCCAAAGAGGACTGAAAATGTCTTTAAAATCAACACAACTCAGGGAGTCTGAGAGAACAAGTTTTCCTTTGTTGTAGGGTATAGTATTATTTGCTGTAGGTTTTTTTTTTTGATATACATTCTAAATTAGGCCTGCTTCATCTTTAATTCATTACTCTCAGCTGAAAGAGATTAGCAATGTCTAGCACGCACCCTTCGTATGGTGTTGACCTCATCAAGTATGGCCTGAAATTAATTAGCCTCATTCATTCCAAATGGAAAAGGATAATGGAACAGCATTTTAGAGACGACCATCACAAATTGTAGGCAGCATATTTAAAAAGGCCTCTATTTTCAAACCTGGTAGATTAAAATTCTTTCCAGGGTTCACAATATGCCCGAGTTATCGAGTGCTCAGAGGACAGCCCTATCAGACGTGACATGTGAGCTGGGGTTATGTGTGTGCATGGGAGTGTGTGCACTGGGCGGGTGTGTGTGTGTGTGTGTGCAGAATTGTATCTTGCATGACGGTTCTCATGGTCTCTTTGGTGTGCCTGTTTCTGTCCTCAAGGATGACAACCAGAACCATTGGCCAATAAAAATTTGATGCTGAATACTGTTTTAATTAAACTGACTATTATTATTATTACTATTATTATTACTTTTTGCCAGTCCTGGGGCTTGAACTCAGGACCTGGGTACTGTCACTAAGCACCTTTTGCTAGGTTAGTGCTCTACCACTTTGAGCCACAGCTTCACTGCTAGTTTTTAAGTGGTTAATTGTTGATAAGAGTCTCCAGGACTTTCCTGCCTGGGCTGGCTTTGAACTGTGATCCTCAGATATCAACTACTTGAGTAGCTAGATGACGGGCATGAGCCACTAGCACCCATCTTGTATTTTCCATTTTTAATTGTTTCGCTACTGTGAAATTTATTGATTTCATGGAAAGTCCCTCTGTAGTATTTGGAGAGAATTTTGCATTGTGCACATGAAAACAAGAATCCTCCCCCCAAAGAGAAAAACAAAACAACAATAACACCACATCAACCCTATGTCAGGGTACCTTTGGTTGTTTAAATAAAAAGCATACATTCAGTGCAATATAACTGTAGCTTTCATTCAACTTTTGGACACGTGTGGTTTTAGGTAACTAATCTTTTTTGAAGCTCATTGACATGCAAAGCTCTCTAAGATTATTTTACCTTATACTAAATTAGACACTGGAAGTATTTTTCTCACATCCCCACCAACAGAAGATTTAGACGTGTCTCTAAGATCTCTGTGGCCCACCCCTCTCTCCTGTAAGGTCCCTTCATCTAATGGGTATATATCACTTATATGGACAAGATCATCAATCACAAACTGTGAACCTATCATTTTGATGTAAAAGATCTTTCCAAAGATCTAGCATATAATTTGAGGCAACAAGCTAGCTTAAAGTCTAGGCTGTTTTCTGGAGGATAAAAAAAATAAAAAAGAAGAAAAAAAAAAAGAAGACAGCTTAAATTTTAAATTTAAATTTCCCCCCAAAGTCACAGTTTAATGGAGCCAGGGATAAAAGATGAAGTAATGCTACTCTTTTGAAGTGAATATAAAAAAATTTTGCTAATTATAGTGCATTTGGAATTTCATGTCAAATAAACGTGATAGCAAATAAAGGAAAGTATCCTGAGAAATTGCTTACTTCTTAAAGCACATTGCCAAAATGTGGTATTTTCAGTTTGGATACTTAGTTATAAAATTTAGACTGTATTTATTATTGAAGCAAAGGGAAGGTACAGATTCTATAATATTGTAATTTGCTCACATACTCAATACCCTTTCTTAATTTTTGTTTTTATTTTTGTCAATGGAGGTAAAGACGGTTGTAGGGAATCTGCATTCATTCAAACAGTGAGCTCAAAGCAAAATTCAGATGGCCTTTCCGAATCATATTTGGTGTCTACCTGAAATTGGAAGTCCTCCCTTGGCATCTTAGAGTGGAAGAGAAGTTTGCTTCAAAGTCAAACCAGATTTTCCCAACTTATTCTAGATCTACTCTGCAGTAGATCTGTATTCGGGGTGCACACCGAATCTTGCACCCCAGCTTAGCTAATGATAGATAGATGATGGATTAGAGGAGAGACATGTTGTTGTCTTATTTTGTACTTTCTGTAACATCGTGCAGAAGGACAGTATAGGAAGGAAATTTTTAGAGATGAACTCGGAAAATCATCAAATATGAGAGACTCAGAGGGAAAATGGGCTGCTTTGGGGTTGTTACATATTCCTGAGATTTTGTAGAAGAAGAAAAAAACACCAAGGATGAAATATTACTAACAATCATTTGGGGGATACTTAATAAGCTAAGGTATTTTCTCAGCACTTTGTATATATTAACTTAATTTAAGTCACCACAAAAGTAGTTAGCATTTCCACTCTGAGAATGAGGAGAGTCATGACCAAGGAAGTTGCCTAATTTGCCTAAAGTTGTAACTTTTCCCCCCTTCCCCCCCCCCCCAGTCCTGGGCCTTGAACTTGGGGCCTGGGCACTGTCCCTAAGCTTCTTATTACAAGATAAGAATGTTTTGTCCCTGGTCATCTGTAGGATTGGGGTAGAAAGACAGACTACATAAAAGGAGACACACCTTAAGATGCCTTGGATGTTGATAATCCGATGTCAAACTGCCCATATCTGTATTTTTCACAATCTCCCAGATGTAAAGAGACAAAATCTATATGATCGTCTTGGGCTTTCCAATTCTGGGAGCAAGGTCCAGGGAGGTTCTATCAGCTGACCATGGGCAGACAAGCCCAAGTCCCTCTGATTTATGTCGATGCTTCTTTGCTTCACAGGATCCCACCCTGTCTCCTCTCACGATGTCCTCACGATTGTGAACAAAAGATGACAACACATGCTCCATCCAGGAACCTACATGATGCTGGGGAAGAACTTGGTCCTCCTCCTGAAATCCCCAATGGTCCCCATTAAGGAACTGGGCCCAGTCTGCCTGGATCGCTCAGAAAAATGTGCATGGGGAGCCTGTCCCATGAACACACCGAGCAGCTGTCTTTGGGTGTGGGATGGAACAAGGGATGGACGCACGTGGGTGAGAAAGCAGAGTAGAGCTGTCCAGCTAAGTCAAGAGCTTCGGTGTCTCCAGGCTCCAGGCAGAAGCCACCTGACTGTTTATAGGAATCTCAGGGTTGATGAAAAGACTGAATTAACACTGAACAGTCTCTGCCCGTGGAGAAAAGTTCCAGATTCTTTTGAAAGTATGTGAAAGCATCGATGTGTAAAGTGGTCACCGCATTTGGGATCAATTACCCAGATTAGGAGGCACCGGTGATCTGTTTACACTCGCAGAGCCCAAGAGCCCTTCGGCTCTGCTCCACCATTGCCAATTACAGGCGTTGAAGGTAAGCATTGACTTCTCTCTTGACCCGTGTGTGTGTGTCCAAGCTTGAGAAAAACAGGTAGGAAGCCCTGTTATGGCTTGCCCGAGCCTTTCCACAAATAGGAGAGTGAACATTGTTTCCAGGCCAAGGGAGACACTGAATACACAGGTTGCCTACAAGAGAGGTGAGTTTAGTCACTCAGAAGAGTCTGACTGGGTCTGATGTGTCAGGGTATGTGTGTGTGTGTGTGTATGTTTTCCTGGCCTGCCACTTTTTGGAAAAGCTGCTTGGCAAAGGAAGTTGGGAAATAAAGGTTCCTTGCATCTGTGGCTTTGTTCACCATAGCACTTCAACAATGCCCCGTTTTCTTTTTTTTTTTTGGTCGGTGGTGGGGCTTGAACTCTGGGCCTGGGCGCTGTCCCTCAGCTCTTCAGCTCAAGGCGAGCGCTCTACCACTTGAGCTACAGCGCCACTTCCGGTTTTCTGGTGGTTTATTGGAGATAGGAGTCTCATGGTCTCCAGCCCGGGCTGGCTTTGAACCGCGATCCTCAGATCTCAGCCTCCTGAGTAGCTAGGATTACAGGCGTGAGCCAGCGCCCGGCTCAATGCCCTGTTTTCTAACACATTGTGGATGATATCAACAACCAGTGGCGTTGTTCCTATAGCGGCAGGGCTACTAAGAATGATTAGACATAGATGGTGACAGGACAGAGATATTATGGACACATAATATCTCTCATGGACTTTCGCTACCTAGGCTGGCTTTGAAGCAAGATCCTCAAATCTCAGCCTCCTGAGTAGCTGGGATTACAGGCATGAGTCACCGGTTTGTCTATTTTTTTTAAAGGTAATCCTAGCCTTAAAGGTTTGACTTTGTAGAGGAAAATATCCATAGAGATCAGAGAGCAGGAAGAAATGAAATGAATTCCCTCCTAAGAAGCAGAGAGACAGGGGCACAATGCCTGCATCTTCTTGTTTATTTGGTACTGGGGTTTGAATCTAGGGCTTTGAGTTTGCTAGGCAGGTGCTCCCTACCACTTGAGCTATAACTCCAGGCCCGATATCCAGATTTTAAAAAATTCAATAACATCAAGTCAGAAATAGACCCAGTAGGGAACTGAGTTCTTCATTTCTAAAGGTCTTTAAAACAACAACAACAACACAACCTCAGACAAAAACAGAATCAAGGCTGTAATTTTGGAAAGTTAGAATTAACATAAAAAAAAACCAATTATTCATCCAGCATGTTCTCCACGCAGGCAATCTACAGGTGGTGCTTCTTTAGATCTTTCTCATCTTGATGTGTTTTCCTGATTAAAAACTGCTGTTGCTGTTTTTTTTTTTTTTTAAGTAAGAACAACTTTCTTCAACTATGAATTTTTTCTTTCTTTTTTTTTCCTGACCCTGGTTTATCGCAACCGTTCACCATTCTGCAATGTCACACCTTCCTGACATTTACAATTAACTCACAAATTAACTGAGAAATGATAGTAAGCTAGATGATCACCAGTGGCCACAGGGGACCAGGCCAAGTTTTCTAGAATAAGGTTAAGACTAAGCAGGTTGCACTGTGGGCATGCTACGTTTGGTCCTGTAGGAGTAGGAGCAGGAATGTACGTGTGCCTAGAAGACACATCTCACCTTTCATCATGCTGCTTAGCATGCTGACACTTCTTCACCTAGAAAGTAGACCTCATCTGTTTATTTGTTTGAATTCAAGGCTCCATCGTGGAACCAAGAAAGCACAGAGTCCTACCTGTAGGAGGAAACTTAGAAGCCATCAGCCCAACTTCCTGTCAATGCCAGAGTTCTGGAGATGAACAGGTGAGCTGGCAGATGAAGACTGCACCATGTCAGCAGTTGCAAATTCAAGTCAGGTAACAACAAGAACAAGAACAAGAGCAATAGTGTGAAGGGCTGGGAAAAGGCCATTAATTAGGCCAGAAATGGAGGGTAAGAATTTACTCCACAGCTGCTGTTGTTAAGCAAATTTTCTTCGTTGTCTTTGTCAACTGTATCACCTAGCATGTGTAACTTTCTTTTCTTCTTTCTTTTGGTTGGTCATAGGTCTTGCACTCTGGGCCTGGGCACTGTCCCTTAGCTCTTCAGCTCAAAGCAAGCACTCTACCATTTAAGCCACAGCTTCACTTCTGGTTTTCTGGTGGTTCATTGGAGATAAGAGTCTCACAGACTTTCTTGCCGGGACTGGCTTTGAACCGTGATCCTCAGATCTCAGCCTCCTAAGTAGCTAGGATTATAGGTGTGAGCCACTGGTGCCCAGCTTGTAACTTTATTTTCAACTCTTCTAAGTATTTCTTTTTCTTTTCCTTTTCTTTTGGAATGTTTTTTTTCCACTATCTGTCAGTAGTTGTACAAAGGAGTTGCCGCTCACCAAAGCTGTTTATGAACACAATGCATCTTGATCAAATGTCACCCCTTTCAACCTTCCCACCCCACCTTTTCCTTTACTTATCTTAACTTTAGGTTATGTTTTTTTTTTTTTTTTTGGTCATGGGGCTTGAACTTTGGGCCTGGGCGCTGTCCCTCAGCTCTTCAGCTCAAGGCAAGCACTCTACCACTTGCGCTACAGCGCCACTTCCAGTTTTCTAGTGGCTTATTGGAGATAAGAGTCTCATGGACTTTCCTGTCCAGGCTGGCTTTGAACTGTGATCCTCAGATCTCAGCCTCCTCAGTAGCTAGGATGGCAAGTGTAGGTCACCGGTGCTCGGTGTTAACTTTAGGTTATGTATTTAAATATGTGTTTGCCTTTTAATAAAACAGTTTATGTGCACCACACATCTTGATCTGCTTCAAAATCTTAATTCCCATCCTTCCATCTACCCCTTCCCTCATGTTTCTTGGTTCTGTGCTATGTATACTGAATTCTTGCCTGCATTCTCCTCGTTTATGTGCTTCACCCTTCTACCCCTCTCCTCTGGCCCTACCCTACCCTTTTGTGAGTACCCATTTCCTGGTACTTACATTGTGGGGTTTTGACCTCTTTTTCCCCCCATCTGTTTGTTTTAAGAATTACACTATTTGAGATAGCCATAGAATCTATTCTATTTTTGTTAATTCATTTCTTTTCTTTTTTTTGGGGGGGGGGTCCGGTCGTGGGGCCTGAACTCTGGGCCTAGGCGCTGTCCCTCAGCTCTTCAGCTCAAGGCTAGCACTCTACCACTTAAACCACAGCACCACTTCCGGCTTTTATCTTTTTTTTTTTTGCTTATGTGGTACTGAGGAATCGAACCCAGGGCCTCATGCATGCAAGGCAAGCGCTCTACCACTGACCCACCTTCCCAGCCCCTTGTTAATTTATTTCTAACCACTTGCATTTTTTGTGTATAGCATAAAGTTTTCACACTCTGATGTGATCCACTTCTGCTTTCTGAGTGGTTAATTGGAGATAAGAGTCTCACTGGCTTTCCTACCTGGGCTGGCTTTGAACCTTGGTCCTCAGATCTCAGCTTCCTGAGTAGTTAGGTGTGAGCCACTAGTACCTGTCTTCATAAATGGATTTCTGATATAAGATTTGCTTGGGTTTAAATCCTGGGTAAACATGCCAGGTATCTCAGTTTCTTTAACTGTAAAGTGGGAATAATAATAATAATAATTATTAATAATAATGTAAATGTTGGTATATTATTTTATTTTGTGTTGGTAATAAGGCTTAAAATGAGGGTCTCAACACCTTAGCTTGCATTACTCAAGGCTGGCATTCTACCACTTGAGACATAGCTCCATTTCTGGCTTTGGGGTAGTTAATTGAAGAAGAGTTGTCTCACAGACTTTTCTTTCTGGGCTGGCTTTGAGCCACAATCCTCTAATCTCAGCCTCCTGAGTAGCTACGATTACAGGCATGAGCCACTAGTGCCTGGCTTGCATATGATTATTTAATCAATTAAGTGAATTAATATAGGTGAAGCACTTAGATGAATGCCTGGCACATAGCATGCACTATTTCTTACAAAGAATAAGTTGAGGCAGGGTCTCTAAAGAAGAGGATGACATTTTTTGCTCTCAGTGTCTTCTTAGGAGGACAAGAAGAATGTATCTGGTACTAATATGTTGAGAAGGAGGATGAAAGATTGGACAGTAGTCTAGACATCAGACGTAAGCAGATGACGTTCTACTATGGTTTCTAGTGTTAATACATTTTACATAACATTATAAAAAAATCAATCTCTCTCGGTTCTTTTCTTCTTTTGGTGGAATTTGGGTTTGAACTCAGAAGACTGAGCTTGCCAGGCAATTGTTGTGCTACTTGAGCCAATGAAATACTTCCTACTAAGCTTTATACTGTTTTTTTTTTTCAGAGAAGGTTTTACATTTTTTTTGCCTGGGTTACACTTGGACAGTGTTCTTCCTTACGTCTCCCGTAGCTGGGATTACAGGTGTCAGCCACCACGCCTGGCTCCCCATGGAAATCTTGATCAGAAAGATGAGAAGTTAGATTTATTCTGCCTCAGACTATCTCAATAATAATCATTTTGCTGCCAATCGTACTGTGCAACACAGCGAAGTATCTTTAAAAGTAATTTGTTTGTTTCCATGCTAGGGTCATGGTCTACCATTGAGCTACACCACCACCCTGGTATCAGTACCTTCATTAGGCAAATCTCCAGTCAGTAGGGACATCCAGAAAAAAAAAAATCATACATCTAAGTACCATTGAGATTCAGAAAAGAACAGGAGATTCTGCTCAGTCTGTGATTGCTCTGGGCTGAGAAGGGCAGTCATGGGGTTTTTGCACACACACACCCACACACACACCCACACACCCACACCCACACCCACACCCCCACACACACACAGGAGAATGGACGAGTGTCTTCATCAGATCTGTATTTTGCCTTAACGTTTGCAGATTCCACTGTAAGATTCATTCAAAAACACACAGTAAAACAAACCAACAAACAATCGTGGGGTCCTGTGAACACCAGCAAGGAAGCTACAGATCTCAGGCTCAGTGGGGACTTCATTGGGCAGCAACTGGGTCCCATGTTAAGTTCTCAACAGGTGGCAAATTCACACCCTTCAGAGCTTACCCATTCCCAGAGGATTCTCTTTTGAGCTTTCTGTCCAGACTAATTTAAAGGGGTTCAGTATTTGCCTCCTGAATTAGTGGAGCTCAAAGACTAAAATTCACCAGTGTGTGCTCCTCTGTCTGTTCAATAGACAAGCCTAAAGCAAGCCCCTGCTGGGAGAGTGGAGAGAGCGGTACAGGTTGGGGTCCACGGGTAATAGGATACGTGGCGTGTGTGTGTGTGTGTGTGTGTGTGTGTGTGTGTAACATGCTGATACTCTTGACAGCAAGTCTCGGAAAAGGGGGTGGCGAGCCATTTGAAATTTGTACACAGACGGCCCTGTATTCTGTTCCCCATCTTCCGTCTCGTGTCTGTCATCTCCCAAGGCAGATATGCTATTTCACTGGCTGGACAAGGCCGTCTGCGCTTTCAGCCACACGGCCCCCACCGACTGTGCCGCAGAGACACTTCAATGGGACGCAGTGTCAGTAGCATAAATTCTGCCTTGTTACAGTCACGACCGCAGCGGGCGCAGCTAAACACAGAGAGACCTGGCTGAGTGTTCAAAAGGCCGAGGAAGAAGAAGAACAACAAAGCTGCCAGTTTTCACCAGAAGTCTTACCCCAAGAGCATTAAGAACAGGAGCCCGAATCTCCACACACTTTATCCTTGTCCACACCGTGCAGATACCCCAGGCCGGGACTGGGAAGTAGCTAAAATGGAGGTCTGCCGAGAGGTGGCCTGCTGTGTTTTGCTTCCAGCTTTAATGTGTGAGGAAGGGGATCATTGCTGTGGAGTATCTTCAGAACATTTAAAGGCATACCTTTAAATTTGGCTAAATAGTCTATATGTAAAGAAACCACTTTTAAGTAAAGAAAGTGTGTGTGTGTGTAAAACTATAAAACCAGGATATAAAGAGGCTCACTAATCTTTGCTCTTCAGATCACACCTTCGTATGGCTATTAGAATCTAATGTAACGCTTGTGCTGTCGTTGCCTATCATCATTGCTATGTTAAGCATTCTGTGCCGTTTTTCCCGGGATGCTGCCGCCTAAATGGGATTCTCTGGGAGGTGAGCATTGAGGGTCCTCAAACACCTTCAAACTGTTATCTCCCAAGTGGCCAGGTGTTCACCCACCACTGGCCCCTGTTGTAATAAACGTTGGGGTTTAAGCCTCAGTCCTCAGCATTGCTGCTGTGCACAGAGCAAACAACGCGGTCTATTGACCTGCGATCGCTCGAAGGCAGTATTTTTTTTGGCAGGCACAGCCCGGGTTTGAATTCCCACTTTGTGCCCCACTAAATCGCCCATCTTGGGAAGGTCGCGTTCACATCTGGGAGTCCCATTCTTCTCATCTGTATCTTGAGGTTGACAATGACTTCTTCACAGTGCTGTGTCGAGAGCGAGGGTAAAACGCAAGTGCTAGCATCGTGTGGTGGCCATGGTTGATACTCAGGGCTAGTCTCCTTCCCCATCAACAGGAATACGTTAATGTGCATGCCAACCGGTGAATATAAAGTACTCCTTCTTATGGTGTTACCGGGAGAAGGCTTGCTCCTATAATCCTAGCTACTTAGGAGACTGAGATGTGAGGATAGAGGTTCAAAGCCAACCTGAGCAGGAAAATCTGAAAGACCCTTACCTCTAACCTGCAAAAAGCCAGAATTAGAGCTGTGGCCCAAGTAGTAGCTTTTCACCTTGAATAGTACTGAGTTCAAGTCCTAGTACTCTCATACCTACACACAAAAAAAGGATAATAGGTTAATTTGAAAAGTATGAATAATTCAATATATTTTCCCCTGTGAAAATATTGCTTTATCATTGTTAAGTAAACACTCATTAATATGTGTCTGGCTCCTTTATGTGATTCTTATCCATCTGTCTGTCTACTGAAGTATCAGAGTTTGCACATGATAAACTACATTATCTTTGTCTTAGCAAAGATAATCGAAAAATAATAAACTTTAACGCTTCCTTCTGTCTTCCAACCTCCTGTCTTTCCATGGTGGTCTGGCCTCTCACATCCTACCTAATTTTTGTGGTCAGAAAATCTTTTCTAATAGAAATTCTTGCTAGAAACAAAGTCCTTTCCACGCCCACCCACATTTTGCCCTTCACACTCCCATACCCGTGGGATAAACACGTCCCAGTCAGCTGCCTCCCAAATTAAATTCCCCAAGAAAGCTTAAGAAAACCACCAACAATAGAGAGGGGAAAAAAAATCACTCCGGGAGAAGAGGCAGAAAACTGAGCTAAAATGAACGCCGAATCCTTTCTAACGGAGAGGAGGGGAAAAGGGTCAGATGGAGACTCGAAAGGGAAAGCAGGGCAGGAAGAGAGGCACCAAGGAGAGGAGGGACTGAAATTAGAACAAGAGGCAATGTTTATTAATAACCTTACTGACCCACGGGCCCCTGACACAAAATACATGAAGGATTCTCAGGACACTCTCGTCTGTCACTCTCGGGAGGAACAAGGAAAATGGTAATGGAAGCAGCAAACTTTCTGACAGCAGATGAAAAGGGATACAAGGGGAAAAAATAAGGGCAAATAAGGTTTTAAAAAAGTCTTAAAAAACTCAACAGCAGAAGACATCTCTGGTGCTGGTGTATCGCGCCCTTTAGTCCCTACAATGCCCCCTTCAGGAAGGCTACCTTCTGCTCACACTCTGCCCCCACGTTTGACTGGAAAAACACAAGAATATTGTGGCTGGTTTTTTTCTTTCTTCAAGTTTCAGGATGAATAGGTCGATGTCCAAGGCAGGTCAACACACCTGGAGGTTATGGAAAGGTGGGCTGAAGTAAGGAAGCAGAAGTTGTCCTGAGCCTCCTTCTCTCTGCTGAGTTGGAAGTTCTAGTAACATTCAATACTCACTGACATTCATGTTTCTCATCTTTTTCCCCTACTTTTTTTTTTTACACACAGATTAAATCCATCTTCTGTTTTGTCAACTGCCGATTTGATAAAGTATAATAAATAGTTACATTGTTAAGACATGACTTCTGTTCCTGCTTTTCCTTCCATTCTTCCTCTTTCTCTTCTTTCTCTTCTTCCTTTTTCCTTCTCCTTCTTCTGCTCTGGGGTTATAAACAGAACTTCAAACTTACTAGGCAGATACTCTACCACTTGAGTCATTTCATTAGCTCAAACATGACTTTTATGATACCATTCTAACTCCTTGTTTGTGTGCACCATGGTTCATTTGACCCATTGTTCATTTACATGATTTGTAATTTTTTTTATTTATAAAATTCTTTGTGTGCATCTCTGATTCCTCTTGATAAATTAATTTTGAGTAAAGTAGTATCCTTCTTCTTCTTATTATTTGTGCGAGGGAAAAGTTAGTTTTTATTGTTGTTGGTCATGGGACTTGAACTCAGGGCCTGGGCAATGTCCCTGAGCTCTTTTGCTCAAGGCTAAGCTATGGCACCACTTCTGGTGGTGGTTAATTGGAGATCAGAGTGTCATGGACTTTTCTGCCTAGGCTGACTTTAAACCATAATCCTTAAGATCTCCGCCTCTTGAGCAGCTAGGATTATAGGCAAGAGCCACCAGCACCCAGTGAAAGGTTATCTCTTGTAGAGTTGCTCCAAAGTACTTATGCTAACTAGTAGTCCTACTCACAGTGAACAAGAATGTGGAATTTTGGAAATATTATTAACTCTTTTCAAAATAAGATAAGCAACAAGGAATATACTAATTGTAGTCTTTGAGTTTTGAGGCAGATGATATTACCATCTGCAAATAATATTTTTTTACTATTCTATTATTTCCATTTAAAAATTATTTGTGATAGCTATCTTCATTTTTGTGATGCTATTTTTTACATTATTTGCTTTTATTGTTTGCTGCATATATAATTTGCTTGCTTCTTTTTAATTTTATTTGACTTCGGCCTGTGTTTCTTGGGAGTCATTCACTAATTTCCCACTAAACTGAAGGTTTTTTTAAAAAAAATTAAGTTTATTAACCCTTTTCCTATACCATATTAAAATGTTCTCTGTCTTGCCATCTGTTTTTTAATTGTTAATGCATATATATATATATATGTTTAAGAACATACTACATAAATATTTTCTTTTATTGTTTCTTTTCTTTTATATTTTGAGAAGCTTTGATCCCAAGGTGAAATCAATATTAACATTATTTTTCCTTCCTTCCTTCCTTCCTTTCCTTCCTTTCTTCCTCCCTCCCTCCCTCTCCCTCCCTCTCTCCTTCCTTTTTTCCCTCCTTCCTTTTTTCCTTCCTTCCTTCCTTTTTTCCTTCTGCTCTCTCTCTCCTCACCTTTTACATACTCACCTTCTGTAGATTTAGACCTTTCTGTAATTTTCACCATATAGTTTTTCAATGTATTCTCTTATTCAGTATTATTGTGGGTGCAATTTCCCTTTTGCATTTTGTTACTGTTTTCTGGAAAAAGTTATTTATTTATCCTTTTTGTTTTGGATTTGCCAGTTGACTGGTGTCTTGTACCAAAATTTACCAATTTGGTCTTTTTTGAGTTATTAAGGCAAGCAGCATTACCATCTGCAAATAACAGTCTTTTTTACCCCTTCCCTAAATTACATAACTTCTTTATTTCTTTTCCTGTCATATTGCAAAAGACAAGAACTACCAAATAATGAAAAAATATCCTTCCTTATAAATGCCTCTAGCATTTTGTAAGTTAGAGTCTGAAGGACTGAATACATTGCAGTTTTAGTGAGCTCTGATTTTGTAAGTTAGAGTCTGAAGGACTGAATATATTGCAGTTTTAGTGAGCTCTGACTTTTGGAAGTGTTTTGGATTGAGCTTTCAATCTTCCTTTCTGAACCCTCTGTTTTCTAACCCGGTACTCTGTCTCTCAGGCCTCACAACCAAGTGTGGAATATTTTTGCCCCTTTTCATAGTCGGTAGCAGCATTCTCTCTAAGCACAGACAATGCCAGCATACATCTACTGATTCATCTTTTCAGGTCTAAACACGCTCTGTTCATTGAGAGTAGACTTTTTCCTTTAACTTTAAAGCATTAAAAACCTAAACTGCCCTGGCTTTATTTATCTAAGTCATATAAAACTGCTAGGCTATTTTCTGCCAACTTCAAAGTTATGTCATGCATAAGATTTAAAAAATGTGGGTTTTTGTGCATTTTAAGGAAATGCTAAACTATTTTCTCACACAGAAATGATCATTTCATTTGAATTTGTTGACTTTTTGCCAGTGAGAAGTAAAAATAACCATGGATTTTGCATATGCTACGCAAACAGAGATGATTTCGTGGCTTAGACTAGTTAAAACAACCTGGGACAAGAGACAGAGGGGAAAAATACCAACACTATATGTTAGCAACAGATGTTATGTAAGAGAAGGGCAGGGGGTGCCTTTAGGGATGGACCAGGACTAAGAAGTGGGAGATCACTGGGCATGGTGGCTCATGCCTGTAATCCAAGCTACTCAGGAGGCTGAGATCTGAGTATTTATTGTGGTTCAAAGCCAGCTTGGGCCAGAAAGTCCGTGAGATTCTCCAGTTAACCATCAAAAACCTGCAAGTGAGAAGAGGTACGGTGGCGCAAAGTGGTAGAGTGCTAGCCTTGAACGAACGAGCTCACAGATAGCCCCCAAGCCCTATGACCCCCCCACCACCCCAAAAAACGTGAGAGGTCTTGAACTTTTCTTGGGATTACCCTGCGCCTGCCACTTCTGAATTGTGAGATAATGGAAAAAGTAGAGACAGCTTCCACTCGGCAGGTTAGGCACCTATCATGTACTTAGGACAGAAACTGCTGGGTCTGATTTAGGGATGATGGTTTAGATAAGACACAGAGACAAAGACCCTTCTCTAACACGATGTCCTCCATAGGACAAACCAGGCAGAGTGAAACTATTACAATTTTTTTCCAACAGGAAGGGCTGCACTGGATTATAAAGAGTCCCCAACTTCTGCCCGACTCATTAGTTTGCCTTGGTCTGCTTGTCTTTGTCTTGGACTGCATGGTGTCTGTGTACCCTACACTTCTTGACCTACAATGATGGAATGTGGTTTGTGCACTCTGAGACTCTGACTTCCTCTTAGGAAGATAATGAAGCAAATTGAAGCTTTCTCACCATGTGCCTGGCATTGAAGAAACTTGTCCGTCCTCTTTAATTTTTCTCATTTGTTAGCCCAGAGAGTACTTGTATTAATATTAAATTTAAGTCTTAAGGATACACAATAAGATTTTTATTCTATCTTTTCACAAATGGAGAGATCTTTCTCTTTCTTTCTTTCTTGCTTGCTTGCTTGCTTGCTTTCCATTTCTTTTACCATGGTAGGAGTTTTCTGTATTATTATTGTTTAAAATCAATTACCCTTTGCTCTATATTTTTTCCCCCTGTTGTTTATTTTATGTGTCCAGTTTTCCCAGAGGGACAAAATAAAGGCCCCATTTGGTTTTTATTAGTGTAATCAGTTAATAGCTGTTCTATAATGCTTTACTTATTGTGTTAATTTTCTGAAGTTATATCCAGAGGCAGCTTCCTGGAAGACCATATTAAAAAAATTGTAACTTACTTCTTTCAGAGATCTAGTTACCATCTGAGTTTCAGCTCAGATTTACTGAACAATATTGATCCACCAGGTCATGGACAATACATGTAAAGTATAGGTAGTAATTTCAAATATGCTTACGGGGAATCTAAACATTACATTAGCATGATGATGTACAAGTGCTTGCTCTAGTATATTTGTTGATGTGCAGTTTATCACGCAGGCTTTTTTTTGATGTGGATATGTCGCAAGTCTTAGTGGATGCACTTACCTTACATAATATACATATTGCCATTTTCTGTCTATGCCTGGAATCCCTGGGAACTAGGGACCCATGGTCCATTGCAATTGCAGGTATTAATGGAAATGTATCCTATGGGGGATGCTGGTACTCACAGGACTCATTCTCAAATTAGAATAGAGCTTCAGAACAGCCCATAGCCACAAGCTCACTTACCTAAAGGATATCAAAGGGAATATTTGTGATAAGTGTGTTAGATTGGATCCCCATGGAAGTTAGGTTACATTGTGAATTAGATTAAAAATACTGAAATGACACGAACTTGAGACAATAGTTAATAGCCATGGGATCTAGCCCTTGCTGTCACAGAAGCTAGGTCTTCGGACTCACTCTGAATCTCGTCTTCTGTCTTACAAGGGGAGAAATTGGGCAGAAATTCCAAATTTCTTCTCAACTTCTCAACTTTTGTGGTTCAGTTCAGTGACTCAATAAGAGTCATGGTTGATGGATAATGGGGTCAGCATGAGAGCGATACTAATTCATTAGTTGCTCTCTAGCAATGATCATGGTATTTGATATAAAATAGGAGGCCATCCATACTTTAGGTAAGCCGATGTCCCATATCTAAAGGGCCTGGAACAAAAAGTGCTTGGATTTCTTTTTATTTTTTTTTAGAAATGACTTTGGAATATTGCTGTTGGGTATGGTGGCTCATGTCTGTAAGCCTAGAGATTCATGAGAATGAGATCCTGAGGATTATGGTTTGAAGCTCACCCAGGTGGAAAAGTCCATGATACTCCATCACCAAAATAACCAGCCAAAAAGCAGGGCTGGGTATATAGCCAGAGAAGTAGAGCACCAGCCAAGCAAGCAGCCAAGTAAGTAGGAGTTCCAATGCCATTACCACAAAAAACAAAGGAAGGAACCAAGGATGGAAGGAAGGAGGAAAAGGAAATAAATAAAGAGAAGCCACGTACAATTCAGTAGAATACTTTGAAGGCATTTAAGCGAGGCATGAAGGCATTAAGCAAGAGCCTGTTTAAAAAGAATCTTATCTTTGATATGTTTATCTTCCATAAAGCAATTTGCTACATAGTTTTTTAAGTGCTAATCCACAAATTCAATGGCTGGAACTGAATGCTTTCACTGATGTCTTAGGACTTCTTTTCATACAAAAGAAGTTTTAAAAACATTAAGGGGATTTTCCCAGAGACAGTACTAGAAGCAGCATCAGTCGGTCAGCTCTGATATAAACTATAGCAGCGTACTGTGGCTGAGATGAAAAGCTGAATTGCAAACTTACAAGGGTCCCGTTAATAACATCACCTAATTAAGAAATCTGTAACAGGGATTCTATCAAGGTGAGATTAGAGTTTCTCCTTCCAATGGCTGTTGGGGATCTTAAGGGAATGTTTCATACATGGACTTTGTTAGTTCTAGGACTAGCTTTCAAATTAAAACTAAGTTTCAAAAGTGCAATCCTAGCTCCTTAGGAGGCTGAGATCTGAACATCATGGTTTGAAACCAGCTCAGGCAGACAAGTCTGGGCAACTGTTATCTCCAATGAGCCACAATAAGGCAGAAGTGGAACTGTGGTTCAAGTGGGAGTGTGCCAGCCTTATGTGAAGAATTTCAGGTACAGTGTTCAGGCCCTGAATTCAAGTCCTTATAACACTCCCCTGCCTCCCTCTTTCCCCTTCCAGCACAATTCTCAAATTGGAGCATGCAGACAAACTCACTTACTTGAAGGGTGACAAAGAAGGTACTCATCTAAGTCTGAATGTGATAGCTTCACCCTCAGTGTTAACTTCTATTGTTCCATAATTTTTTTTAAAACCTGTAGTCTTTCTTACTTCACACACACACACACACACACACACACACACACACACACACACACACACATTTTAGGCTATCAGATCCTTGAAGGGAAGTAAGGAATTTTTTGGTAAATCCCAGTGCATAGGACATAATGAATTGTCTTTAAGTATCTATGAAATAGCAGAACAAAACTAAAGCCTGTTAAATTTTAAGATCTTACAAACATGGTGCCCTATTGTGGTACATCTCTCCAAGAAGATGGACATTGTCCAATGTGATAGATAGCTTATCTGTCCAATAAGATGGACAGATTATCCACCCAATATGATGGACAGATTATCTGTCCCATAAATGAATAGTCCACTTGTGCACCAATCAGGAGACACGGCAGAGGGAGGCTGTGGGTAGAATTTGACCACTGCAGATCATCTAACTTTTAACAACGGAGGCCTCCAGCTTTATAGGACAATGTGAATTTCTGGATTCCTTTGGGACATCTTATGATCCTTCTAGTGACGGTGGGCAGGGGACCCTGGGAGCAGCTGCCCCATCAGGCAAGCTTCTCCTCTGCTGCTGATGGTGAGTGTCACCGGACACTCTTGTCGGGGTTGACGCTGCTGTAGATGAGTGGATCGAGCAGGCTCCTGCAAGCTTCTGTGGAAGGCTTGATCCTCTGCCCAAGGTGCTTTTGGGAGGCAGAAGAACATGTATGGAGCCTAGTGGAAGGAAGTTAGGTTATTGGGATCAAAGCCTTGAAGGGGACATCAAACTCCTTCCTGTCTCTTTCTTTGCTTTTCCAGTCACCATGAGATGGAAGGCTTTCCTCCACCACACTCTCCTTGCTCTGATGCGCTGTGCCACTGATAAATCAGAAGGGACAGGGTCAGATGACCGTGGACTGACACCTCTGATGCTGTAAGTCTTCATAAACCTTTCCTCCTTCTAAGTTGATTTTGGCTGGCAATTTGTCACAGCCACCAAAGATGACTAAAGCAGGCTGTCAGGATTGGACAATACCATTCGGTATATATTTCTATTGTTGTTGGGTTTGAATGAGTTAAAATAGTCTAAGTTAGTGTGAGCTTAATTGCTTCGTCAAGGCTCAAGAGAGAGAGAGAGAGAGAGAGAGAGAGGGAGGGAGGGAGGGAGGGAGGGGTAGGGGAGAGGGAAAGAGAGAGCTCAGAGGGCAAGACTGTAAGTACTAGACTTGGAGTGAAGCTAGTATGCACATTCCCACCACTTTACCCCAGAGGGAACTGAGCAGAATCTGTGTACTAAATAACCCTAATAATATTGGGTAGGGGCTCACCAGGGAGCCATTCAAGAGTTTGTCAGAGCATATTAAAATACAATACATTCACATAATCAAAAAAGGCACATCAGTCCATCTGTCCATACATTCTTTTCTGATATTAAATTTGTCTGGGGACTCAATCCTCACTCTTTAGTGAATAGAAATGTGGACAGGATGAAGAGAAAAATCAGAGTAACGCGCACTGGTGGAAGTCCTCTAATTGAAATCATTATTGCTTAGGACACCATTGCTTTAATCAGCTCTAGCATAAATCAATGCGCTTCACAAGTGAAGGTTTAAAATAAAATGCTGTTAAACAAATTGGGCCTCTTAAAAGGCATGATGCAATTGAGAAGCTATTGAAAATGGATAAAAAAGTGCTTTCTGAATGAACACACGGGTCCTCACATTTTATCTTCCACTTAATTTAAGAAATATATTACCTGGTCCTTTCTTAGAAATTACATATTGGAGGTCTATAATGGCCAAGCCTTTAACCCATTAAAAAAATTTACTCCCAGGACTAGTTAATATTTGACATTTAATTGCTTTTTCGTGTTGGAAGGGAAAAAATATGTTTCTTTCCTTCCTTTCTTGATGTACTCCTCAAAAAAAAATCACCTTGTGAGCTATAAAGATAGAGAACAAGAATTGATTTTCCACAGCTCAAGTACACATGAGTATTTGCACATAGACACACGTGTGTGTGTGTGTGTGTGTGTGTGTGTGTGTGTAAATAAAACCTCCCTGTCCTAGGAGCTGTACCAGAATTCTGCCAGACAGGTGTTACTATCTCTATTTACTAGACCAGGCATAGAGTTGTAAGGAGGCGAATTCATATAAGGGTTGCACAAGCAGTGAGTCAGGGAGTATGTCTTCCTCACACCATGTTGTCTGTCTCCCGTGAGTTTCTTCCTCCAGTGTGGAGTTCCCCTTCGAGAAGGACAGAATATCAGCATGGTCTCCACGTTGGAGCATCTGATCCAGTGGCGGCTTACCTAGCCCCAGCCTCTGAGATTTAGCCAATGATGCTCATTTTCCACAAAAGACCAACGGTGATTTGAGCCTTCTCTCCTAGTCCTCCATTGTCACAGAGCAAAGAGAAGCTGCTGAACCAGGCACATGAACTTAGGAGAGACGCCTCGTCAGAATCTGTATCAATAGGCAGCATGGTCAGGTCTCCTCCTAGGAGAACAATGCTTATTTGGGGTTTCCAGTTCCTCTTTACAACTTGTTTTGAGACAAGAGAGATGTGTGATTTTGGAAGGGATAAGGAAATCATTGATTTCTTCATGTTAGAAAATTTCCCATTTTAACCTTGTCAGTGTCTCCCCTTTCATAGGAAGTAAATTCACTACCTAACACCGAAGTGTCCTCTTTGTTTTTATCTCTGTCCCTCCTTCCTTCCTTCCTTCCTTCCTTCCTTCCTTTCTTTCCTTCTTTCTTTCTTTCTTTCTTTCTTTCTTTCTTTCTTTCTTTCTTTCTTTCTTTCTTTCTTTCTTTCTTTCTTTCTTTCCTTCTTTTTCTTTCTTCTCTCTCTCTTTCTTTCCTTTTTTCGTGCTCTTCCCACAAAACCAGGTATTATTTAGTTCTATTGAAAAGCTATACAAACCAACTGTTCCTGTACAAATGATACGTCTCAGAGCTCAGGTGCAATGCCCGCTTGGGTTACACCCCCTGTGGATTGTGGTCCGATGTGGGCTGTGTGATTCTACATGATTCCAGGAAAATATTTGTATTTTGTTTTCCCCAGGTCTCATTTCCCCTGGGAATGGTGCAGCAGGCACCTCCTTACATAGTGGAGTCGCTGAGCGTTCGTGAGACCCCCGGAGATCTCGCAGATCAGGAAGCTGTTCTTCCCGCTCTGTGGCTTCACTCGACCAGCAAAAAAAACCCCGACCAGGTCTGTGGCATTAGGAGGGGATAGTTCTCAGAGGTACACATGCAAAAGTGCTTGGAAGGAAATTGGTGGAGCGGGAAAATGGGAATTTACTCAGAGTGAGTCCTTCTAGATCGGGAAGCACAAAAGATTAGTGGCACCATTATTATTATTATTATTATTATATAAACAAATGCTTTTCCTTATTCTTTCCCTTTCTAGATTCCATTCCTCATTCCCTTTTTTTTTCCTTTGTATCTTAAAAAATTTCTTTTGCTCCTGGTTAGTTACCATTCTCGTTCTTCACTGAGATGAGGGGGAGTAGACATGCTTGGCATGCTAAGGAGGGTGCATCGGCAGAAAACCTTTGGCAAACCAATGGTACTATCTAGGAGGAGCGATCAAAATGTATGAGTGTTGCGCAAGAATGGAGAAGTAGGAGAGACTCTCTGAATGCGTGTACCTATATGGGCAGAGTGCAGGTAATGTTTGTCTACTTACTCTCCATGAGGCATGCTGTTAAGGGCAGCAGGAGCATTGTGTCATTTGATCTGCACATAGGCTTTAGGTAGTGGTATTATCAACCCCAGTGTACAGATGAGGGAAAGAGAGGGGAGGGAAAGTTAATTGGTTTAAGTGAAGTCACACTGAGAATGTGGGATTTCAGTGCATCTTGACTATGGCATTTTCACTCTGAACTATACTAATAACTGATCAATTCATCAGAATTCTGGTGGAAAAAAACACTAACAACCAAAGAGAGAACTTTGGACCCACCAACAGGTATCAGATTAGCTATACTCTCACAGTAGCAGTAGGAAACAAATAGAGAAATGTAGAGCAAAAGACAGTAGCCAAACTTGTGAAAAGTCAGCTACAGCAGTTAGTAAGGTGATTTACTTTTCTATCTGAAGCAAGACTTAAGATGCTTGAAGTCAGCCGGGCGCCGGTGGCTCACGCCTGTAATCCTAGCTTACTCAGGAGGCTGAGATCTGAGGATCGCGGTTCAAAGCCAGCCCATGCAGGAAAGTTCGTGAGACTCTTATCTCCAATAAACTGCTAGAAAATCGGAAGTGGTGCTGTGGCTCAAGCGGTAGAGCACTTGCCTTGAGCTGAAGAGCACAAGGGCAGCGCCCAAGCACAGAGTTCAAGCCCCACGACCGACAAAAAAAAAAAAAAAAAAAAGATGCTTGAAGTCTTCCCTCTGCGTGAGAATAAGATGCACTAAGAATGCTCTTAACTGAGGAGAAAGTAATTAATACCCATCAGTTAAAAGGAATATGCCTTACTTGCAGGACTAAAAACTTCAGGAGGACTTTGTCCTCATTTGAGGACTTTCTTTGGACTGTTGCCTAGAGAAGTATTTTTAAACTTATTTTATGTGAGAACATATCCAGAAACATTAATAGAATCTGTAATTTCTTTCACTCTCCAGAAAAAAATAAATTCATAATGTCTATCTATGTGTCTATGTATCTCTCAGTCTATATTTGTCTATAGATCTATCTATCTATGGATATAGTTAGAGATCATTGGTATAAATTTATTATTGTTTTTATTTATTTGTTGTTATGATGTCTATTGATTGGTATCAATTTATATCTCTTAGTTGTCTTTCTGTTACTATATATTTACTTTTACTCAAGAGTCTAAGAGCTCTTTCATTTATTGCTTATTTTAATTTTATTTTAGTTGTTGTAGAACTAGAGCTCAAACCCAGAATCCTGCTTTTGCTAGGCAAGTGGTCTACTGGAAAACTTTTTTATCTATTGCTGGTTTGAATGCTTAAATGGAAATCTCCCTTTCTAGTATGGCTTGTAGAATGATTTTCATAGCACAGAAATCTTTTTGAGCCAAGATATAATTTCTTGAGATGTTCATGTATACCCTGGAGACTAAAGATTGTAAAGTAAGTAACTGTCATCAATTATTTACTTTAAGTACTTTCTTTAACGTGAATACTATCTTTACTATGGATGTTTGTGTTTACACGCCAGACTCAAAACTGCCATTTTGGTTTTCTGTGTTAAAAGTAAACAGAAAACCAAATAAACAAACAAAACAAAAGAACCAGGTACTGGAAAGTGAGAAGTGAGTATTGCAGTTATAAGCTAGAACAGTCTATGAGACTCGTACCTCCAATTAATCAGAAAAATAAAAAATAATTAAAAAATAAAAATGCAGCCATGACTCAAATGAATAAGCCAAGTGTGAGGCCCTGTATGCAAACCCTGGTACTAGCATGTACACACACACACACACACACACACACACACACACACACAAATAAAAAAAAGCCGTGGCACAAATTACCAGCCAGCAATGACTCCACAGGACCTTGAGCGGTGGATGCTCTGTTAGCACAGTTCTGATTTCATCGGCACAGCTAAGAAGATTTGGTGCCCAGCGTGATTTTATCACTTAAGGAATTTTCCTTCTTTGGAAGAAGGGCATTATTCTTACCATTTCTACTTTCTGACACTGAAAAAGAAAAAACAACAACAACCAAAAAAACCCAGCAACCCACAACAAGACCTTCTTAGGCCCAAATCCCCAAAACTTCTTGTGCATCAGGCATCCTGTTTGGGTTAGGTGTAAGAAGGAGACAGACACGTCATGTTTAGAGGTCGTTTGGATCTCCTACTGCAGGGCCCTCCCCTGGGCAGTTGTGTCTGCCTATGCTACAGGAGTTGGCAAAAAATCATAAATAAATGAGCCCTTTTGCATCTGGCCCATTATACAATGTCCGAGCAACAGGGCGAAATTCCTTCTGCACTTCAGCTGGCGGACTGTTATGCCCTGTAAGCGCAGGACGGACATGGCTTGTAACTTTTTAACCTAGTTAGTGAGTCTGCCAATATTATTCTTGCTTGTATGGACGTCTAATCCTTTCTTGAATCTTGCCGGACCATGTACCTCAATAATGTCCCGCGGGGACGAATTCCACAGGTAGATTGTATGCTGCTTCAAAACAACAACAACACAGTATTTCTTTTTATTTGTTTTAGATTTGTTGCCTTTTAAACTTTCGGGGCTTGAACTCAGGATCTGGGTGCTGTCCCCGAGTTCTTCTGCTCATGGCTAGCGCTCTACCACTTTGAGCAACAGCTATACTTCTGGTTTTCTAGTGGTTCATTGGAGGTAAAGAGTCTCATGGGGACTTTTCTGCTGGTGCTGACTTTGAATCGAGATCTTCAGATCTCAGCTTCATGAGTAGCTAGGATGACAGGCGTGAGCCACCCGCGCCCGGCTGATAAAGACTCTTGTCTTCTGTAGATATTGTCTATCTTGGCATTTTTTCATCTTAACTAAGAGAGGATTTAAACAAAATGGCTTTGAGCTGCCCTGGACACAAAGACACTGGAGTATACAAAAAAAAAAAAGCTGCCCTTAATATTCAATGATGTCTCTGGGGTGAATATTTACTGATCATCTGATTTCATGTTGGGGATACCGTTTGGGGGTAAATCTGGGTAAATCTGATTTTCCAGAAAGGCAAGACAAGAGGAAAATAGTGAAATAAATATGGGAACCGTGTGGTGCGGCATGGTATTAAATACAACCCGCCACGCACCTACCTCAGACTCGACCCGACTCTACGTCTTGCTGTTGTGTAACACAACAGCCATCTCCACGCCCTGACACTGCATTGAGTAACGACATGACCTCACAATTTGGAAATCATTTGAAGTGTTTGGGAGGAAGTGCATAGGTAATATGCAAATGCTGCACCTACCTTATCTTATCCGTCTGTCTGTCTATCTGCCTATCTATCTACCTTGGGGAACTAGGCATCCTCAGAGTCTGGTTATCTATGGGCATCCTAAAACCTATCCCCCACAAATACTGAAGGCATATTAGGAGTGACTGGGAAAGGATGCTTTGAGCTACCTTAGACTGCACGGTTAGAATATGGGACCAGATGAAAGGGACAAAACCCTGGTCAATATGTCACCCAAGTGACTCTTTAGTGGCTCACATAAAACCTCCAGGCCCAGTACATGTTCCAGGCCCAAAGCAATGACCAGCGGTTGAGGGCCTGGGCAAATTGAACCTAAGAAAGGAAGTCTTCGTTGTAAAGAATCAACCAGTAAATGACTTAAGAGGTCGAGGAGTGATCTTGCTCTAACCCTTGTAACTCTGACAACTATTAAGAGTAGGAAAAACTAAATTTAAAAACCCCTCATCAACTAATTTAGCTTCCACTGTAGCATCTGTAGGATCTCAGAGAAGTCATCTTAATGGCTGTTATCCAAAATACCCTTCATAACCTGGAAGCAAAGTTTGCTTCTTTCATGGGTGTTAGAGGATCAAGGTTTATTTTTTTGACAAGCTGCCAAGTGGTACAGAAATATTGGTTATTATTTTGTATTTATTTGTTTATTTTCATGGCAGTATGCATGTACTGGGGCTTGAACTCAGGGCTTGCACACTGTCCCTTAATTTTTTTACTCAAGGCTGATGCTCAAGCCATTTGAGTCACAGCTTCACTTCTGGATTTTTGGTGGTTAACTGATGCGAAGAGTCTCACACTCCTTCCTGCCTGGGCTGGCTTTGAAGCTCCATTCTCAGACCTCAGTCTCCTGAGTAGCTGGGATGACAGGCCTGAGCTACTGACATCCTAGTGGGGTTTCATTAATCCCAGCATTGAACACATCGGGTTACCACTCTCTCCTTTCTCTCTTCTTCATTTTCTCAGTCCCTCATTTTAATTCCGCCTTCTGTCCCAGAAGTGGCTCGAACCATGTACCTTTTTCTTTTTTTTTTAATTTTGTTTTTAATTCTCATCTATTTCCTAAGGACTTTAATGATGGACTCTCTCAGCTCTGTGATCATTTACTTTTATTTTGTTTACTGCTTTATCTTCTGGGGTCAGGTTAACTTAACCTAACCCTTCAATCTCTAAAATCCTGTATCTATAGAAAACGTATAGGCAAAATCCTGGCCTGGATTTCTGAGAAAATCTCTCTCTCCACCCCACGACATGGACTCGATCTGATTACCTGTGTTTGGTTTCACTTCTCTGAGTCTCGGCGTGGCAGGCTGGCCAAAGACCAAAGCCTCACGCTGCCTCTTGTGATTCTTTCTAATTGACCTTCCGTGTGTGTTCCCCCTCAATTTCGGGCCGTTTGAAGTAGAGGCACATGCGGTGCTGCATAATCATGGAACGCAAAGGTGATTTCAAGGAACAGGTGATGAGCCTTGCGTATGTGCGTTGTTCAAATCCACTGGCAAATTGTTTGGGCCTCGGTTGTATGATGTAGCAGCCAAGCCAGGCTCTTCTGCGGGCAACTCTGAAACAGGACATGCTCCTTTCGCTGTCCCTCTTCAGTACTTCCTCTGTCTTCTTCCTGCCCTTTCAATACCCTTTTTCCTTTCCCCCTGTTCCCCTAAATAACTCATCGGGGCTATGGGCCCCCGTAGGAAGACGTTTTATGGGTTTCCCTGAGCTGCCACTCACCAAGAGGAGGTATGCAAAGGAATAAATCTTCAATGGTATAATTTTAGATGCGGTGGCAACTGGAAAGGGTAGCTATTTTGGGCTCTGGGGCATTCTCCTTGACCTGACGGGGTAGGGCTTTGCCTGGCATGGGTGCAACCAGGTCCCTTTAGCAAACGTGTTTGGCATTCCTGAGGTGGCCTCCTCCTTCTCTGTTGGAGCAGTCCCATGTGCATCCAGAATTCTGGCTCTGTGTGTGTGCGCGCTCACACACAGAGGGCTGCGGCTGTCTGTCCAGCACACTGATGTAGTGTCCAAGGTACTTGTGGAGGGGCAGTATGGATGGGATAGTCTCCCTTCTGCAGGGGGGAAGGGGAGAGTGGAGGGACATTGCAAGTCCGGTTTGTACCAGTTCTATGCTTTATCAGCTGCTCAGCTGCCTTTCCCCCTGTAAGCCAGGCAGGTGTCCAAGCTGCAGTGTCTGAGCCTTCCCACCTACACGGCCTCGTGTGCTCTCCTGGGGCCTCGCTTGACCACCCTGCACGTCGATCCTGCCACAGCTGCTGTCTGCTGACCCTCGCTGCTGACGGCCAGGGGTGGGCTGGAACTCCCGGAGCACACGGGTAGAACAACCAGGAGAAGGTCCCTGGCTGGCCAACAATAACAGCCCTTTCCAGATGAGGATGAAACGAGAGCCAAGATCATCACTGTATCTTGTTCCTCGTTTTACAACCTGAAAAGTACACACAAGATGCGAAGATCATACAGGAAGGAGGCATGGAGTCAGTGAAGAACAAGGAAATGAGCTTCAGTTTTTATTTTCTTAAAGGAATTGAGGGTTTTTTTGTTTTTGTTTTTTTTCATGTCCAAACAGAAGCCTTTTATAGGCATGGAAAAGGCAAGAGAGTAGACGAGAGGGGTGGGAGAGAGAAAAGAGAGAGAATATTAAGACATAAGGAAATTCTGACTGAGGGACAGAAAAATCATGGAGAAGACCAAAAGAAGAAGAAAAAGATTAAGAGACAACATGGCCTTCCCTTAGCTAAATGATTGAAATGGATTTAATAGATATTTATTGAGAAACGAATCTGTCTGGTTTTGTTATCTTTCTGCATGACAGTTCACCGTAAAATCGATTAACTTAAAGCCACAGGCATCATTTTTATCCTGCTCTGACAGGGCTCTGAGTGCTGATTGGGCCGTTCCTGTGGATGAGGTCTACGGGGAGCTGAGGCTGGCATCTCTCTGGCTTTCCTCTTTCACATAGCTGGTGAGCCTGCTCACGGCTGCACCTCCAGCTGAAACAGCCTGGTAGAGCACCAGAATGGCGCTGGGCTCTGTGGTCTGTATCTCATCCCTTGTTCGCGATAGCTGCTCAAGGCTCCAAAATGGAACCCTCTTCTCGGCTGAACTAAGTCATCTGTATGAGTCCCTATTGTCATGTCAGAGTCCAGAGAACATTCTAGATAGATAGAGACATCGTTAATATCTTGATGGTGTGTGTGTGTGTGTGTGTGTGTGTGTGAGTGTGTCCCTGTCAACTGTTTTCCCTCCATAGGAATGCCTTTCATAGATAAAATAAGCATATCGTCACTCCTACAGGCATTTCTTGATTCAAAGACCGTTAAAGAACTTGTAGCAGCCAAGCGTTGTGGCGCATGCCTGGGATCTTCCCAATTCAGGAGTAGATAGGAGGATCGCAGTCAAAGGCTTACCCAGAGCAACAAGTGTGCGATCCTGTCTGAAAAATAACAGAAGCGCGAAGGGGCTAGGAACATAACTCAGGCGGTACAGCGAGCACATCTCCAAAGTTGTAAAAGTATCCAATCGTCACACACCAGTACCTCCCAGCTCCCGACCTCCAGGAGTTTCTGTCTAGTTCCACAAAGGGGCTGGGGTGTAACTCAGTGCTAGGGTACCTGCCCAGAAGGCAAGTCATTCTGGAGTCAGTCCCCCAGAGTGCCCCCTCCCTCTCTCTCTCTCTCTCTCACACACACACACACACACACACGAGTCTACTGAGCATTCAATCAAACATCCATTACTTTCCATCTGCCATAGGAGTGAGAAGATTGGTGAGTGGGTGTGTGCAAAGCCGGTATCAGGAACATTGCCAGGGTGGAGAGTACAGGCAATGTCCCAGGATGACACGGAAAGCCAACAGGACAACGTGGCTCCTGTTCTTTAACTCTGGAGTGGGTTCTAGTGCTAGCTTTGCTCAAGCCGGTGCATTTGGTCCCAATAATGTGTCTGCTAAGGGGCTTGTCTCCTCTTCCTCTATCTCATCCTCCTTTTAGTTCATCATCATTCTGCTATAGCTCTAGAAGGAATCATCCCTTCCAGGACCACAGCCACAACTTCATCCTTCCTGGGTGTAAAGAAGCATCACTTTCCACCCCCCCCCCCTTTTTGCCTGACTTTCAGGCTTCTTCTCTGGCATCTTCCCTACCAGTGCTTCTAATCTCCTTCAGTTGACTGCTCAAGGGAAGGGATTTTCATTTTGCTTTCCTCTCTTAGGGCGCCTGTCTCCTGCCTTCTAAAATCAGGTCTCATTTTCTCATGACTCATGCCTTTCTTTTCTTTCTTTTGGATCTCTCTTTTCCTGGGAGCCGCTTGCTTAGCACAGAGTCATATCATGTCCGGCCTCTATGGCAAAGAACTTTGACCTCCTGCTAGGGCAGACTTGCTCGAGTCTAAGTGCGGGTTTGCTGCCTACTTGCTCTTCTTTCTTTGGTAAGCATTTTGTACCTGCCGTCATCACTAAAAATACCTTTCTCTTCGTCTGAGCCTTGTCTCCAAATACCACCCACCGTGGAATTCACTTTATAATCCTCAGGTAAGCCGCGTTTTTTTTTTTTCTCTTTGTACAAAGTGATGTGTCTCCGCTACAGAAAAAAAAAAATTGGAACACATAGACCATCCAAAATAACACACATATTATAGATAGAAATGCCATTGACACCTTGATGTTCATTCCTCTCAACTTTTCCCCTGTCCATATTTATAAATTTTATGGATTAAAAAAAATCACTACTTAGATGGTCAGTATTTTCCCCTAAGCCACTTGCTGCGCTACAGAAGGAGTTTTGTGTTTTTTTTTTTTTGGGTCTGGTCGTGGGGCCTGAACTCTGGGCCTGGGCGCTGTCCCTCAGCTCTTCAGCTCAAGGCTAGCGCTCTACCACTTGAGCCACAGCACCACTTCTGGCTTTTTTCTTTTTGCTTATGTGGTGCTAAGGAATCGAACCCAGGGCCTCTGGCATGCAAGGCAAGCGCTCTACCACTGAGCCACCTTCCCAGCCCCCAGAAGGAGTTTTACACAACTCTGGTCCCTTGCTTCAAGTTACCTAGAATGGGGCTAGGACATCTGGTCAGAGTTGGGTTAGTACCTGCTCTTTAGTTGTTGTTGGTGGTGGTGGTCATGGAATTGGAACTCAGGGCCTAGATACCATACCTGAGCCTTTTCATTCAAGGCTAGTACTCTACCAGTCTGAGCCACAGCTCTACTTCTGGTTTTTCTGGTGGTTCATTGGAGATCAGTGTGTCACAAACTCTCCTGTCCTGGCTGGCTTTGAACCGTGATCCTCAGATCTCAGCCTCCTGAATAGCTAGGATTACAGGTAAAAGCCACCAGCACCTGGCTCTTGTTCTTTCCTTGAGTTTAAACTAGTATCTTGGGCTGGACATGCGCAGGGGATGGTAATCATATGGAGGGGGAACTAGTAATTGTACTGAGAAACATCAAGCTTTCCTGGAGAAGTGTTTTATAAGAGGTACATGGAGAACAGGATGAGTTGCAGAAGAGCAGGTGGACATGGGAGTCTTCTAGACCAGGAGTTTCCTCTTCCTCCTTTGATTTCTCAGAGTAATTTGTGCCTCTTTCTCAGGCTTTGCTTGTGCCCTGTCCCTAGACAGCTATGTGCATCTGATCACATCTAGTGTATCTTGGGTTCCTTAAGGTCAAGAGGAACTATGCTGCATTTGCACATATATACATATATATGTGTATGCACACACACACACACATAATTTTTTTTTCCTTGCTGAGCAAAACGCTTTGGTAAATAAAGAATCTCCCCCCCTCTCTCTTTCAGATCATTCCCCCTTGTATGCAATTCAGAAGTTAGTAGCAAGTTAAATACTTTATCTTTCAGAACACAAAAGTAATTTTTCCTAACACAGCCTACTTAAAACTACTCTACAAGGCAAAGTATGACTAGGAAATGCTTTAACCACAGCCAACCCTTTAAAAGTCAATGTCACATTCATTGCTATGAAATCTCTCTCTCTCTCTCTCTTTCCCTCTTAAGACATCTGGTTCCCATTATTGCAGCATTGGGTACTTGAACTCACCCGCCATTTTGCATACCAACTGGAATGCACGCAAAATCACCACTGACACCATCAGTGCCTAGACAAACCTTTGATCAACCCCTTTAATGCTTACCGATATGCTTCGTGTGTGCGTGTTTTGTGTGCGTGCGTGTGTACGTGCACGCACACAAACATGTGCGTACACACGCACTTGCACAAGTGCACCAGCCCTGGGGCTTGCACTCAGGCTTAGGTGTTGTCATTAATCTTTTTAATTTTTTGCCCAAGGCTAGTGCTCTACCACTTGAGCCACAACTCCACTTCCAGCTTTTTGGTGGTTAAGTAGAGATAAGAGTCTCTTAGCCAAGTGCCCGTAGCTCATACCTGTAATCCTAGCTGCACAGGAAGCTGAGATCTGAGGCAGCAAGGGAAGGAAAGCCCTTGAGACTCTTATCTCCAATTAATCACAGAAAAAGCCGGAAGTGGTGCTGTGGCTCAAGTGATAGAGTAGCTAGCCTTGAGCAAAAGAATCTCAGGGACAGTGCCCAGGCCCTGAATTCAAGCTCCAGGACCTGCAAAAAAAAAAAAAAAAGTTACATAGACTCTCTGACCCAGGCTGACTTGGAACCATGGTCTTACTATCTCAGCCTCCTGAGTGGTCAGGATTACAGGAAGAGCCACTAGTACAGGGCACTGTTACATTTTTGAAACTATTTTTTTTCATACTTATCTTAAGGACTAAGTGGCCATCTTCTGTGAAATGAAGAACTTCAAAACCTTAAAGTCGGCCAGGCACCCGTAGCTCATGCCTGTAATCCTAGCTACTTAAGAGGCTGAGATCTGAGAATTGCTGTTCTAAGCCAGCCCAGGCAGGAAAGCCCATGAGACTTTTTTCTCTAATTATCCACCAGAAAACCAGTAGTGCTGTGGCTCAAAGTGGTAGAATGCTGGCCTTGAGCAAAAAGAGCTCAAGGACAACACCCAGGCCCCAAGTTCAAGCCCCACAACTGACAACAAACCAACAAACAAACAAAACCTTAAAAGTCTTTGCCTTTTGTCCTGGTGTGGCCCAACTATCTCTAATGGAGCACCCAAGTCAATGAAATATCTAAATCTTAAGTCTATATTTCCCAGGGACATTGACCCAGAAATGAGAAACACAGTATGGAATGTTTGCTAATGAGTCATGAGTTTCATTGTAATTGCTTCCACATTCCGGATAGCTTCTATAAACCATCTAATCTGGACATACCTCACAACAATCCCATGTGTTGTAAATGATTTTGTTTTATTTCTTGGGTTACTGTTAAGGGCTTATTTTCTGGTTCATTTCATTTTCTTAAAGAAAACCACACAGTTATGTTTGTACATGCCCCCCTCCCCATATACATACACACTCATTTGGGCACACCCATACTACTGTAGCTTTGGCCTCCATCTGTACATTTTTTAAGATCAAATAATCATGAAACAACAAAAACAAGAGAGAATCTCTCATCATTTGACTCGGAAATGAAATTAAACACAATAATGAACAAAGTTGAAATGGGATCTATTTCAGAGTCGATCTAATTCAGCTCTCTGAAATGAAATCCAGCAAACACCAATCTATTTTCTTTCCTGGATCTCAGAATCTATAACGGAACAGACAGATACAGCCAGCGTTCGGCACAGTAATAACGGAAAAATTAAATATTACTTTTAAAAACTGCTCACATTATAAAGTGATCTATTAGCCTCCCACAACTTTAGCACTTAAAGTGACTGATTCTAATTGCATGATTTGGCCCATAGCTAGTACTAAAGAACTGAAAGATTGTGCAGGCATTTTTTTTTTTATCTCTTTGGGGGATAGTTAAAAATGGGTTTTCTTTGGAATGAACCTTTTATTTCCGCCGTGCAAAAGATTGTGCCAATGAACCTCTCTCTGTTCAGAGAGAACTAGAGGCAAAGATAGATTCCTCTTTGATTCAGTGCACCAGCAGAGCAAAGAGTAAAATCATTTTTGCCCATCTCTTCTCTGTCCTTTACTGTCTGCCCTGTCCTGTCTTTATAGCTTGGGGATATTTTCCTAAAGAAGTCGAGCTGGATGCCTTTCCGTAATGAGTCTTCTGAGTGAACAGAGAGGCACTGTTTTCCTGCACCTGCCTACACACCCCTTCAGAATCTTCTAGAAATGACGGTGAGTCTCTTAACACAAAGCTGAAGCTGCTTTACGTAAGTTCGCACAACTCTGGAAGTTCTGATATAGATGCTTGTCTCACATGTGCACCCTAAAGAGTTTTCAAGCTCTAAAGAAAAGGCAGGGCGGGCGCGGTAAGTGGAGGAAGGCAAGGTAGCTTGCAGTACGGCTCCATGTTTACAGAGGTTTACTTCATGCTTTGTGACCCTTATCCTATTGACTACAGACAGCTTAAGAACTGAATAGTGGTGGGGGCTTCAAGGGAGCTCTTACCAGTTTAAGAAGTTTTGAGACATACTGGAATTTTGCCTTGAGCTATGATTTCTTTCTGGTAGTTCTCAGATACCCTGGATAATGGGAACAAGGCTCTTTCTTCTTCTTCTTCTTCCGATTTTTGATATTTTTGTTATCATAACTAGCCAACTGCAGGAATCTCAAATGTGTAACATAAAACTCTGACCAAGTTCAGAGTGTACGAAGTGTGATGACTATTGTTAGTGGGTTAAAAAAAAAATAACACTGGGACTTCCCTGCACCCTTATGGATGTAGGATATCTCTTTCTGAAAAGGGCCTTATTCTCTCTTTTTACAATTCATATTTTTTTTGGGGGGTCCGGTCATGGGGCCTGAACTCTGGGCCTGGGCGCTGTCCCTCAGCTCTTCAGCTCAGGGCGAGCACTCTACCACTTGAGCTATAGCACCACTTCCGGCCTTTTTCTTCTTGCTTATGTGGTGCTGAGGAATCGAACCCAGGGCCTCATGCATGCAAGGCAAGCGCTCTACCACTGAGCCACCTTCCCAGCCCTTATTCTCTCTTTTTAAAGGACAGTGTTAGGTAGGGAGAAGTGTAAAGGCTTGGGAACTGTGATTATTTCAGTTGCTGGTCACTGCTTCTGGTCTTCCAAAGTCTAGAGGATTACCAGAGAGAGCAGAAAAGTCTGGGGTGATCCAGATTAGAAGAAAAAGAAAGGAGAAGATTATAGCTACTAGTAATTTGTTCCTGGAAACATCATTTTGAGGACCTACGTGAATGACACAAACGTAATGCCTTTCCCTTCACTCTCCGAATACATTGAATGTCAACTTGACCATATAAAAAGAATGCCCATCAGGATCGAGATCCTGCTTTTCCTGTATGTAGTGTACCATGTGAAGTGACTCAATCACATCCATTTTTCTTAGATATTCTAGACATATAGACAAAACAAATATCTGTCTGTCTATCTGTCTCTCTTTACCACATGAGTTTGTTTGGAAATTATAACTACCTGATTTTGTGGTGCTAAAGGAAGAAACTCTGGCCTTCGTTGGACATTGTAGGTATGTCGGTACATTTTATTTTAAATAATTTAAGACTCACAGGAAGTTGTAAAACATAATTTAGAGAGATCCCTTGCCCCTTTCCCCTCATCTCTCCAATGGATAACACCTCATTTAACTGCACTGCATGACAAATCCTGGGAACTGATTTCAGTACTGTGAACGTGGTGAGAGAGTTATTCAGATGTTGCCAGTTTTAACATACACACTCTTTTCTAGGTGTGTTTTAATATATATATATATATATATATATATATATGCACATATATATGTATAAATGCATAAAACGTCCAGTTGTTCCTTGCAGCTCTAAGGATCTAATCTAGGGTCTTTTACATATTGGGCAAGGATTTTTCACTCAGCTATAAGCCCATAGTTGTGCTAGTCCTGGGGTTTGAACTCAGGGCCTGGGCGCTGTCCATGAGCTTTTTTTGCTCAAGGCTATTACTCTATTGCTTGAGCCACAGCTCCACTTCTGGCTTTTTGTGATTCATTGGAGATAAGAGTTTCACAGACTTTCCTACCCTGGCTGGCTTTGAACCTTGATCCTGGGATCACAGCCTCCTGAGTAGCTAGGATTAAAGGCGTGAACCACAGGCACCTGGTTCAGTACACTGACATTCTGTTTCCGTACACTTTGTTTCCATGGTACTGAGGAATTCGACCCAGGGCCTCACGCATGCTAGGCAAGCACTCTACCACTAAGCCGCACACCCCGCCTTCTAAGGAAACATCTTATACCAAAGTGGTGAGTGAGATCAGGCTGTTTTTGAGAGTCCAGACTTTTAAGAAGCAGTGTCAACCCTGTGAGGCCTGGGGGGTAAGTGACAGGTCTTCATCAGGGCTGGGGCTGTATGTTTGTGACCCAGAACCCGTCATGTGGCCCAGACAGCATTTCAAGATGTGGAGAACGAGCACTCACGTCAGAGCTTTAGGACCAAGCTCTTACTCCATTTCTTAAGACCCACACAGGATCTTTGTTTTAGCTTCTTCATTTTAGCAGGTAGCTCACTCCTACAAGCTTTTGATTTCATACTTGGTACCAGATTTTCTCATTCGACATGGACAGGCCTGGTGGTAGACTTTCCCAGGACTTGGGTTGAGGGGAGAGAGAGAGAGAGAGAGAGACAGAGAGAGACAGAGAGAGAGAGAGAGAGAGAGAGAGCCCTCAAGTGAGCATATCTGCTCCTGTAGGACAGGGCATATGTCACCCGTGTGGTTGGTGGCTGGTGTTGGACGAAGGTAAGCCTCTTTCATGAGAGGTGGAGCATCTCCTGACTGAAAGCAGGAGAATGCCCTCATCCTGCAGGCTGCCCCTGCAGGGTCTGACCCCGTGCCTTTCCTGCCTAGGGCTCTCAGCTGCTTTGCTTTGTAGTTAAGGTGGCATCCCAAATCTCCACCCGAAGGGTTGAGGTCTGTAAGCTCCTCTCTCGGATGTGGCTTTGAACAATTACGTTCTTGCCTGGGCCTCCGCACATCCCATTCTACCACCAAGGCCCCGGAGGTGGGGGCAATCATGCTGGCCTTTGTAATCTTCTCTGACTCGCAAGGTGACCCCTGGACCTTTGTAGATGCTCTTTGCAGAAATGCTTCTCCCTTCTGGACAACTTCACCTATATCCGCATTCTTCAGGCGTCTATTGCAAGATATTCTGTATTCTAGCATGGATTGGTATCAAGTCTCACCACCAGTCCCACCCCATCCTTAATCTGTGTGCATATTTTTTTTATCTGGTACGATTATAAGATAATCGTCTCTTCCTTTAAGCCCTTATTTCAACAAAGGCAGGGGTGAGCCCACTTTACGACCATCTCCTCAGGGCTCCATATTTGTTGAATGAATTATTGAGTGAATTAATGAAAACATCGTAACTCATGCCTTCATTTTTCCTACAGATTGAGGCAAAGGCTATATGTGAGATTTAAAAGTATTTATATCGTATACTGAGTTCATGAGTTTGGGGCTAATTTTTTGTTCTTTTTTTTTCTCGTCCTGTTACAAGTCTAGGCTGCTATAGTTTCTCTTAGGAAATCATGTATCATTTTATGATTTTTGCCATTTTTTGGTTTGCTTTATTGTTTTCTGCTTTGCTACAATTGTCTTTAGTACAGTGAGTACAGTGAGTATCTTCAGCACAATTCTTTAGGACAATGATTCTTTAGTGCAATGATCCAGCAAGGAATCATCCATATGCCAGGCCCCTGATTCTGGTTGAAGTAGTACTCATTCTTTTCTTTTTTATTTGGTGCCAGTCCTGGGGTTTGAACTCAGGGTCTGGGCGCTGTCCCTGAGCTTTTTACACTCCGGGCTAGCACTCTACCACTTGAGCCACAGCTCCACTTTTGGTGACTTTTTAGTGGTTCACATCCCATGCCCAGGCTGGCTCTGAGGTGCGATCCTCAGATCTCAGCCTCCTGAGTAGCTAGGATCACAGGCGTGAGCCACCGAAGCTCATTTCTTGATAAAGAACAAACACAGCCTTCCTTTTTTGCTGAGATTTCTGAAAATGGCTTTTTGGCACTCAGGGGTTTCTCAGTTGTGGACCCCAGCTCGACAGACAGGTCCAGCACCCCTGAAAAGAACGCTTGTGTCCACTGGTGTCCAGGTACAAATCCTATCTGGCTATGCAAATCACTAGCTTCAAGAGGGGGGAGGCTGTTATCAAGGGAAAGAAGGCTCATCTGTAGAGATAAAGCCACAGGAATGTGGGATAAAGGGACAGAAGTCAAGAAACATCTCCAAAGAGAAGGGATCCTTTGGTTGACCAGGAAACAATGTCACATGCGCTTAGGGTGGGGTTGAGGACATGGCCCGCGTGGCAGAAACATTGGGTAAAAAGACTCAACCAAATTCCTGGATTTTCAAACGCCTGTGTCTTGAAACAGGCCATGAATAGAAAATGAAAGCCAACAAGACCAAAACAAAAAGGTCACCTTTGTAACTTAACACTGGAAGCATCTGAAGAATGGCTTCAATTCTGTAGCATCGGATGTAGCCAATACATATCTGTCATATCAGAAGGATTATGTATCTTAAATTTGGGTAAAGGATTAACATTGCAGTGTAAATTCTATAATTTCTAGTTTTTTTAAAAAAAAATCATGTGTGTGCATGCACATGTCCACAAACTTGCATGCTTCATATTTTTAAATTCCATTTTCTGAGCTGGAGACATGTTTCAAGTGATAAGAGTATTTCTCCAGCCCTGAGTTCAAAACTAAGTACTACAGAAAACAACCCAAGAACCAAAAGGCAAAGCTCATTTGTTAATCTTGCCCAGGCAAAGCAAGTGTACACCAAGACCATGGAACTAGTTGTTTTTTTCAGACTTGGGATTTGTACCCTTGAGGATAAGGCTTAATTTTTGCCTTCAGTAATATGTGATTTTTTTTTTTTTTGGAGAAGTCATATCAGCTTTCTGGGTGATCAGTTATCCACCTCTACTTTGAAAGTCATAATAAAATCATCCCGCTTACGAATTTCATAACACTGCTTATATGGAAAAAACTCTGCATGTTATTATGAAAATGAGGTACTCATAGTAGTATAGACTAAGTAATTGACGTCTAATAGGTGTTGATATTTCTGGGTAAAATGTGAAGCTTTGAAACTTGCATGTAGTATGTGCTGTTCAAATAAGTGCAATTCACTCATCAACTTAAGCATTGATCAGTTTCCTTCCAGCCATCTTGAAATAGCCAGTTTGTTGTTGTTACTTGTAATTATCCCACAGTGTAACATGGCCTGATAGCTCACCTCTTCTCGGTGGTAACTTTGTACCCATTGACGAAACTCTTCCCATTTCTCTTCTTTCTGTCTCTGGCCTCTGGAAAATTCTAGAGTCTCTACTAAGATTAAGATTTTTTTTTTTTAAACTATCACGTAGAACAAGTATGCCCGGAAAAAAAAGTAACAGGTGATGAAAACTAGTGTCAATATCCTTTGACTGTTCCAATACTAGATCGCAAATATGGAAAACATTCCTAAAAGCAATGAAAACATACACTTATGTTCTAGACCTGTAATTTAGCAAAGGCTTGAGGGTAAAGGCTCAAGGTGATAGCATTTAAGGCTGTAAAATATTAAGGTTATAAAATCTAAAAGTTAGCCCTTAAAATAATGATTGGCTAAAAAAAATAAAATTGATTTCTTCCTTCCTTCTTTCTTTCTTTCTTTCCTTCTTTCTTTCTTTCTTTCTTTGTTTTTTTTTTTTAAGAAGGAAGGTAGAGATGAATTTTCATGAGCTATTTCCTGGTAGCTCATTTTGTAGTATTTTGAGAACTTATTTAGCCTCAGAGTCACTTTCTAGAATACAGTAACTAACTTTTTTTTTTTTTTTAAGACTTTTCTAAACTGGAAGCAGCCGGAATAACTGTGAAGAGGTTAAATGTATTTATATGCAATCAAAGACTATTTCAAAAGTTAATAAGCCAGTATGAAAATAACTGAGATGCTTTGCTATAAAAATGATTTAAAGCTGGGCGCTGGTGGCTCACACCTATAATCCTAGCTACTCAGGAGGCTGAGATCTGAGGATCGCGGTTCAAAGCCAGCCCGGGCTGGAGAGACCGTGAGACTCCTATCTCCAATAAACCACCAGAAAACCGGAAGTGGCGCTGTAGCTCAAGTGGTAGAGCGCTCGCCTTGAGCTGAAGAGCTGCAGGGACAGCGCCCAGGCCCAGAGTTCAAGCCCCACGACCGACAAAAAAAAAAAAAATGATTTAAAGCAGGGCACCGGTGGCTCACGCCTGTCATCCTAGCTACTCAGGAGGCTGAGATCTGAGGATCGTGATTCAAAACCAGCCTGGGCAGGAAAATCCGTGAGACTCTTATCTCCAATTAACTACCAGAAAAACGGAAGTGGTGTTGTGGCTCAAGTGGTAGAGCACTAGCCTTGAGCTGAAGAGCTGAGGGACAGCGCCAAGGACCAGAGTTCAGTCTCCATGACTGAAAAAAAAAAAGATAAAAAAACCCCTCAAAAACCCCTCAAATTAGATTCACTTTAGAGTGACCAGGAAAGAGTACACACATCCAGTAAGTGTTTGGTGGGTAAAAGCAACTTTTTCTAACCTGCAGAGAAAGTGAAGTGGCGACTTGGAACATTAGTCTACCATGAAGCAATCAATATTAAACTAAGATAGATTTCTTTTATTTATTTTTATTGAAACTTCTATTTTTGCTTTCGGTTTCTTTGTTTTTATCATTTAAAAATTTTTTTATTTTGTTTTTCTTTTCTTTTTTTTTTGTTATGTCATTTGGGATACTCTTCTTCTTAATCTTTCTAACCTCCTGGCAAATGCAAAGAAGACAAGTATGAAAGAATTACATATAAATGACAGAAATGGCCTTTGTATGTACATTATCAACGCCGAGGGTGTGGATTCATTGGCTGGCTGGATAGAGTCTCCTTCAGCCCATGTGTACAAGAACCTGGGGAAGGGCGGCTGGAAGATGTCTTAGTGCCATGGGAAACTCTAAAGATGGAAATCGTGTGGCTGAAGTCATAGAGGGCCTGCCTACCAAAGTGTAAGGCCATGAGTTCAAACCCCAAGACTTGTAGAGACAAATAAATTAATAAAATAGTGGCTCTTGCAAAGGCAAGACTGATTTTTAAGGTGAGCGTTACAATCCACATTGAAAAAATAACTAGTAATAATGGCTTTGCACGTGTAAGAGTAGTTTCCTCCCTCAAAGTGTGGACCAAATAGATAGTCCAGAAGAAGGTAACAGCTGGTGTTTCACTGGACACAGTGTCACCGTGTGACCTCTTCAAAGTGTCCTGAGGCCTTCCTTGATCGCAAATGATCGCACCTCATGGCCACCTAGAGGTCCCGGCATTCGGATGCCCCTACCATGTTGGAATTCTGCTTTGGACCCTACCTGAGAAAGTCACTTCCAGCCTCTAGCCTTGAACCCTGGGCGTGGAAGTGAAACCAGCTCAGAAAGCAGACCCTGCATCTTTAAGAAATAGTGGCCTGGCGCATGGGTAAAAATGGTACCAGACAAAGCGGCCATTACTTATGCATTCCCGCGTTCCAGGCAAGGTGAAAATAATAGAATAAACATCATATACTTCATTATGATATCGGTTTACACTTCCAGGGTACACAGAAAGAGGCCATTTCATCAAGCTAATTGCCTGAAAGTAAAAGAGAGAGAACTTTTAGCTATTAGTCTATTATAGAGCTTTTTTTTTTTCCTTAATCACAAATAGGGGGCTGTGTGTCTCTGGGGGGATGTGTATTCTAATTTACAATTGAACTACAGATCAGAGCAATCAATCTTGGATAGCACTTTTACAGTGTAATTGCTGCAACATAACAAATACAAAAAAAAAAAGAGGAAGAAAGGAAAGAGAAGAAGGAGAAGACCTAAGCTTGGCTTTAGCTTGAGGTAGAGATATTTCCAGGCATTGGCTCAGGGTGGGAGGGAGAGGAGGATCACCACGTACATGAATATACAATGAGGACTCATTAGCAGCCCAGGGTTTCCATGACGAATGGCTTTATCCCCGGCCTGGTGCTGCCTAAACATGAATTTTATAACGACCCATTTATCATGACTTGTCATGGGTTTCTGTACGGTGCCTTCTTCCAACTCACACACCTTTCTCTATTATGGCCCTAGGAATCTTCCCTTTTTATTCTGATTTGTTTCCTTTTGTATTGATTTTCTGGCTCTTTGGAGCAAGTGTTCAAATACAGTTAACAGGCTAATAAGTGATTTGGGACTTCAAAGTTGAAGAAGTAAAACTTGATTAGCCTTCCTTCTTCCTCAGACTCAGACCATGGTGGGGAAAAACGGGTTAAACTTAGAAAATTTCTAAGGTGTGGTCTCCCTCCTTTCTGTTTCTTTTCTTTCCTTTCCTTTCCATTCCTTTCCTCCCTCCCTCCTTCCCTTCCTTCCTCCATTTTCTTCCTTCCTTCCTTCCTAACTTCCTTCCTTCTCTGTCTTTCTTCCTTCCTTCTCTTTCTTTCTTTCTTTCCTTCCTTCTTCCCTCCCTCCCCCTCCCTCCTTTCTTCCTCCTTTCTTCCTTCCTTCCTTCGTTCCTTCCTTCTTTCTTTCTTCCTTCCTTTCTTTCATCTACCTCTCTCTTCTCACTTTCTCTCTTTCATCTTGATTGCTTGTTTACCAACACTATGGATTTCCTTAAAATGAACCAAGTTGTGTTCCTTTGTTTTATTGTTTCCCTCTCTCTGTACTTCACCCATCTTTCAGTATTTTTCATGTCCAACTGAAAAGTTAAGAAGTCTTTTCCAAACATCTTGGAGCCATTGCAAAAAAAAAAAAAAGGATCAGATTGAAAGATTTGTCAGATTGCTTTTTTTGATCGTGAACCTTTCACAAGTGTGTGAATTAACTTCTCACTTAGAAACCCAGTTCTCTTGCAAAGGAAAAAGACAGGCCAATAGCTTGATCTTTGATGACAACTCACTACTCGCAAAATTAAAAACCAAATGGGAACCATGAAGGCTGTGTCCATGATAGACACGGAGAGGTTGTGTGGAGAGTCAGCCATCACACTGGCCTTGCCCGGATGGGGAGAGAGTTGTGTGAGTCAAAAGGAAGTCGACCAGTTGGCCAACAATAGAATCCCAGGCTGGCAGAAGGGCCCCGTTGTCAGTGGGGTTGTGGTTCATCGGTGTAGTTACAGTGAGTTAGTTGCAGAAGATGACTTCTTCAATCCAGCCAAGACAAGTGCAGAAGCACAAAAGAGCTGCCAGGTGCTTCACGTTTGCCTTTCTCCTACCCATTCTGAGAAGGAGGATCATAATCCTGTATTATTTATACACAGATGCCAGCCCAATCTGTTCCAGTGTGATGTCTCACGGTGCCCCCTGGGTACCCAGTAAGTCGCAGGAAATAGGAAGGGCTGCCAAACCTTTAGATTCTTAGGACCGTAATGTGCCAGCCAAGGCTACAGAGAAGGAATTATCCTGAAATGATCAAGTACAATTGTTCCTAAATATCTTTAAAGGATTGGTTTCGGGTTCCTCCAGAGGCATAAAAACCAGTCCCCTTTATAAAACAGTCTGCTATTTTTTTTGACAGTCTTGGGTCTTGAACTCAGGGCCTGTGCACTGTCTCTGAGCTTTCTTTTGCTCTCTACCACTTGAGCCACAGCACTACTTCTGGCTCTTTCTGTTTCATATACTCTAGTCAAGCATCACTACTAAGCCACATTCCTAGCCATATTCTACTATTTTTTAAGTGTAACGTAGATCATCCTGTATATATTAATCCACCCTGGGATGATTAATACACAAAACAATGCAAATGCTACGCAAATACTCTTAATACTGCATTGTTTAAGAAATATTGGCAAGGATAAAAAGAAAAAAGGAAAAAAAAAGTCTGTCATCCTTTCAGTACCCAGCACAATATAGCTTTTGGGTATTTTTAATTTGTGATTGGTTGAATGGGAACACATAGATATGAAAGGTTAATTTTAATCTCTCTCTCTCTCTCTCTCTGTTGTTGTGAAGTCCTGGGGCTTGGACTCAGGGCCTGGATGCTATCCCTGAGCTCTTTTGTTCATGTTGGCACTCTACCTACTTGGACCACAGCTCTACATTTAGCTTTTTTTTCTTGGTGGTTAATTGGAGATAAGAGTCTCCCAGACTTTCCTGCCCAGGCTGGGTTCAAATCTCAATCCTGAGACCTCAGCCTCCTGGGTAGCTGGGATGACAGGCGTGAACCATGGGCACCTGGTTTTAATTTCTAGTAAAAGCAAGCTGAGACAGAGCCATCACAAAGATGGTTATTGTTTATACTCAAGAGCCTGGGACTCTCCAAAGCTACTTACTAGAACTGAAATCGGCATGTGTATGATGATTTAAAGTAAATTCCCATTCCAGTTAGAATCAGAAGAAAAGTCAAATTACCTTTCTTCATTTAAAAATATAGATATGAATTTTTTTTGCCAATATAAAGACTCAGGTACCATGCTGGATAAGACTGTCCTAAGTTTGCTGGACATTACATTTTACTTTTTTCTTTTGGTTTTGGAAATTCTATCCTTGTCCTTTCCCTATGAATGAATGAAAATGGGATTTGTTGTGATAATTTTGTGAGGAAGAGATTCAAATATTGGAGAATGATATTCGAAACACTGTAGTTGTGACTGAACAGAGTAAGACCATGTCTATATGACACCAAACATCTGGGTGAAAAAGAAAAAAAAAGCATAGTAATAAAAAGAAAACATCTATGTGTGTTTGATGGGCGACATCTGGATTTTTATAAACATCTGGGTTCTTAACTCTTTCTTTCCCTTAGGTTCCATGTGTTTGTCCCTCTCAGAAAGGTGACAAAGCAGACTCAGTATCATCCTTATTGAGTTAGATAAAACTGTTGTATTCAATTAATTTGCAAACACAAACTAATTACCCTCTTTAACATAATACGGAATGAGTAAAATCTGCCATCCCCAGGCAAATAAATACCAACCCCCCCTCTTGTAATTAGGCTGTGTAAGAATTAAACTTGGCTTAAAGCATATTTAAATCTCGGTCATACTACACTGACATCATTTTCCAGAGGCAGAAGTCTTTGAAGGTGTTCAGGCAATCATTTTCTCTCTTGAGGAATAGTTTTCCTCAAATACGAGACTAGATTAATTCAGTGTGTTTTGACAATAGTAAAATTTAGCAAACACTTAGGAACATCTGAGATGCATCTAGTAATAGATGTTTCCTTTGCCAACTGAATTATACAAACTGATAAAAATCAGTGTAAACCCACTTTCCGAGCCATCTTCTGACATGCCCCGGGCTGAATCCCAAAGAATAAAGTCAAATTGAACTCAAAGACTTCCAGGCAATGAAAAGCACCTTTTGTGACTGTTCTCAGTTTGTGTGTGTGTGTGTGTGTGTGTGTGTGTGTGTGTGTTTATAAGAGATGGAGAGAGATTTTCTTTAAAAAAAGTTATCATAATGATCAAACATCTCTTCTGTGGTTTATTGTCAATCCAATCAGTTATAATGGAAATAGTCTGCTTGCTTTTTCTATTCTTACATTTTTGAAATGATTAGTACTTCTTTGAGATAGCCCAGTAATCAGACACATAGCCCAGTTTAAAGGGCAAAGCTCAAGAGAGAATATGTGTGTGTGTATCCATAAGGTTATTGCAATTTAAGTGCCTTCAAAAAATCTCATTTGATTTTTCAAGGCAATTCTACAGCTGTGAAAATTAAAGGCACACAGTAACAAGATACAATTTAATGACTGCATAGGTTAAGAAACATTTAGAGGCTTTAGTAGCCTCATGCTACTAAAAGAAAAATTGTTTTGTTTCTTTAATTTAGCTGTTAGCTGGGAAGGATCGAGCTTCACAGCACAATAGGAATTTCTGGATTTTATAGGCTCTATTTCCTTGATCACATTTGTCCTGTTTCCCCCAACAAGTTCCGAAAACCAGCAGATGTGGCTATCTGCAGAATTCCAATTCCAGGAAGAATCAATCAGGCTTCTACTTGTAATAAAGTCGAGTCACTCAGATCATCTTCTAGGTGGCATCAGCCAACTCACCCGCCACTACCCGCAAATCCTATACTCATCCCCACTTTACAAGAAAAGGAAAAAAAAAAAAGAGCCAGAGCATCAAACTCTCACTCCATTGGGTCTAATGACATCTTCAGTCATTTACGAGTTAATAAAAATCTCCAAATCATCTGGGCTAGATAAGAAGGAAGAAAGAAAAGTATTGTGCTCTAATGACAGGCTGTGACACGGCCCTAGGAGCTGTCACGGGTCAGTCACGTTAAGAATGTGTGCGTCCAATCATCTGCTGATTCTTATCAGCCAGCCCTCCAGCAGGAGCAGAGGGGGCCAGTTTTGGAGCCACAATGAATAAACAATGACTTTTGTTTTTTGCAGGGGGGGGGGAAACGATTTTTGGAGGCTGGGTATTAGAATGAAGGGGTTGATATATACTAAAACATGATGACACTAGCAATCAATAGACCAATTACTGGACAAGGTATTGAAGGAGGCATTCCCATGTCTTTTTTAGTCTTCATCATGTACTTTGAAGGGACTTTGCACTGGGAGGAGGTCTTTGTAGACCCAGATGGGCTGGGATCCCAAGACCTGAGGCCTTCATCTCAAAGGCAAGCCTGGCCTTTTCTGGCTATGGTTCACACTTGTGTGATTTGAATCACCTGCGGAGTTGATAGAAGAAAGAAAGAAAAAGGACAGATTCCTGAATCTCCTTAGTGATTACGTCTTAGGGGATCTAGGACTATGATTAGGGATAAGACTTGGTGTTCCCTCCCCCTTCCCTCTTCCTTCCTTCCTTCCTTCCTTCCTTCCTTCCTTCCTTCCTTCCTTCCTTCCTTCCTTCCTCCCTCCCACCTTCCTTCCCTCCCTCTCTCCCTCCCTCCCTTCCCTCTCTCTTTCTTCATTTTTTCCCCTGTGTCAGTACTGGGGATTGAACTCAGGACTTCACATTCTAGCTTGGCATTTTCCACTCAATTCCGGTGTTCTATCACTTGGGCCATCATACCTCCATTTCATTCACAGTCAGAGTCTCTTGGATGTCTATCCAGGCTGGCTTTGAACTGAGATCCTCCTATTGCAGTCTCCTGAGTAGCTAGGATAACAGGCGTGAACCACCAAAGCCTGGCTCCCATGCCAACTTTGAAACCCATAGGACATGTAACATGCTTTAGCCAGGAGAGGAGATGTCACAGGACAAGGTTCACATGCCATCAGGAGGAGGAAATGTCTATCACTTGCTTTGAGTTGTGTAGAGACTCCTGTCACCATGGGCAGGAATCTTCCTGAAGGAACGCTTCAGAGCTTGCTAAGCTTTCCCCAAAGGTTAACTTGTCTGCAAACACGTCCTACATTTAAATCACCCTTATGCAGAGGAGGTTTTAAACCATTTCATGGCTCTAGGATTAATACACAAGCAAAACAAACAAAAAAAAAGATGGCTGACATCAAGTGAGCAAGAGTAGGTTAAAGTGATTTACAGGAACAAATGACTATTGATCAGACTTCTCAGAATCCTCATCCCTGGATCAGCTGTCAGGAGTCATGAATTGGTGTCTTTAAAAGACCACAGGTGCCTATGTGCAGAAGCTAGTTCTGCACATCATCCAGCAAGAAAACTCTTTCTTCATTATGACGTATTAAACCCTCTCTACCTAGCCTCAGGATTACTAACATGGTGGCTAAATGCCAACCAGAAGGGTCATAGAATCAGCACCAAAGAGTTAAATACATTGTCCAGTTGCTGACGGCTTGGTTTAATCATCCCTGAATTATTGGCATATGTCCCAGACCAGGGACTCAGTTAAGAAAAAAAAAATTTTTAAAGGAAGAAGGAAAGAAAGAAAGAGAAAAAAACCCACATTACCTGGGTTTTACTAAGTGAGATTACATTGTGGTTTCTTAGATAAGCGATAATGCCATCCTGACACTTTGCAAGGACTCAGACACTACAAGCAAGAGCAGCAGCCATCCATCAGGATGGCTCTCTTGCTTCAAAGTACATCTGTCCTCTTCCATGGACAATATGGCCCTGGCCAGTACTATCTCACTGGTCTTTGGATCTTTGTGGCTGTAGTGGACATCTTTGTCCTGAGGCTGTTTGTTTGTTTACCGTGTAGTACTGAGGCTTGAGCTCAGGACCTCTTGTTTGCTAGGCAAGTACTTCACCATTGAGGTCCTTCCCCTCCCTCCACCATCCAGAGTCTGAAGGCGAAGGTGAAACAGATCAGCCTTCGGCAGGACCAGAGATCAAGCTAGTAGAAATTTTAAGCCTATCGTGGGTCATAAAATTTCTACTCTTGAAGCCCCTTCCAGAACTGTGCATTGATACCAAATGGTAATTCCTGCGGAGGACATGACAACTTATAAACGTCCTGAAAGAATATCATTTTTCCTGTAGAAACGAAGGCACTTTTCTCGAAAGCCCTGCTAGAAAAAAAAAAAGAAGTTAATTTCCCAAGTAACAGCCCCAGGTCCCATTGCTCCCTTATAAATCTCTTCTCTGCCCCTCAGCTCCAACCTCCCCTTGTCACACAACAGTGCAAAGAAATTCTCACACGGAAGACTAAATGAACGGACACACCAACGTTTGAAAGATGTGGAAAGACTCAAACCCAACCCCAAACCTCAAAATCAAATTAAACAACCTTACCCACCCCTGCTAATACTTGCCATCTTTTCTTCCCCTCTTGGTCTGTCTCTGTCCTCTCTGTCTCTCTGTCTTTCTGACATAGCCCTCACATGTCCCTACAAGGCTCAGAACTGGTTAGAATGGATCCTTCTGAACTAAAAATAATAGAACAGACTCAACGTTGGGAGGTCTCAAAGGCTTTGTTTCATCTTCTTTGTAAATATCTCCTCTATTGACACCACATGTGCCTCCTGATTTTCCAGGCACAAGGCGATTGATTTTAAGAGAGGTTTTTGTTGCACCCTGGTAGAAAAGCACAGAGGTCCAGCTCACAGCAGAACTGAGGTCCACCCACCCAACCTCTCCGTCTGGTTTGTTATGTAGTTGCATATTTCTGCTCTTTTTTTTTATATTCTTTGAAATGTTTTGAATTAAAATAGCTTACTCAAGGTCACTGCAGGCATATGGTCCTGCTCAAAACTTTTAAACAAAACATTAGTTTTTACAACCTTTTGTAATTTGGTATTGTACACAACATGGTTATAGGCCGCGTTTCTGTAATCTTTTCAGTGGGTGACAGAAATATGAGAAACAAATTTATAAGCCATTTAGTGAAGCATTTAATCAATTTCATGCATAGGAAATAACTCCGATTGCTTAGCTTTATCAATCTTTCCAGCAGAATTCCAGTCAACGCCATCTCCAAAACGGAGCCCCTGGTGGAGGGGGGGGAGGGCACCCGGGGGGAGCGAGGGAGGGGTGAAGGCTCAGAAGAAACCTTTCCCTGTGACAGAATGGAAATGTCAGCGACTTCTGAAGTCTGCCCGACAGGGTCAGCGAGCGTCTACGAGCCTTCTGGAGACTGTTAATGTATTTCAGAAAGAGAGCCCGGGTCTAATGTTTAGAGGAAGTTTCCAGAGCCTTTTACTGTAAAGTTATTCATTAAACACCCTTTTCCCAGAGCGACTCCTGCGAGGTTTGGTGCAAGGCTGATGGTGTTTCACTTTGGGCTCCCAGAAATACTTTGATAAACCAGTGTCAGTAGCAATTCCTTTCAAATTCTGGACAACATGGTGTGAGTTTTTTTTAAAAATTAAAATGTAGAACTTTTACATGAAAGAGTCAAATTAATAACTGACTTGCACCGAAGTGCAGTGTAACTGTTGTAGCATTTTTCAAGAATTTTTATGCTATCTTTTAGGGTTTATGTTCCCAGTTTCTTTTAAATTGTCTAAAGGATTATTCTAGCTGTTGCTAATATGGTGAGCTAATATTCTCTTTGTTCTTACATGCTGGAATCTCTCTTATAGATGCATGACCCCAAACATCATCCAGTTCTTCTCTTCCATCCTCCTCTTCCTCCTCCTTCTTATTTTGGTCAGTTGTGGAACTTGAACTCTGGGCCTGGGCATTGTCCTTCAGCTCTTCAGCTCAAGGCAAGTGCTCTACCACTTGAGCCACAGGGCCACTTCCGGTTTTCTGACTGGTTAATTGGGAATAAGAATCTCAGGGCCTTTCTGGCCCAGGCTGGCTTTGAGCCTCTATCCTCAGATCTCAGCCTCCTGAGTAGCTAGGATGACAGGCATGAGCCACCAGCACCCAGCTTTCTCTTTCTTTTTTTTTTTTAACTTTTTTTTTTTTGTATGTGGGGTTTGAACTCAGAGCCTGAGCACTGTCTCATTTTTTACTCAAAACTAGTGTTCTATTTCTCAAGTTACACCTCCACTCAGCTTTTGGCTGGTTAATTATAGGTAAGAATTGTACAGACCTTCCTGCTCAAGTTGGTTTCGAATCCCAATCTTCCTATCTCGGTCTCCTGAGTAACTAGATGTGAGCTCCAGGTGCCTGTTAACCAAGGAGCAAAGCCCAGAGGGAGCAAATGATGGTTTTATGATAGTCATTATCTGATAAGCTATATTAAAATTGCATTAGTTCTATTTGTCCTCTGGAATCGGCACCGTTATACAGGTACGGTAGACACTCATTTCAAAAGTAATTTGCTTCCACTGATTTCTGAACCTCAAAAGTATTCCAATCTCTAGTAGCTAGTTCTGATTTCAAGTCGGTTTATTTTCCTGCACCTCCTTTACTCCTGCTTCTGACTCACACTGGCCCTTTGAAGTATGACAGTTGGGAGGATTCTCCTGTACTTGTAATTCAGTGGCATGCCATTCAGTTTTTATTTTCCCAAAGTATTTTGAGTTGTGGAGAGTCCATTATTATATCGATTTATGCTGCATTAGTAATCCTGCATAAAACTAGAAGCAGTGATGGGAGCTGGGTCAGATAGTTCAGCCTGCCTGCCTATCTGTCTGTCTGTCTGTCTCTCTGTCTATATGCCATCCATTGGTCTGGTCTGTGTCTGTGTCTGTCTGTCTATCTATCTATCTATCTATCTATCTATCTATCTATCTATCTATCTATCATCTGTCTATCTTCAACCATTAACCAATTCCTCAATAACTTATTTTGTTTAAATTAAGTAATCATTTTATTTTTTTTTGCTGGACGTGGGACCTGAACTCTGGACCTAGGCACTGTCCCTCAGCTCTTCAGCTCAAGGCTAGCGCTCTACCACTTGAGCCACAGCGCTACTTCCAGCTTTTTCTGCTTATGTGGTGCTGAGGAATCGAACCCAGGACCTCATGCATTCAAGGCAAGCACTCTGCCACTGAGCCACCTTCCCAGCCCTAAGTAATCATTTTTATAGGGAACATATATTCAGTAGAATCTACAGTGGTAAAAAAACTTCTCTAGGCTGAAAGAATTAAAAATTCTCTTTTTTTGCCCTAAGTTCATTTCCTTCCTAAATAGATCAGTCCTAATAGACTACTTCTAAGCCAGGCACCAGTGGCTCACGCTGATAATCCTAGCTACTCAGGAGGCTAAGATCTGAGGATCATGGTTTGAAGCCAGCCTGGGTAGGAAACTCTGTGAAGTCCGTGAGAGTTTTATCGTTAAGAAACTACTCAGAGAAAGCTGGAAGTGGTACTGTGGCTCAAGTGGTAAAGTACTAACCTCGAGTGTAGAGAAGTTCAAGGACAGAGCCAAGGTCCTGAGTTCAAGCCCCAGAAAAAAGACTTGTTCTAATTCCATTTGATTTCTCCATTTCCATCTATATCACAAATACTGAGCAATTTGCTAATCTTTTTTTTTTTTTGGTTCAGATGAATCTCATAAACAAGTGACATCATGTATGTGTCATTGTGCACTTGATATCTCTGCTCATGATCATTATGGAAATGTGTTGGTAGGAACATGTATAAGTCATTCTTTCTAACTGGTTCAAGTATATTCCATAGTATGTTTACATTAGAACGTATTGAGTTTGATCTAATGTGCACTATGGTTCACAAAGGTGTTATAGATAGCACCTTTGTGAATACCTTTGTATACATTCTACATCACTCATATATTTATGATATGCATAACATAAACAGTACTTATATCTTGGATTCCTTTATCGTTAGTACTTACAGTGAAATTGCTGGGTCCTAAGTATGCATACTTAATATCTTGATAGTTATACTGAAATTACAATGACAATCCTGTCATCATTTCTGAGACCCTATTTCTGCTCTCCTTAAACTTACAAGTTAGCTGATCCTCTCTTCTTCTCTGTTAATAACTTTGCCTACAACTCCTCAAGAAGAAGCATACCCATTTCAATGAAGGGAAAATGGGATCAGGCAACTTAATCACTGTTCTAGGCTCACAGGATGTGCTCACCAGACTGAAAACATCTAAACATTTTTTTTCTTTCCTTTCTTTTTTTCTGTTTGATGCCAGTCCTGGGGCTTGACCTCGGGGTCTGAGCCCTTCCCTCTACCACTTGAGCGACATATCCGCTTCTGGATTTTTGGTGGTTACGTCTCACAGATTTTCCTGTCCAGGCTGGCTTGCAATTGCACTCCTTAGATCTCAGCCTCCTATGTAGCTGGGATTATAGGCCTGAGTCACTGGCACTTAGTCATAGATCTTTCTTTAAGGCATCTTCGATGTTTTCTCTGCCTGCCTTCTTTGAACACACTGCTTTACTCTACTCGCCCTTCCCCCAATTCTTGGGTCTTGAACTCAGGGCCTGGATGCTGTCCCTGAGCTTTTTTTGATCAAGGCTAGCACTCTACCACTCTGAGCCACACTCCACTTCCGGTTTTCTGGTGGTTAGCTGGAGATGAGAGTCTCACAGAGTCCTGGCTGGCTTCAAATTGCAATCCTCAGATCTCAGCCTCTTGAGTATCTAGAATTATAGGTATGGGCCACCAGTGCCTGGCTGGACCACTCTTACTTAACACCCCCAGTCTTTTATTTGCAATTCCAGAAAAAAGACACACACCCCCAAACCCCCAAACCAATCCAAAACAAACCAAACCAAACCCGTGGCACCATTAGAAGTCTAATGTGCCGACTATCCATATCATCTAAAATGTTTATTGCCTTGAACTGAAGTACTGCAACAATTTGAAGCATCAACCAAGGTAGTTGTGTTCTTTAAAAAATGTTTTAAAAAGCTGGGCACTGGTGGATCACGCCTGTAATCCTAGCTACTCAGGAGGCTGAGATCTGAGGATCGCGGTTCAAAGCCAGCCCGGGCTGGAGAGACCGTGAGACTCCTATCTCCAATAAACCACCAGAAAACTGGAAGTGGCGCTGTAGCTCAAGTGGTAGAGCTGAAGCCTTGAGCTGAAGAGCTGAGGGACAGCGCCCAGGCCCAGAGTTCAAGCCCCACGACCGACAAAAAAAAAAAAAATGTTTAAAAACAAGATATTTGATTCAATCTATACATTGAATAGAAGAAGACTATTCTTAAAATTACTTTTATCTTCTCAACACAAATAATAATAATAATAAAACCCTCAAGTAATCAAAATTTACTACAGCTGAAATCGATTTTGGCAGAATGTAAGTATTGTATGAAATGTGAGCATAACTCTGATTTCTAAGCAGAGAGGCCAGGATTTGTAGTTTTGGCTTCATTCAGTGGAAAACAAAAATCTACTACTGTATTTGGAGTCTTTTACTACATTCAAGAGATTAATTCTCATAAATAACATTGTTTACACCAGCTCCTATTCAGAAAGTTGAAATTATCTGTAGCAATGTAACCACTGAAAACTTGTATACTATGGAAATATTTCAATAATTAATGCATGCTCCATCTAGAGTAATTGACAATGAGGTCATAAACATAATAGGCCATCTGTGTTTGATTTGTATCCTTAAAGGGATAGGTGCCTAATTTAAGCTTCTTAGGCCAGGAAGATTTTTTTTTCAATTCCAAATAGAGCCATTTCTTCCCTCCTTCCCTCCTTTCTCTCTTTTCCCTCCTTCCCTATCTTTCTTCTTTCCTTTCTCCTTCCTTTTCTTTTGGCAGCATTGGGGGTTGAACTCAAGGCCTTGTGGCCGCTAGGCAGGTGCTCTACCACTTGAGCCATCTCCACTCCCATCCTATTTTGCTTCAGCTCTTTCTCAGATAAGTTCTTGTCTTTTTGTCCAGGCCAGCCTCAGATGGTAATCCTCAGGTCTGGGTTAATATATAGAACACATATATTCTCTCTCATTGATAAAATTGAGAGAAACACGCATTAAGGAACAGACCTCAACACATTACTTTCAGTGACATTACATAGGTCTCTGCGTAGAACATGGCTATTGAAACTGATGGCAAATAAACCACTTCCAGTACTGACAGGTGGCCTTCACGAGACAAGAGACGATAGCGATTTTGACTGCTGAGTGAGTTCAGAGACCTTGTGCCAATCTTTGAAAACTCCTTAGAATGTAAGTTGAAACCACGGAGACACAAATACTTTTGTGGCCAAGATGTCCTCACTCACCTGATCTTAACTGGCAGTGAGCCTACAGGCTGTGAGCGGTGGTTGCTGTCAGGATTCCCAAGGCCAGGGTCAACTAGGTTTTCTTTTCCAAGGGAGCTCAGCTCTGTCTGGAGTCCCTTGGAATTCTGGGAATTCTCTAAGAAGAGATTGGAACCTTTTTTTTTTTTTATTGTTGTTAAAACCAAGGAGCCTCATCTTCCTGGAATCCCCCTGCCATATGAGACTTGATTTCAAGGATTTCTCCTTCTGTTTGCCTGGAGAAAGGAGAATCCGTTGGTGCAGTTCTGGGCCCTTAAAAACACACTGTCTTTGGATGTGGAAAGGAGTGATCTTTTGCAGACCCCAGAAGAACAGAGCTCTGGCTAAAAAGATGCTGCTAAGGAAATGTAGATAAAGCAAATCCCAGGTACCTGAGGCACAAGGCACTGTTACTGAACACGTTGGGGTAATAACTATTAGGTCAGTGACTGTAAGTCTATCCTATAAACAAGGATTATAAGATTTAAGCAGGGGCTTTGCCTCAAAGAAATGATGCCAACAACCAATGGCCAGAGCTGCCCAACCCCTCTGTTTCATCACTTAAAGTGACAGTACCCAGCTTTTCACTCGGCATCTATCATGAGGACACATTGATTTCCTTTCTGGGGAAATGCATATTTCTTCTCCCCTGCTGAAAAGATAAACCTGACAGATTTTAATCAGATGTAGTTGCTCACAGAACTGTGGGCTTGTGCCACGTTCAGGAGACAAACACACGGCTGCCTTTAACGGATGAATGATGTGGCCAACTTTATTTGTAAACACTTATGTGAACACACAGGCACACATACACACACAAACCCACAGTATTTGGGCAGTAGTAAAGCGTAGATGTTGGTTATTTTGATGTTCTTTAAGGTACTACATTTATAGTGACATTAGAAGCTGTTGCTTTAAGTACATTTCTACTGATACTAGAATCTCCACTTTTTCCCTCCCCCCTTTATATTTCTTTGTGATACTGGGGATTTGAACCCAGGGCTCTCATTGGCTAGGCAGGTGTTCAATCACTTGACTCTCACTTCTAGATCTTTTCTGCTTTTGATATTTTTCAAAGAGTCTTGCTTTTTGCCTATCCCAGCCAGGAACTATGACTTCCTATTGGCACTTTCCAAGTAGCATGAGGGACAGGAACACGGAAGGATACTCAGCCTTTCTTCATTGGCTGAAGTGGGGGCTTGTGAACTTTTTTTTGACCAGGCTGGTCTTGAACCACAGTCTCCCTGATCTCTGCCTCTGAGTTGCTAGGATTCAAGCATGAGCCAATCTACCTGGATCTGATGTTTTGTTTCTTTAAGATTTTTGTGATATTGGACTTTGGTCTGGTAAAAATGAAGTCTTTCCCAAAATGAACCTTGGCTTATAGGGAAAGCACATGAGATATAAGATTAAAACAAACAAACAAAACAAAAAAACCAGAGTCTTACCCAGAGGCACCTGTGACTCATACCTGTCATCCTAGCTACTCAGGAGGCTGAGATCTGAGGATCGTGGTTCCAAGCCAGCCCAAGCAAGAAAGTCCTTTTAAACAATTATCTCCAATGAACCACTCAAATGGAAATGGAGCTGTGGCTTAAAATGGTGAAGTGCTAGCCCGGAGTGAAAGAGCTCAGGGACAGTGCCCAGGCCCTGAGTTCAAGCCCCACAACCATCACCACCAAAACCTAAACCAAACAAATAACAATGAAACTAAAGTCCTTCTCTGATAGCAGTTACCTATCATGGGCCAAGAGTGTCATGGAGTCTTTGTATGATTTCATGTCATGCTTTTGAGTAGCTCTTATTCTTTTCAACATATCTCAAGAGAGCCAAGATGTTTTTCTTCTCAATTCAGATAGACATTAAAATTAATTATTCTTGGATGATTTAAAAAAAAGTGTGTGGGAAAGAGATGTAAAATCAACAGGCTTGATGTTTTTGATCTCATTCATTGATTCCTTCCGTTCCCTTCATTACAGATTATGCACGAGTTGATTTTTAATGGAGAAATCTGAAATAGCTGAGTCTTTGCATGTCTTTTTGTCTAAGTATTGGTATGACTGATTGCATTTTCCCCCATGATGCAGAGAGATTAGATGCTTCTTGTTCACAAATGATGGTGATTTCCTGCCCAGGTATGTGTGTGTGTGTGTGTGTGTGTGTGTGTGTGTGTGTGTGTGTGTGTATACATATATATAAATAAATAAAATATAATGTTAGCTGATGTTTAGTGATGAAAACAGAAAACACTTCACAGACTGAAAGTGTCGTGATAGTATTTTAAGCGAAAATGATCAATTTACTTCTTCCTCAAGTATTCCATCTTTTTAACAAAGCTTTAAAAAACTATATCCTTCTAAGTCTGAATATTAAGACATACAAGAAGAATCATGCATTAGAAAAGTTTTATAAGGGAAGTTATCTTAATAGGCATAGTGGCTTGCTACATGTACTCATGTATATGTATACATAATTCATTTCAATGGACAAAATAGAGTCTATAAACATTTGCCTTTTGAGATTTTATTTTTAGTATATTTCTAATGTCATTTAAGGATTGAGCTCAAGACCTCCCATTTGCTACATAAAATGCTCTACCACTTGGATCCCACTCCAGTCTTTTTGTCTTAGTTTAAGTTTTAGACAGGGTCTCACACTTTTACAATGCCCAGCCTTGGACCTCAATCATCTTAACTCTACCTTCCAAGAAGCTGGGATTCCAGGCATGTTCCACTCTGTATAGCCTTTCTCTATCACTTCTAAGTCCTTAGGAGTAGTAGACATTATTATTTATGTGATAACCTGTCCTAGAATACTTGTCCTGCCATAAACAATTGGATTAATTTTGACAGCCACTTTCATTTGAGAATGATCTTACAATTCAAACATTTGTCCTAGATGCTCTATCTCGTGAGATTTCTTCTTTGAAACACATCGAGATAGAGAGAAGACAACACCTACAAGTCAGAAGTCACCATGTCAGAGCCGTAGTAGAAAAGTTTGGCATTTAAATGGTAAGAGATACTGATGAACTTCATAAAGTAAAAAAAAAAAAAATAAACAAAAAGTAAACATAGGAAGGCCATAAAATTGGGTGAACTCTTTTACCTTCACATTGTACTGTCCTCATTAAAACTTAGCCACAAGATCAGTGATTAACAATGTGCCCCAATTTCCACTTGGTGCTAGTGTTATTTGAAAATTTAACCCAATCTGAAAGGCTATCATGACACAGGGAATAGGTGATTCATTCCTCAGAGAATATGTGTGATACTCCAAAGTACAGCCACTAGAAGTTCAGCACACGGTATTCCCTGGGTCAGGATTTATACATGCTGAGCAGGCAAGCACTCCCCTCCTCCCTCCCTCCCTCACAAAGTGCTCCCAGCCAGCTAGAGTTCCGGTGGAGTATTGTTCGAGGCGGTATTTCCCAAAGTTACTGAGTCTTCTTATTTACAAAAGAAGCAATTCATTTTGTAGGACATTTCAAATTGGCAAATGGCCAGTGACAATTTTGACCAATGCTGGGTAAAAAAAAAGGTATTGCAAAACACAAAGCCTTAGAATATTTAGGGAATATGGAAACAAAAAGGAAGATTATTCATCCTTCCATATGGCTTTTTAAAGCCCTTTGCAATTATGCGCTGTTTATGGTTGTTTCTCTATTGAGAAGGCAGAAGACTTGCTTGAGTTTGTGGAAGCATTACAAAAAGAAAGAAGGGATTCAGAATGACAATGGAATTTAGCTGATTACTCTGTGAATCTGCGGTGTGATAAAGACCCTGCTTACCAGGAAAATGGGGAATGCGATCTCATTTGCTTTCCCAGAAATGGATTGGAAAGGCCTTAACTGAAAATTAAAGTTGCTAGTGAGAGGGTTATGAAAAGTAAACAAGCGCTCCATCACAATTATGCATCTGATTGAAACAGATACCTTGCACCCACCAGGAAGCTCAGAATCCATCTTGTTTAATCTGATGCATGGGGCGGAAATGACTTCTGGAGGAAAGAGGAAGTCTGTGCTCTCTCCTGTGGCATTCATTTTGTGTCATACACTGCCTGGACCACATACCACGTCATCAATCCCTCCCTTTGGCCACTTACAGTCAAATTGCCAAAAAAAAAAAAAAAAAGATTTCTAGGTACTAAGGGGTGGTGTTACGTGGAGTGCTGCAGATTTCATCACCCACTTCATAGTTGCCAAAGATCATGATTGTCTTACAAGCCCGAAGCTGGTGGCTCATAGCTGCAGGACTAGCTTCTCTGGAGGTTGAGACCCAGAGGATGGAGATTCAAAGCCCACCCTGTCAGAAAAGTCCTTGAGACCCCATCTCCAAAATAACTAGCAGAAAGCTGGGCCAGGGGGTGTGGTTCAAGTGGTAGAGTGACAGCAGAGTAAGTAATTCAAGCATACATGAGGCCCTGACTTCGGACCTGAGTACTGCAACCCCCTCCCCAAGATATTCGTATACATTTCTAGCTAAATCATATGAGATTTCCTCCTCAGAATATTTGTAGATGCAGACTAACAATCTCATTTCTTCGACACCATCCTTTCTTGGCAGGACTCAATCTTCTGCCTTAAAGAAGACAAAAATCTTATTCTCTCTTCTTTAGGAGTTGGCTTCCCATTTGTTTTGGGGAATTGATGTCTGTAGCTCCCTCAAACTGTGAAGTCAACTCATGATACTTCTGTAAGTGCACAGTTAAGTCTAGAGGGTGAGCAGCTATTAGACGTCCATTCTCAGAGAAGGAGGTGTGGCTCAGTTGGTAGAGCACTAGCCAATGAGCAAACATGTCAGTAAGTATTAGCCAAATGAGCGAATGCATCAGTAGGACACTAGCCAATGAGCAAATGCATCAGGTACCAAGTTCGAGTCTTGATTTTGTACCTAAAAAAAAAAACCCCAAATCCAAAAACCAAAAAAACAACCAATCCTTTTGGGCTTGGAGCATGGCTCAGGTTGTAGAGCAGTGACCAATGAGTCAAAGCAAGCTTCAGATACTGAGTTCAAGTCCTGTCTCTGACAAGAACAAAAAGAAAAAGAAAAAGTGGAAATAGCGTTACTTACAGAGATGAGGAGCATTTACAGAGGCACAAGCAGAGAAGACCTTGTTAAACAAGAATGTGCCAAGGACAGGCACAACAAAAGCAGGAGCAAATACCCGGGACTTCTTGATTTTTATTTCTCTTCTCCATTCCTTTTGGATGATTTTTTTAAAAAAAAATCAAGAATCCTACAGAACACACACACACACACACACACACACACACTTGCCAGTCTTGTATTTATTTCTCTATCTATCTTTCCTCTCCCCCCCCTCCCCATTTGTTACTGATCTTTCTGGACCCTCAGAACTTCATGAAATCAAATTATCTCTGAACAAGAGTGACTTCCTGGACAGAGGTGTTTTTTGTTTTTTGTTTTTTTTTTTGTTCCTCCCAAGCTGGAGCTGAAAAAGCAGAGTAGTCAAACACTTCTGATTCAGCTAAAGATGCCCTGCAGGTCGGAAGTTGTGAATCTTCCATCCAAAACACCCAGCCTTCCCCAGGATTAGTCACTTGGCCGTCTCGCTAGGCAGCTAGTAATTCAGAGATAATCACGTTACCAAGATGCCATTTAATCTGCATTTGGCATATCTGGCGTTTTCATCTTTCCTAATGGAGCCATCAAAGTTTCATTGGGTCTGACTGGTCTTGGACGCACCAGTGGTTCATGGGGGGTGTGGGGTTGGCCTCTCCTGAGGGGGAACCTCTGGTGGCCAGATGGCAGCTGTTAATCTGTTGGCTGCAGGGTGCAAGGCGGGAGGGGGTGGGGGCTAAGCTTGTCTGGCCCCCAGCCAATGGGGCTCTGCTCTCTCCTCTTGATTATTCCAGGGCTGTGTGGCGGGATCCTTTCTGCGCTGCTTTCAGGATGGCACCCTAGGAATGGCTGTCGGGTGGAGGGAAGACAGTGTTTCCTGGTGTCCTTGCCAGCAGGATTCCTGGCCCTGCCCCAGTCCATGGAACCGCGGGGCAGGGGGGGAGGGACATAACAGGACAAGGCTGAAAGTCAGAGTCAGGGACACTGGGCCTGGATTCCAGCTCTCCCCCGCCCCCCTCGCCTTCCCCCACTTAACTAGTACATTCATGTTTTCTGCTACTCTAGTGAAATACCCAGGCTGAGGACTGACCCAGCAAAGACAAGTGTAAGCAGCACAGCGCTAGCCCCAGTGAGAATGCCCACTCCCTATCGCCCCATGGCAGAGGGGATCGGAGCTGGAAGAGGAGAGATCCCATCGCCAGCCAAGCAGCCAGCGGGCAGCCAGGGGCCTCCATGAACCCCTCCCCCCACCAAGGTTCTATTCCTTAAATTAGTCCACCACAGCCTAATGTCACCCACCCACTACGTAAATCTCCGGTGGACAACACAGAGCCACAGGTCCACGACAGCCACCAGCTATGTGGAGTGGAGCATGTAACCTAACTCCTTCGAGCCTCTTGTTCTTCTACCCATGTACACAGGACATGAGCTCCAGGCCAGCCCTCTGGTTCTTCTACCCTTGTACAGGACATGAGCTCCAGGCCAGCACCGTGGCCTGTCTGCCATGGTAGAGTCAAGACAGAGGAGCCAGAGGAAAACCAGGCCATCCACCCCAAGAACCAGCTATTCCAGGGACAGCAGAGCCCAGAGAATTGCTCCCACCAGGGGGGCTGGGTGGGGAGGGTTGTTGCTGCTGGGTGGTTTGAGGATGGGAATGATAAAGTATCTTATCACTGAGGAGATGGGTCAAGAGATGTAGGGAGGATATTCCTGCAATGTCAGGTAGCAGTGTCGATAAAATAACACCTATGTTGGGTGGAAAAAGGAAGGACAAAGTCTATGGATATCATTTATGTAAGTGAAAACATATCCACAAAACCCTAAAACACACACACACACCAAGTACCCCAAAGGAGGTAGCTTGCATGTGTTCTATGAGAATGTATTCAAATTCAAACACAACTGGCACTATTGATTATGGCTTACATGAAGGAAGTGGCAGGAGAGGATAAAAGTAATCAATCGATAAAGGGCCCCAGGAAGAAACTTGTAATGATCACATGCTACAAGTTAAGTCATTGAGGGTCATTGGAGTGTAACTTGCTCAATGCTCTGCCCGCAGATCTAAACGGAAGATAAACGTTGGAGAAAAATATTCAGGAAGACGGGAGAAGCTAATTCATACTAGAGGTGAGAGGGCTTCAGGACCAAGGTATAAAGAGAGGCAATTGGGTGGGTATGGGATGAGTCTTCATCTAATCTCTGCGCCCCTCCCCCCGCTCCAGCCCCTCTTTCTGTGTGTCTTTCTGTCTTTGGGGACTGGAATGGGTCAGAGTGGTCTGAAACACACAAATGACCCTCTCTGAACTCTCAGGTACTAGTTACCCAAAGGCATTTCCCTGATGCTCCCATTTCTCATAGTAGACTTGATTTTAAGTGCTTGGTCACTTTAGAACTCGCTGAAGGTGCAGCGGTATGCAATCTGGTTCAACCAGTTGAGAGTTTCCTGGACTCCAGCCCTTGGGCCTTTGCACGTAACTGTAGTAGTCCTCATAATCGACAATACCTTTGTATATAGTAGGCCAGAGGGTTTATGCTGGGAGAAAGGACCGCAGGAAAATTCCTATCCCTGAAAAGGAAGTTACAAATGTGAATTTGGTGCATGCTTCCACAGCATGCCTTTGTTAATGTGTGGTTTTAGATATCACTGTGAAGCTGGGTGTTGGTGGCTCATGCCTATAATCCTAACTACCCCGGAGGCTAAGATCTGAGGGTCACAGTCCAAAGCCAGCTCGGGCAGGAAAGTTCGTGAAACCCTTATCTCCAATTAACCACTGGAAAACCAGAAACTGAGCTGAGGCTTAAAGTGAGAGGGCAAGCTAGCCTTGAGAACAATGGTTAGGGATGGAGGTCTTGAAATCCAGGCCTGGAGTTCAAGACCCACACACACACACCCTGCTTACTGTGAATTTGCTGGCATTATATCATGGCCAAGGGGTACTGTTCTGAATCATCACAATTAATCAGAAAAAGAAGCAATTTTCCTTTGGAATGACAATGTTCTTGCCTTGTTCAAAGCTTATTTGAGTGAGTGTCCATTTCTTTAAAAAAGAACAACAGTAAGTTAGGGAGAGACAAATACAGACTATCTTCTAAAGAGGAGGATGGAATGATTTTATTATTTGCTTCTCTCTTTTGGAAGCTAAGATTTGAAAGCACATTCAGGATCAATGTCAGTTAGACACCTTTGGGCTGAGAATGGAATCTCCCGTCCCATATGTCTGCATAGCAGAAACACATTTGTTTCTGCAGGAAAAAAAATACAATAAAATACAAAAAGCCAAATAAACATCTTTTAACACACATGTGGTCTGGCCTTGACTGTCTTTAATCAAGATGGGAAGAATAAACTACTTAAAACATTGTTACACTTGTGAACAGACCGAATCCCAGAGATGAAATGTTATTTTGACAAGAGTTGCTTTCTTTTCCCTTTTCCCTTAACATGTCCCTTAAATATCAAAAAGAAAAGTCTGAAGCAAACTCCTTTTTTTTTTGGTCATTTAAACTATCTTGAAAGTTGGACCTCCTGAAAGACTAGTGTGTTTTGTGTTACTAATATATGTAGGCAGTTGAATTTGACATATGTACAATTTTTCTTTACTTATGGATTATTTCCACAGATGTAGGCTTTTAAAAATGCTAAAAATATGTGTTCATATTTTCCTTTAAGTTTCACCCCATTGTTTACTCTCTATGTCCTTCCATCCCTCCCTTCCTCTCTCCTCTTCTACCCCTCCCTCATATCCTCCACTGTGTGAAAAATACACATCATCTTCTACCCACCTGGCATTCCACACCTTTCCAGCTAGAGTTGCTCCAAACTTCTCAGTCCATCTCTAAAACAAAATAGCCCTGACATAAACCGTACACTTGTGCACAGCAATGTTAGTGGGTGGGCTAGCATGGAAGGGGTTTGTATGTCCCTCAAGTCTGAGCACATTGCTTCAACAAATGCTGTCTGTCTGTCTAGTCTGTCTGTCTCTCTGTCTGATCAATCGGTCTATCTATCTCTATCTATCTATCATCTATCATCTATCTATACCTACCACCTGTCTATCATCTATCACAGATCTACCATTATCTGTCTGTCTGTCTGTCTGTCTGTCTTCAGTGCTGAGGGTTGGGCCTATACCACTGAGCTACATCCCCAGCTCAACACCATTTATTTTAATAGATTACTTTGGACCATGTCTTAAGTATAAAAGAATGATTTGATCTCAATAGGTAAAAATAGGCCCAAAAGTTTTATAAAAAGTTTGTGTGTGTGTGTGTGTATGTGTGTGAGAGAGAGGGAGACAGAGAGACAGAGAGACAGAGAGAGAGACAGAGATTGTGTAGTTATAACTCTTTGGGCTCTTAAAACATTTACTACCTCTAGATGATGGCTCTGCATACAGAAGCTATCAGAGAACGAGTGGGGATTTAAGAAGGTCTGTGAGAGATCAAAATAAGCTTGCCATGATGTCTCGTGGGGGAGGGGTGCAGATATTGGAGACGTGTGGGAAGATTCAGTAGTGGGTGATTTCTTCATGGTATTTGCATGCGGAGAACTTTAGAAAGGTTACGTTTCTTTTCTGTGTTCATATTTACTTTGTGTTAAGGTTATTGGATCTCTCTGGCGATGTTGCTGCTGCTATTTTTGTGCACGGCAGATCAGTGTTCCGGTGGAAGAGGATGGAAATTTTGAGCCCCAGTAACAATAAACATATTTTATGCCCCTGTAACATTCAAGCTGCGGTACGTCTGAGAGTCAGTGAAAGTTTTTCTTTTTCTGTTTTTCTCCCCACTTTTTACCCTGAACTCTGAAGCAAAGAAGAAACTTTTGTTTATAAATTTCCAAGCTTTTTCTCTTTGTACTTACTGCAAAGTCAAATGGAGATATAACCTACTTTGAGCAATTCTGGCCAAGTATCAAGTATGTTTGGTTTTAGATAAGAGAGGAAAAAATACTCTATAACTTTTCATGGACACAGTGCTGCATTGCAGATCGACCTGTCCTCCTTGGATCCAGTGGACCCATTAGGCCCTGAGCAGGCAGCAGGAGGCAGATAGGAAATCCAGGACAAACTTTCTGATGCTTCTTAACTATATCGGATTCTGCACCGTAGAATTGCCTATAAAAGGACTCTGTTTATAATTTCATTATTCCTGTCTTTTAAAGATGAAAAGTTTTGCATGATGATTTTGAGTGAAATGTTCTGAGACTATTGAACACCAAACAAGGATCATTTATCGTTTTCAGTGTGCTCTAGCCTGAATTCCTTTACAAGCTACTTAATAACATCACAATTTGCCTGCCTGCCAGTCTGTCTGTCTGTCTATCTGTCTGTCTGCCTAGCTATCTCTGTCTACCCTGTATTCTATCTATCTCTGTCCATCTGTGTATCTGTGTGTATCCATCTGTCTTTCCATCTATGCATGTCTATGTCTATCTGTCTGTCTGCCTATCATCTATCTTTCTCTCCCTCTTCCTTTATCTACGTCTATCCATCCATCTGTTCATCTGTTTCTCTATACCTATCTATATATCTATATATTTATGTATGTATTTATGTATGTATGTATGTATGTATCTATCTGTTTGTCCATCTATCATCTTTCCACCTAACCATGTCTGTCTATCCATATTCATCCTTTCCTCATCTACCCACCTTTCATGAGTTATGCCCTCAGCCTATTTTCTATTTGCTTGTTTTTGATTCCCCATGCTTCAGTATGCTCCAAATGGTTAGCTCCTTAAAAGGCCTAGTGAGATGCCTAAAACTAACATCAAGCATGGCAGGGGATTCTGAGACAGCCTGACGATCTGTCTTGTCCTTTGGTACTGTGCTACATGCTGAGATATTTCTACCCGATTTACTAAGAATTTTATCGCACACATATTCAAGCCATATGACTGTACTGATGCTGGGAATGGGGTAAACACGTGCGTGTGGACCGAGAGGAAACTGATGAGAAGAAAAGAATGATGGTGTAGTTAGTGCAATGAATAGAGAATCCCACGAAGCAACAGGGGCCAGGATTTGTACCCAGCTCAGTGGAACTCCAGGTCTTAGGCTATCTTGTTACCACGGGGGGACCGGCTTAAGGTTTTGGCAGGGTGCGTGGCCTCGTCTGGCTTGAGTTCTACACGATGTAAGTGGAACTGTCATGCTTATCAGTCAAAACATCGAAAGATCTGAAGTGGCAAACCAAAATGGGAACACGGTGATAAAAGCTGAAGAAGCATCATGGCCACTTAGCAGATTGAGATCTGGTCCAGGTAGCACAAGAAGTATGACACAGGTCAAAAGATAGATGCGTGGGCCTGGTTTATGTTAGAGACGTGCCTCCTACCCCCGCAGCTGTGCGAATGTGGCTGTCACTTACCATCCCTAAACTCTCATTCACGTACCACAAAGTAAGGCCCCAAATAGCCAACTGAGAAAGGTGTTTGGATGGTTGGAGACCATAAATGACAAATATCTATACCGAGTAAGGAAATGCTAAGGACTCCTACTCGATAAATGGTTGGAGGGCTTCTTAGTAGCAATGAGGCTTTCAGTCTCCTGTTTATGAGAGACTCTGATGTCCAATTCACCACCCAAAAGCTGGAAGTGGAGCTGTGGTTCAAGTGGGAAGGATACCAACTTTGAACAAACAAAAGTGAAGGGAAAGTACCCAGGTCCCGAGTACAAGCCCCAGGAATTGGCACACACAGAAAATAAGTAAATTAAAGGACATTATTGTAGTGTGATAGGAGCCATGAAGACTTTTTTTAACCTAAAGTCACAGGATTCTACTTGAAGTTGTAACTTTGGACCCTTGATAAGAAGAAAACTTCCTCAGGGCAGCTCTGGGGTACCAAATGAGCAGTGCCCCCTCCCACCAGAGCGATTCACGGGATGATTAAAAGATAGCACCTCCACCAAACAAGGATGCCTCATCTTCAGATGAAAAACTGGGAAGCCGGCATCTGCAGGAGCCGGGCTGAGGCATACACAGTGGGGAATCTTTAGAATCTTTACAGAGAACCAGGTTTAGTCTCTATTTAATCAGTCCCAGGCAGGAGAAATGGCTGCCTTTCAATGAGAGCCAGATCACCAAAAAAAAAGCAAGATAGATGGGTAAGAGCTAGCTCATCACTAGGAGCGTGTGTCTTAATTTGATGGCAGATGTGGGTTAATCAGGAGGGAAGAGCCATATGCCTGGCATCTCAGGGCTAGTCCTTTAACTCTCGGAGAAGTCCTTCAGGAAAAGCTCTCATTTGTTTTCTTAATTAATATTTTAAGGAAAATGAGAATCATGAACCACATTACTCAACTGCGTCCCAAGTTTTCAAAGCCACTTTAGAAAGGACTTGTTTTTGTTTTTCATTTCTTTTTGTATCAGTAATGAGGCTTGTACACAGAGCCTAGGCATTGTCCCTTAGCTTATTTGTTTTATTTTTCCTCCAGGCTAATGCTCTACCACTTGAACCATGGCTCTACTTCCATATTTTCTTTTTCCTGGTTAATTAGTATTACAAGGCTCAGGGACTTTTCCTGCCTGGATTGGCTTCAAGTCATGATTCTGAGAACTCAGTCTCTTGAGTAGCTAAGGTCATGGGCATGAGCTACCAATACCTACCTGAGGAAGGGACTTTTGGCACTTAAAAAGTCTGAGTCTCTATTGATATAAGAACATTGCAGCCTTGGAAGAAAGTGGCTTGGGAAAGGGAATCAATTTGCTGGCGATCTTGAAAACTAATAGCTGCTTGATCTGAAATAGCTACAGAGAGAAAGAGAGAGGAGAGAGAGAAAGGGTGGGGGGCGCTGTCACATCCCGAGTAGCTGTCATAGGCTCTTGTTTTTAGGGGCTTAGTTTTCTACTAATATCCACTGTCCACAGCCTGTTTTACTGAGAAATTAATAAGGGTTGAACAGTTGAGGCACGCAGGTGAAATTTCCTCACTATGCTCTTCCTGTGACCAGAATACCGAAGACCTACTCTCTTAGCAAACTTCAAGTATATAATACAGCGTTATTATGATTACTATGATTATTATTATTAACATTGCGTTGCCGAGGATGTAACCTGAGGCCTTATGCTTTTCTCCTAGGCTAAACTTCCAGCCTAACACATTTCTACTAATGGTAATTCTCAGCCTGTCCATTAGAGCTCCAACATTTCTTTACCCTGCCCAACTGGCCTGTCCACGGTTACAAGGCGCCTCCCTGGACCCTCCTCTCCAGCCCCTTTGAACCTGCTCTCCTCTGCTCCCCGCCTCTCTGCTCGCTTTTGGTCCTCGCTCATGGAGGATGGTAAGATGGATGGATGTTCAGTCATGGTTAGTTTCCCAAGTTCCAAAAACCAGCTAGGGAGGGGGGGTTTGGAGCTCACCCTGAGGCAGGAACGTGGATCTGAGCTCAGGGTCCTTGCCAAACCCGACTTCCTTGAAGTAGAAGAGGATGATGAGTAGTGTGGGCTTTGATAAACAAGTGAGTGGTTTGGAGTCATTTGGGGTGTGTCACGCTCTTGTTTTCATGACATCTTCCAGGAGTCTTCGCACAGAGTTTCCCCAGCACCCTCCGTCCCCCCCATGCCTTCTCCCAGATGTTTGAAACGACCTCAAGTCACCCAGTTTACCCTTGGGACGTTTATAAAGGTGCATTTATGGAGAGACGGGGCTGAGCAAGGCTGATATATTCCTCCTAGAGCTTACTCCTAGATAATCTCCTCCAACACTGTATTGAATCTTCCTTTACCTAAGGCACATTTGGTCCTGGTTTTCAGGAAAAAAAAAAAAGATAGGCTAAACATCGCTAAAGTGCAGAAGAAACGTAAGAAGATTAACAATGGGTGCAGAAATATTATCGCCAGCAATCGGGGGTAATAGGATCCAGTCTTTCTCACCTACAGGCACACAATTTAGGCTTAAGCAGATGATGACAGTACTGAGGAAGGGTGTGCGGGGTTTGTGAGTTTAACTATCAGCAAATCCAGGGGAGGGCTGCTGTCATTTGCTGTGTAGGGGACTCAGTGTGAGAAGGATGAGCATTGGTACGGATCCCAGGATGTCCAAAAGTATATCAAAGTTTTTATAGGCCTTCCCTGAGAGGTAATCCCATGAAAACAAGTGAAAAAGGAAACCCGAATTTGTACATAGGAGGTTGTTTAGGGGTGTGTGTGTGTGTGTGTGTGCGTGCATGCGTGTGCATGTGTGTGTGTGTGTGTGTGTGTGTTTTGCCTGTAGATAGCAAATATCTTTTGGAGCAGTCCCCAAGATCAGAGCTCAACTTTTGATTTGTGCACTGGAGTTGAGCCAATATATTGTCAGTTATATGAAGAGAGCCACCCAATATAGGCCTAATGGGGCAAAATAGGTCCAAATCTGGCAGGAAGGTGAACTAATTCTTCTGCAGCACCTCTGCTATGTCCATCTAGCTTACTTTGAAATGTAAGTAATAGATTCCCTCTACGAAAGCGCACAAAAAGAACACATAAAAGTCTTGATGGTGAAGAGGATTTAATGGTCAGTCATCCGCCAATCCACCAATTCTGGCTGCTGGTGCAAAAGGAAAAACCGTGACTTGCCCTGGAATACCCTTACACCATTTGAGGTACTTTATAAAGGAAGTCCCTGCGAAGGAACTCCTACAGATCTCAGACCTGGGCCTGTCTTGAAGAATCATTTATGGGAGTGACTACAGTGTTAGAAGATGGTTCTTCTGCTCAGTTCAGGAATAGATGACATGTTTGAACAAGAAGTATGGATGCCTGTTTTGACATAAGAAGAGCTACTCTTGCCTTTCAAAACTAGGGGTCTGAGACATTCACCACAGAGCATTTTGAGTCAGTTGTCATTGTCAGTTGTGTTTTCCTTTTCTTTCTTTGTTTTGTTTTTATTTGGTGATGTTTTATTTTTTTCTTTTTAATTCCTGCCACTGATCCACTCATAGTTAGAAACACGAGCTATATTAACCTTATCTTCACATCTTCAACCCCCGGCGTTGTTATTTGCTTGTAAAATAAGCCGCTTCCTCTTGTTTTAAATCCACTGACAGATATTTTTTGGGGGGTGGTTTGGGTTGAGTGGGTTGGACAAGGTGTAATAGGCGATTTCCTCTGCCTCTCATTGAGTTAATCTCTCATCCGCGTCCTGGGAGAGCATCTCTCTCAACGGCCGCCTTCGTTTCCAGTTTAACAGCCTACCTGTGCTGTTCATGTTTCTTCTTCAGAGACTGCTGTGCCACATCCCAATGAGAAATGGTTTCCTGGTGCTGAAGATGACTCTTAGACACTTCGTATTTCTTTCAACAATTTATTCCAGTTTAAATGAGGTGGTCCATGTCTCCTCTAAGCATGGTGGCCAGGAGACAAAGATGCCTGACATCTCTTTGAGGGTTGGGTGAAAAGAAGGGCCTAGAAAGAAGTTTACAGCTAGAAGCATTATTTTCTAGTGCCTACTATTTGTCTATGGGAGGTATTTTTTTTAAATCAAATCAATGTTTAAATAAAAGTCCTGTTGGAGAAACCAGATGCTTCAATTTGCTTAGACTCCAGAGAATAACCTTTGGCAATTTATTTATTTATGTATTTATTTTTGGTGCTGGTCCTGGGGCTTGAACTCTGGGCCTGAGTGCTGTTCCTGGGAGCCTTTGCTTTAAGGCTAGCACTCTACCACTTGAACTGTGGCTCTACTTTTGGCTCTGGGGTAGTTTATTGGAGATAAGAGTCTCACAGATTTTCTTACCCAGTCTGGCTTTGAATCATGATCCTCAGATCTCAGCCTCCTGAATAACTAGGATTACACCAGAGCCTGAATCTTTGGCTACTCTTAATCGACTCCAAGGATTCCGAACCAGCTCACCTATGGTTTTACATCTTGGTGTTTATTTGTTACACAACAGCCTCTCTCTAGTATGTCTCTCCCTAAATAGCTACATGGGCTGCTTGAACGTCACGTTGGCCCCAAGTCTAAACGTTCTTAATTCCATCTATCCTAAATAGCCTCATGCATCCAAGGCAAGCACTCTACCACAGAGCCACAGCTTGAAGCTGAGATCTCTTCTAAAAATGTCCCTTTACAGGGAAGTATTTGCAAATATTTTCAAAGAGGAGATCCTTCCTGAACAAAATTAGATAGAAGCTATCACATATTTCTAGGGGCTTCTTTCTTTTTTATAAACTCAGCCTGTTTCTTCCTTCTTGTTCAGGAAGACCAGCTATGTTCTCTCTGCAAGGGTGAAGCAGTTATCTATAACTGTCTGTCTGTCTGTCTGTCTATCGTCTGAGGCTTGAATGAGGGCCTGGCTGCTGTCCCTAAGCTTTTGTGCTCAAGTCTATGACTTTACTACCTGAGCCATGGCTCCACTTCTGTTTGTTTTTACTTTGGTCATTAATTAGAGATAAGAGCTTCATGGATTTTTCTGTCCAGGCTGGCTTCAAACTACAATCTTCAGGTCTCAGACTCCTGAGTAACTAGGATTACAGATGTAAGCCACCAGCATCTGGTATAAAATATTATTTTTAAAATCATTTGTGTTATGTTATATGTATTTGACTCATAGATGTTCCTAGGAGTTATAACAACTTTGAGCATCGCAACAATATTAGTAATCTTGCGACTAGTCTTCCAACTGGTGCGTTCTTGGGGGAATTGAGATCTAGGTCTCTATATAGCAGTGAGAATGAGATACTTTTGGTGCCTCTCCTCTAAATTTCTGCACTGTGAGAAGAACCTGACTGTTCAGCATTCTCCTCTACCTGGATGTTTCTGAGAAGATTGAGTTTCCCCCCACGTCCCCCCTGGAAGTTTTGGGGAAAAGTTGTCAAACTTCCATCTACTTCCATCTCGGTGAACTATATTAGACTCATCTCCGTGTAGTAGTATTATGAGAAAATTCATGCCTCATCACAAAGAAACAGCTGTGGACCGCCACAGTCATTAACTCTGGAAAGGTGTTAAAGGAAGAGATTTGTTTGAAACCAGTCAAGTTGAGCTACAAGCCCTCCTCCTCTTTCAGGTTTTAATACGGTGGCTTTCTCCTCCTGGATGTCTTTAAGTATTACCTTGCTTCTTCAAGAGAAGTGGGGGTACACCAGGGCCAGCAATTTATGGCTCCCATTAAGAGGGTTGGCTAGATGTGCAGACAATATGTCAATAATTATTTCTGGTAGGTCCCTTGTAGCAAAAGACGTGTTTCTGCAGAATGGCTTATTTTAACAGAAGACAGATCTGCCCGACCTGGGTTTTATGACAGATGTCAAATACATCGAAGTGTGTTGTGAAGCAGACCACCTTATTGGCAAAGAAATGAAAGACCACCGGGAAGATGGATGGGAGGCCTTCATCCAGGGTTTGCTTGTCTCTCTGTGCAGGTTTGGCAGTGCTCACGAAGCAGGGCCAACGGGTGAGAAAGGGCGGACTCTTTGGAGAGCTGTGTGAACATCTGTCTATCCACACACCTTGGATCTGGAGGTCTGATGGGAGAAGAGCAGCTGAGAGAGATGAGGAGGGGGAGGAGAGAGAGGAGAAGGAGAGAGTTCCTGTATATTCTAGGCACCTTTTGGACTTCCTCAAGGTTTTTCTTGTCTTTCCTTCTTCCTTAGTTATTGGTTTGATGTGTATTTCTTCTTTTGTGTGTGCCAGCATTGGGACTTGAACTTTGAGAGACTCAGAGCTGTTGTTTAGCTATGCATGTATGTATGTATGTATGTATGTATTTTCTCAAGGTTGGTTCTTAACCACTTGAACCCTTGCTCTACTTTCAGCATTTGTCTGGTTGATTGGAAATGAGTGGCTCATGAAGTTTACTGCCTCAGCTAGCGTTGAACCAGTCAAGACTCAGCCTCCTGACTGGAAGCATGGGCTGGCATGTGCTTTTTAGGGTCATTCATTGACCATGAGCAATGTACGAGCAAAGGCTGATGAACCTCAGACACCTGTGTTTACCACATCCCCTGGTAGGAAGTTGCCTGGCCCATCTGGCTTTGGGTGAGTATAGACGATGCTCCTGATACAACCAAACCATGTAACTGGGGTCCCAGGGGTCTGGCTTTCCCGTGCACTGCTGGTGTGAATCGTAACAGCACAATGATGACGGTGCCAGTGAAAATCAGAGAGATAGCAGTGGAGGTGGTAGGGAATGGAATTACCCCCAGAGTTAATGAGATACAGAAGCGACAGAGAGAAGCAATGTCCACTAATGGTTTCCCTTTTGTTTTAGAAATAGTGCCTTTTCAGGTAACGATCCTCTCTTCCATTATAAGCTCTTGGCATCCTGATACCCTGAACATCCTTGGTGAAATTTGCATGGCAGGAAATGGTGCCTGCTGGGATAGTTGGATGGCAAAGAGGATGCCCTTTCTTGGGGGTGAGGGCAACCCAGGTTGTGCTAGCTGGGAGAGGGTGACCAGGAGCTGCCCCTGCTGCTGGGTGCCTGGGTGCTGGGCATGAGCTGTTCATCTGTTTGTGACGGCCTCTCTGTGCTAGCATGTAGGTGATACAGTGCTTGGCCCAACACACATGCTACCTAAATGTTTTCAGTGTGTTACGGTGTATTACAGTCACTGTTGATGGCATTGTATTTTCAAAGAGATTACTATAGCCATTGAAAGACATATTGGGTAAACTCTAGATACAAAGTTTAAAAAAGACATAAGGGGGAAAAAAGCCATGGCACACACCTGTCATCCTAGCTACTCAGGAGGCTGAGATCTGAGGACTGTGATTGGAACCCAGCCCAAGCAGAAAAATCTTTGAGACTCACTATCAAAAAGAAATTGGATCTGTGGCTTGAGGAGTAGAGTAATGGCAAAAAATAAATAAAAAGCAAGCAAGCAAGCAAGCAAGAAAGAAAGAATGAATGGCCTGTGTTCAAGTCCTATGCCCAACACCAAAAAAAGTTTACAATTTATAAAAAGTTAAAAAAAAAAACCTGGGTGCTGGTAGCACATGTCTTTTATCCTACTGTTCAGGAGGCTGAGATCTGAGGATTAAGGTTCAAAGCCAGCCTGGGCAGGGAAGACCTTGAGACTCTCATCTCCAATAAACTATACAGAAAAAGCCGGAAGCTCAAGTGGTATAGCTCTAGCCTGGAGCACAAAGAGGCGGAGAGACAGCACCAAGGCCCTGAGTTCAATCTGAAGGATGGGGGGGAAAAAGAAAGAAAAAGCCAGAAATGGAGCTGAGGCTCAAGTGAGAAAGCATTAGGCTCGAGTACAAGAAAACAGAAGCTCAGAGACAGAACTCAGGCTAGAGGAGAAGCACATGCATACGTGTGTACATACACACATGCACACACACACAGAGTAAAAAAGTCATTATAAACGTAGGTTTGTCCTTTTACTATATAACTTCTTTTGAGTATATCATGAGAAAAGAAGAGAGTATTCTACTCTTCCTGAGGGTCTTGGATATAAACAGCACATAAGTGTGTGTGTGTGTGTGTGTGTGTGTGCACCCGTGCACATGCATATGTGTGTGTGTGTTCGAAGGAACTGAGGCAGCACAAATGATCCAAAGATGTTCAAATTGTGTAAAGGATATGAAAGAGAAATAGAAAAACTCACAAGAAAACTTAGCTGTGATATAGAACATGGGGAGGGGATTGAGCTATCTTTTCCTTCTGCTTATTCTGTTGTGAGCGGTTCACAGTTACCTCTTTAGCCATGGGACGGGCTCTCTATCCAGTCTTCTGCTCTGGACTGCAATTTGGGGGCCAGGATCACAAAGAGACATGCATAGAATGCACACCGTATCTGCTTGACATTTTCTTCTGTTGATGTCCCCACTATCACCCACAAAAAGAGCTTCCCAGAGATTTTGTACCTCAAACTGCCCAGATTCTTTTCTGATGGAGAAGAGAATGAGATGATCTCAGGATAGGAGAAATCAGGACTCAGAAGGGGGGGGGATGGGCAAATGGAGAACTGAAAGGAGGAATTGCAGTGGATTTGAGAACCAAGAGGGGGAAGAGGTTTAGGAAGAATCCCCAAGGATTAGCTTTATTCCTACTCAACAGAGAAGCGACCCACCATGGATACCCACCTCTAAGGCTGTCCTGAGTGTTAAAGGAGAAATGATGTTCTGTTTCAATCTAAGCCAGGTAGAGTCTCATGGAGCGGGAGGAGGAGAAAATGGCTTTTCAACCCCAGGTGTATTTTACAACTTCTTATTTTCGCTTCTCCATTCCCACTTTCTTCTTGCCTTCTTTATTTCCCCCTTGAATTTGTATTAAATTCATTACCTACTCTTAAGGGAGAGAAGTTCTCAAGGGTTTCATTGAGATGTAAGACTACAAATAAGAAAAAAAATTGGGGGGAGAGAGCAGGAATGAATTCATGATAGCTTTGTGGAACTAAATGAATATTTTCTTCTTCTTCTTCTTCATCTATCTATCTATCTATCTATCTATCTATCTATCTATCTATCTATCTATCTATCTATCTATCTATCTATCTATCATCTATCTTTCTTTCTCCTTCAAGAAGCTCTAGGTCTCAAAGGCCTTTATTAACTTGATCTTTGGGAATAGTGTTTTAATTTTTTTCCATAATCATCATGCAAATTTGATCAGGATAATCTCTGGGAAAGAAAATAAGTGAACCAAAGGCCTCATTAACTCCAATGCTGTGGGGAGTTGCTTTTGTAAGAGCCAGTGGCCTTACTCTACCATGCAGCCCAGGTCTTCTTCATGTCTAACTTGTCCAGCCTCCGATGGGAGTTCTGATAGTTTCCTGCCTGGCCTGTTTAAATTGCCTCATGTCTTTTGTCCTCTTACAGAATAATGGGAGGATAATTTCAAAAGTCCCAGTCTTATCAAAGAACCACTTGCTTTCTGCTCGATTCCATCCAGGATTTCCACAACTCTCACAGTAAAGCTTTACCCTGGACACACCTGTCTTCTACAAGCCTCTCCTTAAAGAAACGGTTTCACCTGGTTAAAACTGGGGCCACAAATGGCGCCAGTCAGCATGGAAATGTATATCTCAGCAAGCGTAATTCTCAGTGCTGTGCTGCTGAATAAAAGAGAGCCTTTTATTTTCTTACAGTGTGTGTTTTAATTTTGATTTTACACACACACACATACACACACAGAGAGTATGGCAGAGACAAATAGATCTGTCCAAATTGTGCTCAGGAGCAGATTTTTCCAGTCAGTTATTCATTTTATTTAAGTGGCTCCTCTTCTTTCTTTCTTTTTATAAACAGGGAAACTCTCGCACACCAGAACCAAGGGCAGAACCCATTTATTGATTGCCTGCCATATGCCAAGCAAGGTGCTAAATGCTTTTTAAATGTGGCCTCTCTCATCCTCCTTTTCCACGCCGGAAGGAGAGGTGAAACGTCTGTACCCAGCCGGATATAGCGGAGTCACTTGCAGACCTGCCTTGCTATTAGAAACTGATTTGATGCAATTTCTTTTGAAAATAAACTTTTTGAAGCCAAGTACCATGGACTGCATCTCAGTGGACCTTGTTCTTCCAGTGGCGGAGAACTTCCTGTACCTGTTGGGGCTACTATTAATGGATAGGACAAAGATAACCACCGACGACTCACACCTGTAATCCTAGTTACTCAGGAGGCTGACATTTGAGACTTAGCATCCAAAGCCACATTTGAGACTTAGCATCCGAAGCCAGACCAGGCCAGAAAGTTTGTGAGACTATGAAATCCACTCAACACACAATTTAACACTCTCAAACCAGAAGTGGAGCTGTGGCTCAAGTAGTAGAACACCAGCTTTGGGCAAAATAAAAGCTAAAGGACAGTCCCAGGCTCTGAGATCAAGTCCAGGTCTGGTACAAAAATTAAGCAAAACAAAACAAAAAGATGACCACTCAGTGGTGAGTAGAACCAGACCTGATTCTGACAATCTCTCTCCTTGGCGATTATAGTTGAGAACTTTCTCTTGATCTTTCGGAGAAGATCATCTTGTGAAATGTTGTTATACGGGGTGCACACCAAGTGGAGGGTGGGTGAGAGTTACCAAGCAATTAGATGGCTGGACCACATGACCCTAGTCTCCTGATAGACCATGGAGATGAGCATCTGTCTCTGCTACGGCTTGCATCTGGCTTCATGTTTTACCATTGTCTGTGGTGTGTCGAGACAGGGGTGGAGAAAGCTCAGGGACAGTGCCCAGACCCTGAGTTCAAGACCCACGACTGAAAAAAAAATTCTTCTAGACAAAAGAAAACTATGGCCAGAATTAAAGCAATGAAGATGCAAAGAAAGAATTTTGAGGATTTTTTTTTGGGGGGGTGAGGTAGAATTCTGTAACCATGAGGAAGTTGACTGAGTTAAAAAAAAGATTTAGGAAGGATCCCTGATTTCTAGATGTGAAGGTTAGACAGTAAAAAGACATGTTAGGTAGATGAGAAGAAACTTAATTTAATTTGGGACATGTTATAATTGAGCTGTCTATAAGATATATCATCAGATCTGTGCACAGCCAACCATTGAAAATAGTAATCTGCAAGTCCGGGCACACATGGAGTTAATTTGATTTTTCTACAATGCTTCAGGTGACTCTTTATTAACTTACAACATCTTAGGGGTCATCATAATTAATCAAGTGTTGCCCTGACCATAAATGTATAAACATACAGGTTCCAAAAGCCTAGTTCAATAGGAAGCCAAATACAAATGATTTATTAACTATATTCATTGAGCTATTAATATATGCCTCACCAGCAAAGGTACAAAAGAGAAACAGCAGAAAACAAACAAACAAAAAACCCAACAACCAGTGACTAAAAACAAAAGGTGATTGCTTGATTTCCTATGATCTGAAGTTTACTGAAGAAATGAACTCGAAGTATTTTTGGATTCTGAACTTTCCCTTGTTACGTGTCTTGTGGTGAATGACAAAAGTTTTGTTTTGTTTTGTTTTTCTCCCCACTAATAGGGTTTGAATTCAGGGTCTTCAGTTTTCTCAACTTGCCTACTGTGCTGGCACTCTACCACTTGAGCCAGACTTTTAGCCCTACTCTGTTTTTTTTTAATTCTGGAGACAGAATCTCACAGACTTTTCTGTCTGGATTAACTTCAAATGATGATCCTCTAGATCTCAGCCTCTGGGATAACTAAGATTATAGGCCACGAGCTCTCAGCTAATGACATAGCTATTGTTGTTGTTGGTCAGGAGTCTTAAATTCAGGGTCCAGGTGCTGTCCCTAAGCTGAGGAGAACATTTTCTGCACAGGCTGGCTTTGAACCATGATCCTCAGATCTCAGCCTCCTGAGTGGCTAGGATTATAGGAATGAGCCACCAGTGCCTTGCCATGATGTAGCCAGCCTTTTAACACTTGATTTTCTCATTTGTAAGAATGTTGTTGGCAGACTAGGATTTGTAGACCATTCGTATCTTTGTAGTTTTGGTGATGTGAGGATTAGCTAGGTTTAAACTCAAGATTTATCACATTTTTTAATGTATAAAATAAATGTAGGAAATAATGTATGTGTTGTAATATATTTGGTAAATTTTACTATCACTCCATTTGATTTCCAGTTGATGCTAAATAATAGTCTATTTGAGTTAAAAAATTAAGCTGGTTTGAATTAAAGAAGTGTGAATAACTCTTGGGTTGGCAATATATGTAATACTTCCATCAATTAAAAACAGGTAAAAGGTGTTGAATTTAATAATAAAAAGTTCATATTTAACTGAACTGGCTTCTCTTTTAATGAACCTATATTTTTATTAAATGTGTGGAAAAAAATGAAAATATGCCCATTATGGAATCTGTTTAAATTATTAATTCCATAAAGTTCACATGATTAAAAAAAGTTTGGCAATTATTCGTAATAAGAAATACATAGCACCTACTGTTCATTTTCTCTGGGCTTATTATTATTATTATTATTTAATACAGATTGATTTTCACCTTGGCAAACAGAGCCTATGTTAAATTGAAAACTTCCTTCAAACGTACTAGATAGTTTGGAGATTGGATTGCCAAAAAGGTAGGATAATTTTTGTCAACTAGACAAAAATCTTCATTGTTCTTTCAGACTTCACCAGTAGTAAGACTTTCTCCACTATCCTTCTATCCTGTCATTGGCTTAAATATCATTGTGCTAGAAGGCACTCAAATATTAATTAAAAATACAGTCTAATTATTTACCCTAGTTGGCTCACACAAACCTCGGTAGTATAATCAGTGGACTCCCTTAAGGGGTTTGGTGGTATTTCAGAGGAAAGTGAGAAGGTTTGTGACTGACTTGCACTTGAGTCATGTGTGTCATTAAATCTAACCTTCAGTTCACCTTTGGATTACTAGATCAAATATAACTTATCTGGGCAATGTACAAAGGTTTGTGCTGATATTGACTGAGTGCTGGCCTGTGACGGGCATACAGAAACGAAAACTTCTCGATTTATCTCCAGGAGTCTAGAAGAGCCGCCCACATCTTTCCGAGAGGCACAGAAAGCAGAGGGCAGCCGATTAGGTCACTTATTTTATGCAGTCTGAAGACCAGCACTGTAGCCTAGCCTGGGAACAACTCAGATGCTGGAGGTGTAGGGGTGATGATCTCTTCCCCAGCCTGGCCTGGCTGTCTCATTCAGCTCACAGTTGCAGTGTGTAGCTGGCATGGGTCACCAGGGGAAGATGCTCTCTGGAAGCAAGGTAGATGCTCGTTTTTGGCTAAGCACAGTTTTCAGATCTGTCTTGAAATTCTCACATCCCTGAACTTATCTGACCCAATAATGGGGACGTTTTTTTTCTGGAGGATATTTAAAGGGTCTGCCAGTATCCCCTGTGTATAGGTTCTAATGACTGGTTGTTAAACCTATGGAAAGCAATCCATATACTCCAGCAACTATTGCTCTAAGTATCACCATCACTGATTACTAATATTATATAAAATACTTTTTAATACTGTCATGGTATACACTCAACATTTGGGGCAACCAAGCTTTTGGGGACCCTGATCTTGGGCCATCAGAAGAAGCTGCCTCTTTCTTTACAAAGGCAGATAGATGTGTGAGGTGCCTCCGTTGACTGGGAAAAGATGGTCGACCCCTTGAAGACTGAAGTCCATGATGGGCCTAGCCACAATCCCTGGGATTTATAGTGGATCTAGCCTGTAATGGGAAAACTCACAAGCAAATGAAGGATTAGTCAAAATGTACCTGACTCCACGTTTCACTAGGATTGTGGAAACTAATGTGGAAAGTTGATTGGTTCTTTCTAAATCCCAGCTCATCTGTCTAAGGTCCATGGCTTTGGATGTGAAGGAATCTACAGCTATGCATAAATGAGTGGCTAGAAGAGATAGCCATTTGGTTGTTTCCTATTAATTTTCTACTATTACTAATATTATTCTTCAGATTTGTTTTCTCTTATTATTATTACTTTTAAGCAGTTGTACAAAGAGGTTACTATTTCATATGTCAGTAGTTTTAGATTAGGTTTCTCCTGAATTTATGTGATGATCTATGATTAGCCAAATAGTCGATCCAAATGAATATTGAGTCCTTTTAGGTGATGAACACATACGGATTTGGAAAAGAAAAGTGGGATGGGCATGGTGACACACACCTAGAATCACAGATCCTCAAGAGGAAGAGAACATTGGGAGACTTGAAGTCTGGTCAGCTCTGGGAAAAGCTGGCAAGACTTCATGTCAATAAGCAAGTTTGGTATCATGATACACACCGTATTCACAGCTATATAAAAGCAGTGATAGGAAGATGGTGATTTGAAGCTGACCCTTGGGGGAAAAGGGTGAGTGAGACCTTATCTCAAAACAATTATTATTTTTTAAAAAGGCTAAAGGCATGGTTTCAGTAGTAGAGGGTCTGCTTAGCAAGCATAAAACTGTGCCATTCAAAAATCCAGTACTATAAGAATGCCTCCTCCTTCACTAAATGCTTATTGAGTACCAATTATATGTTGGACATAGTCTCAGGCAGGTGTAGAGCATTAAACAAAAGACAGATACCACCTCAGTTGCAATGGATTCCATTTTGGTGGGAGGAGACTGACGGGTCAAATGAATGAATAAAAACAAGTGTGGAATATACCATGACTTAAAAAGGCTGTCAGTGCTATGAAAAAAGAAAAGAAAAGAAAAGGAAAAACAGAAAGAAAGAAAGAAAGAAAGAAAGAGAGAAAGAGAGAAAGAGAGAAAGAGAAAAGAAAGGACTGGGAAGGTCAGACAAGGTCTCTCTGTTAACATGACCTCTGAGCAGAAGTGTGAAGGAATGCAGGAAGTATGTGGGCGAAGGGTCACCTAACAGGAAAGAGAAGGAATTCAAGACTGAAAAGAACAGCTTAAAGCTAGAGAAAGGAACTCTGGTCAAGCCACCCAATAAAGGACCTGGGAATCCATCAGTGGGTTTGAAGAGGAAACACTACACCTGTGTTTGTAAAAGACAGGGGGTCACCATGTGGAGAGGAGATGGGGTTGAAGAGAGTAACCCCTGGCTGGAGTGATATGTGGGTAGCTATGGCAACAGCCTAGCCAATCATGCCAGCTGGACCAGATCATTGTTTTTATGCGGGGACGGGGAGCTCTTCCTGCAAGCTGTATATTCTTCAGCAACATCTCAACCAATGGGAGTGGGTCATACCTTGCCTCAGTTGTAACATCTCAAGACCAGTATCATTGATACACATGGACAGCTGGGAACAGCCAAAAAAAAAAGCCTCAGGTAGATGAGCACTTGATGCTCAGCAGAGGGGGGGGCAGCCCATTAGGGTCCTTCCAGCGGAGAGATGGAAAGAGAAGGTTGCTTTCCCCGTTCTGGAGGACAAGATGGAGACCTGCCTGGAGAGACAGAGTTCACATGGATGGTTATGGATGAAGGCGGGGACCACGGTGGGGCAGGGTGGCTGGGATAAGGGAGCGTCTTCTATTGAGAAAGGAGAGAAGAAGGTTGAGGTGGATACCATAGACAACCTAAAGAAGGTCCTCCACAGAGGCCAGAGAGGACCTCTGGCTCAGGCTTTGTCAGCACTGCAGAGTTGGTTGGAGGGTGAGAAGCCATGTTGTTATTGAAGATCTTTAGCACCGTGCCAATCTTGGAACTTCTAGGGAAAGCAGTGGACATCGGGGAAAGATAGAAGCGCATGGCTGTCAATGGAGAAAGGCTACAATACTGTTCAATTGGAAGCCAGTGGCAGCATGAGAAGGGCGCTGGCCCTTCATCTCGGCCAGCTCGCCTGAATAGGATCCGCTGTAACTCTACACAGCACACAGCCCGGCATACCCTCCAGTAATGTAATGAGAGGTGTTTTCCTCCTCCCTTTGGGACAGGTGCTCAACTGATACAATTTAGAGTCTCAAATTTCAGAGCTTAATTCTTTGTTCTACAGGCAAGTTAGCCCAGCTCAAACACCTGTGGACTAAGTTCTTTTGATGCACCAAAGCCTGTCTTTTATTAAACTCTTTGCAAGCAGTCAAAATAAAACCAAATGGCCTTGGGTCCTAAAATATCCACAGAGAATGGAACTAGCCAGTGTGAGAACTGTTCAGTAAGGGTTTCCAATAGCCAGTGAATCCTTGATCTTGGAAAACATGGTATGTGATTCATGTAATGAGATAAAAATGAATATTTTATGCAGAGAGAAATTTGCTTACACACACACACACACACACACACACACACACACAATTCCCAGTTAGTTATATTTGAGGTATTGCCTTTGTTGAATCGATTGAAAAAAGGGAAAGCTTTAGAATGGATGTTTTTCAACAGCTGGTTGCATTTGCAGTTCTTCATATAGAAGTTAAAATTAATGTGTTGGTAGTGTTTATTGATGATAATATTCATGATAGATATCCACTGGAAAAATTCTCAGCACATCTCTGTGACAGAGAGGTCAAGGCTCTTAATGGCAATCATCACTACAAATTGCAATTCGGCCAATTACTTTAATTAAATCTAGAACTACGTTATGCCTTCTCATTTATATAGTACCTGATAGGAAAAAAAAGGCATCATCTTTATCTGGTTCATTGCAGAGTTGGATCGTGTGCTCTCAGATTGTGTGACCACGTTTGTACTTCCTATATCCTGGAAAGTAATTATGGGTCTTATATGTAATGCTCTTGTTTTTACAAGAAGAAGAAAAGGTTGGCTTTCTTTCTGAATGTGCTTTTGTAGAAGAAATATTTTGCCTTAACAAAAGCTAATCTCATATTTGCAAATAGAGGAATGTTGGATAGAGCCAACATTCCAGGGGAGATGGCAAAAAAAAATCATTTCAGTGAATTCTTTTTTATTATATTGTTTGGGATCAGGGGAGAGGGGAGAGGGAGAGGGAGAGAGAGGCAGAGGGAGAGGGAGAGAGAGAGAAAGAGAGAGAGAAAAAGAGAGAGAGAGAGCAATTTGAATTCCTTACAACCACATAGGTAAAAGGTTCTGCAAGCTCAGAATGTACAAAATGTCCTTTCCTTAACTGTGGTGCCGTGGAAAACTTGGCACTCCTCTCCTCGTGTTGAACTTGGAGAAAGGAAGAATGGACAGTTTAGAAAATGAATTACCCAGTTCACCAAAAAACCATTCCATTTGGGAACAAATTGTTATTTTGTGCTCAATACGGACATGGTAGCAATGCTGCACCTGGATCAAGCCACAAAGAACCCAGCCAAAATACTGAGTCCTCATGAGCTAGCATTTCAGGTTGAAGAACTTGACAAGATGGAGATACAAATTTTAAAAATGCACTTGGTGATATCACATAGAGGTCCAGACAATGAATAAGAGAGCATCAGGATGACGATAAATGTTTTTTTTTTTTTCTAGGTTACCTTGGTAGTAGCCTAGAAAATCTTTCACCCCTGTCCCAGTCAAATTCAAACCATTTGCCACACAAACCCAGGTCCCAGGTGGATACCTCCAATCAAGAAATTCAAAATCCAAAACATCTCCAAATTTCAAGCTTGGTTGAGCTCCAGCTTGATTCCCCAGGTAGACATTTCTACTCTTAACCTCAGGGAATGGCGTACGGTCAGAATACATAAGCATGACAATTGTTGTTTAAAATTACCTTCAGTCTATGCACACAAGGAGTCTGTGAAATGTGAATGAATTCTGTGTTTAGACTTGGGTCCCATCCCTAAGATATCACCTTGTGATATATTTTTTTTTTTAAATCACAAATTGGAAATGTTTCTGGGCTCCCAGAATTCAAATAAGGGCTATTCTATTTATAATAGGAAGAAGGGTGACTAGGGGAAAGATTCTTTTGTGGTAGAGCACGGGGGAGGGGTGGCAAGGAAAACTCATGGAGAGGTGATATTTCAATTGAGCTAAGAAGAATGAAAGGGAACTGTCTCTACCTCTCCACAGAACCAGGCTGAGATGCATTCTTTCCTGGAAATGTTCCAAAGAAGGGATTCACACTTTGAGAAGAGGAATAAAAGTGTGTGGCAAATTTCCTGTGACAATGTAAATATTTATCTTGTTTAATTCCCGTAATCCCAAGTGACAGGCTTTACTCTTCCTGTGGTGCACATCAGCTCTAACACTGGCAAACATTGTCCAAGGTGTTCAGACCAGTGGACGGAGAACAAGATTTTTGTCCACACCAAGTAAGGTGAGAAATAAATATAAACTACTTTTGGCAGAATAAAAAAAAATCAACAAATTAGTGAAAGATAAAAGAGAATCTTCAAAATAGCTAGAGAATCACAAGACTCTTCAGTGAGATGAACAATTGACTTCTTCCCAGAAACAATGAAAGTCAAATAGAAATGGTGAACATCTTGAAAATTATGACAGAAAGAGGATGATAGAACCAAGGATTCTATTTCCAAGGCATCTATCCTCCCCAAACCAACCAAATCAAATCAAGACCCTCCCCTTAACAACAACAACAAAAGAATAAAGAAAGATTTTGTTTAGGGCATTTGCCCCATTAAAAAAAATACTAAAGGGAGTCCTTCATGATGCTAGTGTAGGCACAAAGCCCTTCTGGATCTCTCTAACATTAGAGAGAAATAAACTCTATTGCATCTGGGTCATTGGTATGTTACGTACTTTAAAAGCAGTCAAACCAATCAATTTACAGAGTATAACATCTTTAGGTCATGGTAATTTTTCTTAAGGATTTTTATTTTTTTTTCTACTCTCAAGTGATTTTGTTTGTGTGTATCTGTTTGTCTGTCTGTCTGTCCTGGGACTTCAACTCAGAACCTGGGTGTTGTCATTGACCCCCTTTTTTGTTCTCTTTTGCTAGTGCTCTTAGGCTAGTGCTCTACTCCTAGAGCCACAGCTCCACTTCCAACTTTTCTTTAGTGGCTAATTGGAGAAAAGAATCTCACGGGCTTTCCCGCTCCGGTTGGCTTTGAACTGTGATTCCCCAGATCTCAGCCACCTGACATTCAGAAAACACTTCTTGTTTGGTTAGGCCCGGAGACCACACAACAAAAACCCCAGCCAATCCTTCTTTGCTGGCAACTCTAGCCTTGTAAGTCTGATCATTAAGTATTTATTGAATGCTTTCATCTGGCCCTGTGATACTAATGATTACCTTTCTATAGAGCTCAGTGAATATTCCACTGCAGAGCTAAAAGAGTTAATGTGCTGTGAAGGGTCCCCAGCCCCCACCCTGCCGTCCTCCTCTCCCTTGGGCCTGGGGAGTTCTGCACTGGCTCTACTCAGGCTTCAAAACCATTAGATTCCAAGTATGTGTTTTCTTTTCCTCTCTGTTTATGTCTCTGTGTTCTGTAAAGTCTCCTAGACTGCAGCAAGTACCTTCCAAGTTCTCTGACAACGTTATAAATTTCATCAAGAAGAACCAAGCCCGATGTTGGCAATTAACTCCCGAAGTGGTACAAAGCAACAGAAAGAGATACTGGCCTATGGTACTTAGGGCTTACCTCTGAAATGGAGATAAGCCCTATCAACCTAGGGGTTGTGTTTAATGTTCACAGCCGCTTCCTCACCCCAGCTACACCGTGTTAACACTCCCCGGTATCTGTTACAATTAGTTTTTGATTAAGAGGCCTAGCATGGCTTTTGAAGCTTGTTCTTTTTTTTTTTCTTTCTCTTTTCCTTTTTCTTTTCTAAATGTTGTGTCAAATGCTGGAGGAGAGGTGCGTGGACACCTCCCTGTAACAGAGCATATTGTGAAGGGTTTCAAGTGAACTATTTTATCATCCTAATGTAAAACAGATGTCTCGGCCTCCCCTTGCTTAATTTCCACTATTTACTGAGGAGCCCTTGTTTGGAATTACTGCAAGATTTATTCTTAAACGAGTGCCTCACACATTCAGAATTACTTAGTAGCGAAGCCATTGGAAATTTGGGAAAACTTGGAAGGATGACTGAAGGAATTTCACAGAGGGCTTATTTTATTTTGTTCCTATCCTTAGTTTTCTCTTTCTCCCCCCCCCTTTTTTTTGTAAAGAGCATAAGCCTTTGCCCTTTATTTTCACATTTAATTATTGTTTTCATTATTGTTTATGAGGCCTCTCTTTGTTTTCTCAGCCAGGGTTGTCTGGTCAATCATCTTGGCCCTGTTCCGTCGGAGGTCAATGGGGTTTTGTGAGAAAATTTGTTTAATTATATAACATACAATTGTGTGTGAACAGTGCCAGTATTGAAACAGTTTTATGGTCTATAGAGTAATGTACTTATAGATGGGCATCAGTGGCTCACACCTGTATTCCTAACTACTCAAGAGGCTGAGATCTGGAGGACAGCAGTTCAAAGCCAGCCTGGGTAGAAAAGTTTGTGAAACTCCCATCTCTAAAATAATCAGCAAAAAGCATGAATCAATCAAACAAAGCAAGCATGAGACCTTGGGTTCAATCTCCGATAGCAGATGGGCAGATGTGTGTGTATAAATATATATATAAATATGCATACATATATACATATAATTATATATTATATACATTATATTATATATAAATGTATATGTTATATAAATACATAATACATATAATACATTTGTAATATATATAAATTTAAATGTGCCATTTAAAAGGTATTTTTGAATTGGTAAATCATTGTGCATACTTGTGAGTTGCAGAGTGTTATTTTTATACGTGTCTATAGCATGAAGTAATTAGATGATAGTAATTGGTTTATCCATCATCTGAAACATTTCTCATTCCTTTGTGTTGGAGACATTCAACATCCCCTTCATTAGCTATTCTGAAACGCACAGCTAATTGTTGTCAACCACAGTGCTACAGGTTGAATGTTGAAGTTCGCTCAGGGCTTCCAATCACACCACCCAGTGTGTGAACCTGGATCACCTGTTTCAGGCTTCCTTTCGGTCCTTGCTGGGATGATAAGCACGTGGGCCCATGTTCAGCCACTTGCAGTTTTAAGAGAATGGCAGCCTCCTTCCTTGAACAAGAAGTTTGGGGCCTGTGAGGAGAGGATACCCTAGTTGTATTTCAGAGGTAGGTATGAGCCAGGAGTCCAGGGGAACAGAAAAGGAGGGCCCCTCCCTGCTCCCTGGTAGAGGCTGAAGGGGCTGTCAGGATGAATGAGGAACTGACCTGTCAGAAGCAGCGGGGAGGTGGGGGAAGATATTAAGTGAGCAGAGATGAGGGTGGATGGGAGAGCCCGTCTTGTTGGACTTTGTGTTCAGGGTGATCACAGAGGCCCTGGGGCAGGGGGACCTGTGAGGGAGACTAGAGGGACAGAGTCACAAGGCCCTTAAACCAAATGGTTCAGAAACAATTCCTGTCATGTCACATTCGGCCCCACTATACATCCTTGGATCCACTCAAACCTATCTCTGTGGTTGCCTTTGTCTAGTCTGTTTTGTTTTGTTTGTTTTCTGGTATTGGGACTTGAACTCAGGTCCTGGGCACTGTCCCTTAGCTTTTGTGCTCAAGGCTAGTGCACTATTACTTGAACCGGCGCTCTGTGTTCTCCCATTTTGGTGGTTTGTTGGAGATGAGTCTCATAGATGTTTCCTGCCCCAGCCGGCTTAGAACTGTGATCCTCAGATCTCAGCCTCCCTGAGTAGCTAGGGTGACAGGCCTGAGCCACCGACAGCCTGGCTGCCACTCTATTTGTCTAGCCACCTTAGCAGTTGGCTAGAGACTGTTATTAGTATAACCAACCTTAAATAATTTGATTTTCAGGTTGGGTATGTAGCAATATCTCCTGTGGGCTTGATAGTCAACCTACACATTCACATTTTATTCAAGAGCAGAACTGTTGCTCACATGTAAGGCACTGGCCTCATGGAGAAAGGCATCTAACCTGGGCTTTTATTCATGAGCCTCTGGGGATCAGGTGTAGGTCCGCATTGACCTTCCGGTGTTGGACCAAATCTATTAACTTATTCGTTTTCTTTATAAAAGCACTCCACTACAGAACCAGAGGAATTCATTGAGAAGAGAAGGGAGAAGTCTGTAACAAGATTTAAAAGGTAGATTCTGTTTGTCCTTGGCAAAATTTTATTTACTCCAAATGTAAAATTGGAGGAGAATATATAAATATATACATATACATTATATATTAAATACAAATATATATTCATGTATATATAAATATATATCTCTAGGTATATCTATATCTATAGAAATATATATTTTGAGATATATATACATATGTAGATATCTCAGGAGACTTGAATTGACCTGATGTGGCTGGGTTACATGCTTACTGTTTAGTGTTGGCATGGTCTCAATGAATTGTGAACACTTCAATATCACGCAATCTAGAGATGCTCCATAAAACCCATCATCCCTCGAAGTATCCAGAGCCAGGCTTTGCTGGTTCCTACCTGTAATCCTAGCCACTCAAAAGGCTACGACCTGAAGGATCACCGTGTGAAGCCAGCCCAAGGTAGAAAAGTCAGTGAGATTGTCCATTTCTAAATATCCAGAGAAAAGCGAGGATGGACGTGTGACTCAAGTGGTAGAGCACCAGCTGTGAGCAAAAAAGTTGAGAAAGAACCCATGGTTCTGAGAATTCAAGCCCCAGGAGTCCCACAAACAATAACAAACCACCCAGAGACCCAGGCTGTCAGGATGTCACTCTCTGAGCTCAAGCACATTTGTTCCCAGTTTTCCACAGTCTCTGAAGGACCGGTCTCAGTCACTGAGTCTTTGCTTATAGGTTCAGGTATCTGCATTAGACCTTCCCCAACTCACCAGCTGGAGAAAAGGCCAAGGGGCACGTGCGCAATGCTACCCTCTCAGCTCAGAAGTTTATACAAGAGTCACAGGCATAATGCAAAAATGAGAGCCAATATTTTCGGAGCGACTTTAAGAAATTAATGGAGGAAAGAAAGACCCTGTACTTGGGACTGTGCTGCTTCTGTTTTTTTTTTTTTTTTGCTTAGGGCTATTTTCTATCACAAATTAACTTTCCTCCACCCCTTCACCCCCCAAAAACCCCAAAATTTACAATGTTAGTCTAATTGTATTGATGCTAAATTTTAATTCAAATTAAAAGATTAAAGGAGACATATTGAAAAAAAATCCCTTCCTAGGATGATTTCCAAAATCCTTTGTAACTCTGACATTCTCTAACTCTTGGACAAACTTCTGGTTATAATGCAAGGTTTTCCTGACAACCGAGGGTCAATGAGTAAGAATAATAAGGTTAAAAGAAATGACACACTGGAAACACAATGTACAACTCAGTTAGAAGTCAAACAGGACAAGTTTGAAAAGTTCACGCAAAAATCAGGCAACAATGCTTGATAAGAAATGTACCCATTACCTTGCTCATGTAATTGTAACCCCTCTGTACGGTATTTTCACAATTAAAAACTTATTTAAAAAAATCTAAAGTGGCCACTAGGTTAAGCTTTGGGAAAAACAAAAGGAAATTAGTGATAAATTCCCTAAGCTACATATTATATCTATATATCTATATACAGATATATAGATATATAGGTGTAAATATTTATATATATCTATATCTATAAATATATATTATAAATTATATTATATATTATAAATATATATTATATATATTTATATATCTATCTATATATATATATATAAATATTTACACCTTGTAAAAACCAGAGGACTTTCAATGTTATGCTAAGTATCATAAGTGCTTCTTTATTACCCACTGATTTCTTTTGGGGGGGGATAGGTGGAGAAGTATTATGGACATCTCAAATATATTTTTTTTGGTAAGGATATGAAGAATGTAAATATAGATCATTGCCATTTCTATACTCTAGGAACTAGATATCACCTCTGAATTTTTCTTGTTTCTTCTGGGGCTTCCCCCGTGGGCACCCACTTCTCTGTACTTGGTTGAAAGTGTTAGTTTTTCCTGTTAATTATTAATGTGACCTGTTTATGTGCCACTTATTGGGCTAACCATTAATATCTGTTTACTCAGTGATGACCTTTGCAATTTTGTACCTAGCTGCTAGCTGTAAATGTCATCTTTTTTTTAAACTATGTTAAATGGTTTTTTTTTTTCTTATAGATTGAGTACCTGAAACACCTTCTTAAGAAAGGAAAATAATAGCAAACAACAAAAATGCATCTTTAGGTTTTCAAACCAGGGAGACAAGACCTAATTTTTCAGAGGATTAATACAGGAACATTCTTGTTTGACATGAGCAAGCAATATACACAAATGGCAAACTTGTGGATAATATCTGCAGGGGGAAATAAAATTAAAACCAATGCACTCTGTAACTGGAAAAAAAAATGTTGTGTGTGTTTTTTTTTTTTTTTCTCTTGTCAGTTGTGGGGCTTGAACTTGGGTTCCTGAGCTCTTTGGCTCAAGGCTAATGTTCTACACTTTGAGCCAGAGCTCTACTTCTGGTTTTTGAGTGGTTAATTGGAGATAGAATCTCACAGGAATTTTTCTGCCCAGACTGGCTTTGTACTGCGATCCTCAGATCTCAGCCTCCTAAGTGGCTAGGATTATAGGTGTGAGCTCTCAGCTCCTGGCTTTATTTTATTTTTTAAACTTTTTACTTTTGGGTTTGCGTAGGGAACATATCAGGAATGGCCCCATCGAGTCATACTCTTTCAAAAAGGACAATATGAAGCAATAGCCTCACGGGGGAAACTTGCAGGATTTATCTCTAGTTACCCTGGTAGACTACATTGACCCCAACACTACCTAAATAATTTCCATTCTGCACAGTTGTAATGGCTTAAACAGAGATTATGCAATGCCGCCGGATTAGGACTGCAACTGGTGACCTTAATTTTACCCAGCATCACAGCCTGCATATTTTTGACTCTTCTTAATTGCATTTGCCTAATTTAAACAGACAATAGCAGCCAAGACAATTTCCCGCTCCCCCCCCAATCCAGATGATAAAAAAAAAAAAAGGAGGAAGAGCTGTTCTTAGAAAGGAACCACCGGACAACTCTCTTAAGCCAGTGACGTGGATACTAAAAGCAATGTGTTGTCCTTTTCTTGCCCTATTAATATTCCAGCATAGGGAAACTCTCACCGAAAAAATATTATATATGTATATATATATATATATATATATGTATATATGTATGTATGTATATGTATGTGTAGATAGATAGATAGATAGTCATGGGGCTTGAACTCAGGGCAGTGTCCGTGAGGTTTTTTTGTTTGTTTGTTTTCTACTACTTTGAGCCACAGCTCCACTTCTGGTTTTCTGGTGGTTAATTGGAGATAAGAGTCTCACGGACTTTCCTGCCTGGGCGGGCTTCAAACTGCAATCCTTAGAACTCAGTCCCCTGACTAGCTAGGATTACAGGCGTGAGCCACTAATTCCAGGTCACCCATGGAAATACTATTGCATCACAATACAATTTTGAAGTCTCCCAGTGCTTCTTGAGTGAAATATCAACTAGGCTGTAAATAAGCATTCTAGCTTTCACAGACATTAAAGTCTTGATCTATGCTCCAGGTATGCATCCGCCTTTTCTTCTTCATTGGGTCTTAACGTCAGTAAAATTAGTTTTGTTATGTTTTTTTTTTGTTGTTTAAAAGAGAGATCTCTGAATACCGTGGTGACTGTCACTTCATGTTGGATTTATCATATAGAATTTAAAGCTGAAGACTCAGGAAGCTGTCTGTCACAAATGATTATAGCCTGTGATCTTTGAGGCTTGCATTGGGGGGCTGGAGAACCATTTGAGACCAGCTCTCTTGGGCCACCATTGATTCTGCTTTGGTTGTCTCTGTGTGTTTAGAGTGTTTCCTTCAAGCCTGCCTCCGAGTCATGTGCATAAATGCCGCTCGGCTAAGTGATAACTCAGCTTGTCTTTCTCGGTGAATTTGGTAATAAATAAATACGGGAGCTCGATATGGGTTGTGCTGACTTAGGTAGATTCTCTTGTGTCCGGGAATAGACACATGAACTCAATCATTGTGCTAGCAGTACAATACACTCCTGAAGTGGAAACATAAGAGCGGGCATTTTATGCTAAGTTGACCACGATATGAACTGAAAAGCAATTCCAAGTCAAGGTTGATTTTACCAGCTCATGTCACCAGCCTTGCCTATCTATGGGGGGAAAAAATCTAAGTCAAATTAGACATCGTTTTCTTTTCTTCTTCTTCTTTTTTCTTTTAAAGAAAAGAAAACCAAACATTGAACACCGACTTGTAAGATTCAGAATGACAGGGAAGTAGAACAAGTTGCATTGCTCCTTTATCTCATTGAACGTAGACATGATGCTTTCGAAACTACGTATTTTCCCAAGGCTGCTATTCAGGGGCGTATGTGTTTCTCTCTGATGGGCCAAGCAGGAGTTTCTTCATCCCCTTTGGATTTGGGAAGTCAAGTGCACACTCTTAACAGCTTGCAGAGCTCTATCTGAGCATCACAATGACAGGCTTTTGAACTTTACCCATCAGAATTCCCCACTTACATTTCCTTTGAATGTCACCTGGTCCCATGAGCTTAATTGATAACATGGAAAATTTCCTATTCCAGGAAACCCTGGAAATTTGGTTTTAGGGACTACATGGGCGGCCCCGAGCGCTCTTGGCATCTCTGCCGCCTTGGTGCTTGGCCCAGAATGATGCAAATTATGTGAGGCTCAGAGCTCTCAAGTCCACTGCTGCTGCAGTGTTGGGAGCTGGCGGCCTCAGTCCAGCAGCTAGCTACTTTCTCGGCCTGTGGGAAGGAGTGGAACAGGAGAGTGCTGAATTCCCACTCAATGGCAAGGTAGAGGTCAGGGTGATGTTTGCAAAGATTTGGGCCATTAATTTCTGCCGGAAAGCTGCCCTCCTTCCTGGCTTGCTAGGATAGCTAGAGGGTCCTGGTCCTGGAGGGCTGTGGGAGATGGGGGGCTGAGGGGGTCCTTGCATTGTCCTCGCTTACCCCCTGGACACTATTAGGACTCCTCGAATTGCTACATCCAGCTAGGCTTGAAGACAACCACACAGATCATCAAAGAAGGTGGCTCACACCTGCAATCCTAGCTACTCAGGAAGCTGAGATCTGAGAATAGAGGTTCAAAACCAGCCGGGGCAGGAAAGTCCATGAGACTCTTATCTCCAATGAACCACCAGAAAACCGGAAGTGACGTTGTGGCTCCGAGTGGTATAAATGCTGGCCTTGAGCAAAATTGCTCAGGGACAGTGCCCAGGATTGGAATGCAAGTCTCATGACTCACCATACACAAACAAATAAATAGAAGCAGTCAGCCCTGGAAGCTGGGCAGGCCAGAGGTCTAAACACAGGGTTGATAGCCATCATAATCATAGCTCCTAATGACCCCTGTCACTCAGGATTCCATGTGCCCTGCCCCACAAACACTTCCCCACGTTTTACAGATGATAGAAGTCAGACTCAGCAAGGTCGGGTCATAGTCCCAGGGTAAATCAGGAAGGACAAGGAACTACAAAGGAATCTGGCTGGTGGATGGGTCACTAGTACTGGGCTTGTGAATCCCCCTAGATCGGGACAGCCGTTTCCTTTCTCAAAATGCACCTGACTACAGAGCCGTGGCAGCTGGAGCTGATCAGCAAGACCCCAGGCATGGCTACAGCTGTCTCTCCGAGTCTCTTATGTGTTTTGGAGTTACCCTTTGGTTGCTACAGGATCGCATTCTGAACGTCTCTCTCACAGTACGTGGTCAAAGGCTTCCTGGAATGGGTCTGTCTGCCTCCCTACCCCCAAGTCCGTCCTGGCAGTGTGATCTCACCAAGCCGTGCCTTAACTTCTCCCCAGTGCTGGTGGGGGCCCCAGGTTGTCCTAGACAATCAGGCTTCTTATCCACGCACAGATCCTGGCACGGAGCTGGGCACTGCTGTTGGGCGGGGAGGGGAGATGATAATGGACCCTTTGCCTCTGCCTTCTGCTGTCTTCGTGTCCATGAGCCCCTCCCTTTTCCTGCAAGAGCATGGCTTACTTGAAGACCAGGAACTGGAGCCCAGTAATCTCGACTCATCCAAAAGACTGTCTCAAGGAGGCCCAATCACCCCATCTCCTGCCCCCCTCTCCCAAGGGTAGGGGGCTGCCAGGACCTGGGGCTCAGGTCCCTGCTGGTGACCTGGCTCTGGCTGACACAGTGTTTCAATCTACTAAAAAAAGAAAGAAAGAAAAGAAAACCAAAACCAAAACCACCTCTCTCCCCTTCTCTTCCTTTTCCTTCCTCCTTTCAAGCCACTAAGCTTCTTTCTTCTCTTCTCCTAGCTGGCATTATCTTCTCCCAAAGTCTGGGCTTTGGAGAAACAAAAACCAGGTGGCTTGGCACTGGCCTCTTTAAACAAACCTCCCTTCGGGGCGGGGCGGGATGGGGGGCGGCTTGTTTCCTTTGTTAGAGTTGAGCCCTGCAAACACTGTGATAAAAACCCAAATTAATATATCGGTAAATTATCCTGCTACGCTGACATACTCTCTAATCAGGAAGACAGGGGAAACTTGGGGACCCTGCCAGAGAAAACTCCGGAGGAGGACGAGGCAGCCACAAAGGCAGCAGCCAAGGGAGGGGCAGGTCTTGAGAGGCTTCAAAGACTGAACTTTTCCCTCCCAGACTTTCCTCTGTGCGCACGCACACACACACACACACACACACACACACACACACACACACACACACACACACCAGCTCTCAGGGCATCAGGGTAACAAGAGGAGAGCATGGAACAGTGGGGGAGAGTCCATGCACTGAAAAGTGTCAGGGACAGAAGAGCAGGTTATGGACCCAGGACATTCCTTAGAAGGGTTTCTCCTCTCCCAGCCGTGCTTACTTACATCCCTGTTGTGAAGAAGTGAAAACGGAAGAACAAAGGTTAAGTGGCTTTCCCTAATTTCTTATTCCCACTAAGTGATGAAATCAGCTTTTCAGCCAGGTGACTGGAGTCTAGACACAACACACTTAAGGACTTTGCTAGCAGGCACCTCAGCAACAAGTCTGTGTTGTGATTGAACTAGATAACTAGGTAATGGTGTTCAGAAAGTAAGCAATACACACACATGCACGAACACATATGTACATATATATATCCTAATCTATATAGATGTATATATGTGTAAGCAATATACACACATTTATTTATTCTATCCTATGTATGTATGTATGCATCTATATATCTAGCTAGCTAGCTAGGTAGCTAGCTATATCTTCTTATAGATATCTATTTATCTATCTATCTATCTAAGTAAGAAGAGATGAAGTATTTGGAAGAGAAAGAAGCTCTACCCCAGAACTTCAACAGGAATAAAGTTTCCAAGTGTCACAATCTTTAAAAAATAATAATAATAAATACTTACAGAAACATCACTTTGGGAGAAAAATCAGACTGAGAGTATGATTTATAGATGTGGAAATGAAATTCAAAGAAGTGAAGTGACTGGCTGAGCCAGGGGAAGAAGAAGACGGGTTCAAGATGGATCACAGCTGTGCTGGTTTGAAATCCATTGCTGGTAACAAAATGGCAGAAGGCCCTCTGTACTGGGAGGTTGACCATGAAGGTCAATAGAGCAAGGCTCCTATGCAGGATGATGGGTTCATCCAGGAGAATGAATTATGTGCTGAAGATAAAGTGGGGGAGATTCTTTCCATGGGAAGGGGATGGAGATCTTCACAAGGCACCCAGCCTCAGCCTGGTACAAGAGGAAAGGCAGCTGAGACCCAGGGTCTGAAGCAAATTTGCTAGAGGCAAACAAGAGCATCCCCCCAAACTGCCAAGCTGTGAGATGAAGAGGAAGTGTAGGAAGGACTTCAATGCAGAGTTCAGACAAAGAATGCTTGGCATGGGAGCTGGAAAGACACGGGGAGAAGAGTGTAGGAAGTGAAATCTGGGGGAACCACGTGTGTGGTTGGGAAGTTGTCCTCAGAAAGTAGAAATGTTACCTGGTACAAAACAAAGAGGATATAAAGTTTGGTGGGGGGGGGGCAGGAAACATCTGTCTAAAATGGGTGTGGGAGAAGTCAGAGCCACACCTAGAGCAGAAAGTACAGGCAGATGGATGAACATGACAAGCATGAGAAAAGGAAACTGCATTTGTAAGTTTTAGTCAAAATAAGAGAAAAAAAGTGGAGTAGGAAAAGGAACCGCCACCACTGCCGTAACAACAACAACAAAAATACAGTGTTCTTTCATAGGGATGTTGGAACAGTAACTCCATTTGCCCAGTATTCCCTAAACATGTTTGATAGTACACACTGCCCTTATGAATAAATGAAAATGGTTAACATTTTGAGACAAAGTCTTGCTATAGAACTCAGTCTGGCCTTGGGCTCACACTCCTCCTGACTCAGCTTTCCGAGTGTTGGCATGATTGGCTTGTGCCACGGCCCTTGGCATTTCTTCTTTAGTTCTAAGGACCATCTGTCCTATCTTGGGGAGCTATGATTTCAGGAACAAAGTTTATAAAACGCTGTCATGGTGGCAGTGTCAAGTTAGAAAGCCTGCTTAAAAGGAGGAGAGGTTTATTGCCACTTATAGTTCAGAAGCTTCTTTCTGTGGTCCTTTGGTCCCATTGTCCCTGGGCTACAGTCAGCACAGCATAACATGGTGGGGGTGTGTGTGGCTGAGGATGACTGCCTTCCTCTTGGACAACAGACCACAAAAGGGAAAGAAAGTGGCAGTAATCCAAAATTTCCTCCCAAGCCATGCCTCCAATGGTCTAACTTCCTCCCATCAGGCCCTGCCTCCTTCAGATTCCTTCGCTGCCCAAGCTTTGTGACTATGTCTTTAACACAAGGTTCTTTTGGGAGAACATTCAAGATCTAAACAAGAAGAGTAACCCCAAAGTGAACATTTATGTGTGTGTGTGTGTGTGTGTGTTTTCTTACATTCCATCTTCTCAAACTGTAGCATCTTTCGGGTGCTCCTTGTTGCTTCTGGCTGTTTAATTATTATTATTATTTTAAACCAGGTTGGCCTACACACCATTCTAAAGGTCTGAACTGAAAAAGTCTTGGCTTGTTAGACTTCGTTTGAGTATCACAGGACTTAAGTTTTGTCTGAAGAGATTCCTCCATGAATCACTGGGAAAGCTTAGCACCCTGCAGCTCTCCTCACTGTTTTGACTGCTATCAGGATTTTCTTTTTTTCCATACTTATTTCATCAATTCTTAGCTTCCATTCAGAAAAAACAAAACAAAACCAAAAAAACAGACAAACAAACAAACAAAAAACAACAAAAAAGAAGAAACAGAACTTCCCAGCTAATTGACATCCAAATAGATGAAGCAAGGTCCTGTTATTGCTACTGATAATATTGGCATTGCATGAAAGCAACAGAATCAGCCTGCGGATTAAACTCTGTGGAGCCTCTTTAAAAGAAACAGTTAATCCAGAATTACATATTCTGCGCATTCTGAGGACTTTTGTAATTTTTCTTTTTATTATGCACACACACTCATCCCATGCTTGTACAAAGTTGGGGAGAAGACTCTGAATTTAAAGACAGTGACCTTGAATATGAGGAATGTATGAAAGTTGCTGGTGTGGTTAAAGAGACCAGGATTTCAGTCCTGATCATGTCACTCCATATATTCAGGAGAGAAGAAGGTAAAAGAGGAATATACCATTTTCCATGTGTGGACTTTCTTCCTTCTTTCCTTCCTTCCTTCCTTCCCTCCTTCTTTCCTTCCTTCCTTCCTTCCTTCCCTACTTCCTTCTTTCTTTTTTTCTTTCTTTGTTGGTTGTGGGCCTGAACTCTGGCCCTGGGCGCTGTCCCTCAGCTCTTCAGCTCAAGGCTAGTGCTCTACTGCTTGAGCCACAGCACCACTTCTGGCTTTTTTGGCTTATGTGGTCCTGAGGAATTGAACCCAGGGCCTCATGCCTGCAAGGCATGTACTCTACCACTGAGCCACCTTCCCAGTTCCATGTGTGGATTTTCTGAAGGCATCTCTTGGGGGTGGGGGTGTTTCTCTGCCTGCCACTTTATGTATCCTTTTGCAGTAGAATTTCAACAGAGAAATGAAGAGCAGTCTCTTTTCCCAGAGTTAGATCCTACTCTAGAGTGTTTATACTCCTGCTATTGATCCAGGGCTCTAGCACTTGAGCCATACCTCCACTTCTGGCTTTTTGCTGATTAATTGGAGATAAGAGTCTCTCGGATTTGCACACCAACCTCAGATCCTGGGAGATAGTGGTGCTTGGTGGCCTGAATATATTTTGAAAATTGTATTTGGGGATGTCTTTATGTTTTCATATTGGAATCTCAGACTGTGATATTGGTCTGTTTTTCTGCAATAATTCCCCACATCACTGACGAGGAGACCATGAAATTGTGGTAGTTAAATGGATATGTAAACAGCTGGAAAGCCATGTAAGTGAACAGGTGATTGTAGGAGAGTTGGTGGGAGCACAGAGCCACATCAAAGTAGACATGACATTGATGATAAGTTGAAAACAAGTCAACAGGGAAGCCAGAAAAAAAAAAAAAGAAAAGGAAAAAAAAAAGAGAAAATAACAAGGAAATGTTATGTAGGGAAAAAGCAAGATGGCGGACCTTGGGAATTCTCAGGCTCTCTGGAGAGAGGGAGGCTTTTAGTCTTTTGTCAAAAATAAAAAGGGGAATCCCATTTTTCATGCCACTGAATAACTCTTTTTAAATTATTCATGTGCTTTATTATATTTTTAAATTTATGCCAGTCCTGAGGCTTGAACTCAGGGCCAGGGGACTATCCCTGAATTGTTTTTGCTCCAGGTTGGTGCTCTATCACTTGAGCTCTACTGATTTGGCATTTGGTGGTTAATCGGAGATGAAAGTTTCACAGAGTTTTCTGCCTTGACTAACATTGACCTCTTGTCTTCAGATCTCAGCCTCCTGAGTAGCTAGGATTACAGGCTTGAGACATTGCCTCCAATCTCCTGTGCTTTTAAAGCACAAAAGGATTTGAATTGATTTGTACCATTTTCTAATATGGTACAGGGCTGCATATAAACATGGGAATCCTTTGTTTTTGGAATAAAGAGGATTGACACCTAGTTGATTTTCTGAACTCTTTTAGGCTTAGTCAGTATGCTTTGAATACAAGTATCTGCTCTTTCATTAAGGGCATATAAAGTGACACACTGACATGAACTAAATTCATGACTGACCCCAATTCTTCTGTTTTGAAATTTAATATTATCCCCTTAAAAATAAAAACGTAACCACTCCACAATCATTTCACACCTTGGTGAAGGATACTTGTGCTAAAGCCTTATCCGTTCATTTATAAAAGAATCCCTTTTTGAAGAGAATGAAAAATCCTGCTGCCAAAAAAATACGAAGAAAAGTAGAAGGTATAAAACTTGTTTATGGAAGTGAAGACTTTAAAAAATCACACATGTCCACTTGATGTTTTGTTTTCTTCTTTCTTTCTTTTTGGTACAGGGTCACCCAGAGGTCTCTAAGAGACAACCAATTAGATGTCTGTTTTCCCTTTCAAAGTGCTGTCTGCTGCTTGTTACACCCTCTTCAAAACAACCTTAAGTATACATATATATCATGAGGCAAAAAAAAAAAAGACTAAGAACAATGAGGTTTTTTTTGGGGGGGGTTATCCATTAGTCACATGAGTTTTAAATAAGTATCATTATCGAGAGAAAAATAAAGCCAGATATTTGATAAGAAGATGTGCCACAGAGTAGCACAGTAATCCATTTTTGTCATGACTTGAACAGGAAAAGGGGAGGGGTGAGGGGAGAGAGGGGAGGAAGGAGAGGAACTAGCTGGATTCCCATGGTAGAAGAAAGCAGGCTTCAAAGTAGCAGCATTAAGTATTTGTTTAGAGTGGGGAGGATCAAGACTTTCTGGTATTTACAGCAGGAGGGGGGGGGGTTGGAGATGACAACAGGACTGAAGCCTATCTTTGAGGGCAGGAATGCCTGGGTTACATTGGCCCCTCTTGTCCTTAGCAACCTGAACTCAGAGGCCACATTTTTTCCTCTCTAAGAAGCAAGTGGGAACTTGAAAAGTATGTAGCATGTCGTGAAACGCATGCAGTGAACTTTGCCCAGGTCTGCAGCCAGCTCTGAAACCTGAAACTTCACAAGTTCCAAGAGCTGAAGTTTTCCCCTTCTCTCCTCCAAATGGTTTTTCGCTAATTCCCTGGGCTTGGATACTCAAGGACTCTTCCTGCTAGGAGAAACACACAAACAACAAACAAACAAACAAAACACACCCCTCCCCCCCCAAATCTGTTCTCTTAAATGTTTCTTGAATCTTTAAAAAGGAAGTTCGAAGAGGAACACAATTAGACCCAAATTGGTGATAATGATGGTGATGGTGATGATGATGATGATGATAACTGTGACACATCCCCTCTGGTTTTACACGTCTGGATGGCAGGCAGAAAGGATTTGGTTTGGGGTTCCATTTAGAGGTAGCTTTCCAAGTGTTGGAGTTTCCTTTTGTGGAGCCCGGAGGTGGGCTGGGAAGGGCAGGTTCACCTGGTTAGGAGGAGGAAGGAAGATTCCTTTAAAGCTTGGCATTTTGGGTGGCTTTTTTTAGTGTGAATCTTTTCACGACACCAAGTTACTGGGTAACTTGAGGCGGGCTCATTCCTGAAATTCTTTCGCATAATTGAAGATTAATTTGATTCCCCAGACTGGTTGGAAGGTAGTTGTGCCTAGAGTGGGGGGGGGGTGGAGGGAGGGAGGGAGCAGGATTGGGGAGTTTGGGTTGGGTGCACACAGATTATTCAAATCACAAAGAAGTAGGTGTGTCCCTGGAGGATTGTTCCTTTTCCTGCTCACCACGGTGTAGCCTTGGTCTGCTGGAAAGGGAAGGGAGGAGGTGGGAGACAGGAGGACAGAAGGGAGGAGCAGATGAACCCCGGAGACACTTAAATATTTTGTGAAGGGGGTTATACGTAGTAATGGCTACTCCAGAATCCATTAACACTGGAACAAGCGGACTCGGAGGGCTCAGACTTGCTCAAGTGTCTAATGTAAATAATATGAAAGTCAATAGCGAGGGACATTCCAAGATAGTATTAACACGATTGATTTATTGATGGTTGCACAATGGGAGGTTATCTTTTGTTAATTGACTCAGTAAATAAGCTCACAGGCGTCAGTGCATGGGGTAAGTGGAGGGGTGGGAGGGGGTTGAGGGGGAGAGCAATCGGCCAAGGGAAAGGTGAGGGAAGGCATCTGGGTTATAATAATTCTTTAACTCTTGGTCTGTCTTGGGTAAATCCTCCACTCCCCTCAAGCCTAGTTTTAATTCTGTTAATTCTGCCCAGAACTTCATTAAGTCAAGAATCAAGTATAATATGTTCCTTCCTGTAATTCGTTGTATGTTTTTCAACTTTTTGCTTCAAAAAGATATAATGTCTAGAAATTTTGTGTGTGTGTGTGTGTGTGTGTGTGTGTGCGCGCGCACGCAAGCATGAGACACACAGTGACAGACAGGCAGATACACACAGAGGAAAGTGAGAGTGAAAATCCACTTTGGCCTATTTGTAAATCAAGAAATATCAAGGAAGAGGCCATTTCAGCCTGGTAATGCTTATTACCTCTGAGTAGTGACTGAACCATCGGCATATTTGGTGTTAGCTGTTTCTACAACTTTTCTTTGAGTCTACTGAGAGAGAGAGAGAGACAGAGAGACAGAGAGAGAGACAGAGACAGAGACACAGAGAGAGAGAGAGAGAGAGAGAGAGACTCAAAACCCTTATAAATGCTGGTAAATTCCTAATATCAACCAGCTAAAGTAAGAGAGACATAGAAGGTGAGCACTTGCAGACAGATTGTTTGCTGGATAGTCCCACTTTCTTCCGATAGTAATAAAATTAGTTTTGCCTAGTTCATTCTTTTCCTTTTTCCTTTCTTTCTTTCTCGTTTCCCCCCCCAGAACATTCAAGAAACATCAAATTCTTTGAAGCTAGCATCCTCCTTTCTCCCTAAGGTTCTTTCATTTGGAATTGACCATTCTCTGTGCTCAATCTTTCCTTTTACTCGTTTTCTCGGCCAGCTTGCCTGGATCTCTGTAGCTCTCTCTCTACAAGAGAGGGCAAAGCATGCATTAGGTAAGGAGTCACATTTGCACAAAGCCCATCATCTTCATTGTTTAGTTTGTGTGCCCAGTAAGTCCTCAGATCCTCTTGATTCTGTTTCTCTTATTCCTAGTTTATACGTCAAGAGCTTGTGGCTCTGAAGTTGAATACACTGCCTGTCTCTGAGCTTGGCACCCCAGAAGTCTGCAGAATAAAGGAGTGAATTGAATGGGCCTCTTCTCCAGAAGTAATCTTCCATGTCTTCGCACGTGACCGTGCTACCTTCCCTGATAACTGTCTCTTAATTAATTCCAGGCTCAGAAACCTTCAGCATCTAGCTTTCTTCTGGATTCAATGTAAACTACTTTATTCTTTTCCATACTGCCACAATGTCTTTTTCCTATGTTTCTTCCAACAACTTCCTAAGCAGATGGTCCTCAAATGAGGATATTTGTTTTGCCACAAAAGGAACAGCATTCAGTAGAAAGTATACTTTGAATTGCAGTCTTTCCCCCAGGTCAGCAGCACACAGCACGTACGTTCCTACACTGTTGAGTAACAGCAGTTCGTCAAATCTCTGTCAGCCTCATGATCATGAGTTGGAACAGCTAGAAACTACAGTACACAGTCCTGCCAATATTTTTGTATAAACATACTCAACAAATTGTATCAAGTAGCCAACACTGTCCTTTAAAAAAAATGAAGTGTGGTGTGAGCTGATTTGGTTGAATGAGAATGTTCTAGGCATGTTCAAGGTAGGCTTGTCTAGGCTAGGGTGTTTCTGTATTGAATTTCTTTGTTTTTCTCCCATACTTTCATTGGTCATTCATGGTTTATTGGGCTCCAGACATGTCTCTCTCTTTTTTTTTATTGTGAAAATACTGTACAGAGGGGTTACAATTACATGGGCAAGATAATGAGTACATTTCTTATCAAGCATTGTAGCCTCCTCCTTTGTTTCCCCTTCCCATCCCATCCTCCCCCCAAACCCTCCCCCCCCCACCAAAGTTGTAAAGTTCATTTTCAACATACAACTTGTACGTCTCATTGTTTCAATGGGTCCACCTGTATCCCTAGTTAAATGATTTGTTTTTTCCCTTCCCCTTCACAAATTATAACAACAGTGAAAGCAGGGGTTATACTGTGGGGGGGGGCATACAAAGCAACAAAGAAATCATCTTATAAATGTGTTAGAAACAATCGCATGAAAGAAAAAAACATTTGAATACATATCTTAGGGTTCATTTCTCTAACATCAACTTATCTGACCTTTTCTGCTTGACTCAGACATATACTAGTTATTGCAAATAAGGGAAAAAACCATGGGACCTATGTTTCTTTGGGCCTGGCTTACTTCACTTAATATAATTTTTTCCAAGTCTTTCCATTTCCTAACAAATGGGGCAATGCCATTCTTTCTGATGGAGGCATAGAATTCATTGTGTATATATACCACATTTTCTTGATCCATTCATCTACTGAGGGGCATCTGGGTTGGTTCCATATCTTAGCTATGGTAAATAATGCTGCAATAAACATAGTTGTGCTGGTAGCTTTAGTGTGGTCTTGTTTGTGAACATTTGGTTAAATGCCCAAAAGTGGGATTGCTGGGTCATAGGGGAGGTCTATGTGGAGTCTTTTGAGGAACCTCCATACTGCTTTCCAAAGTGGTTGAACAAGTTTACACTACCACCAACAAGGCAGTAAGGTTCCCTACTGTCCACATCCCCTCCAGCATCTGTTGTTATTGGAGTTCTTGATTATAGCCATTCTAACTGGGGTGAGGTGATATCTCAATGTTGTTTTGATTTGCATTTCTTTCATTGCTAGAGAGGTTGAGCATTTCTTCATGTGTCTATTGGCCATCCTTCTTTCCTCTTCAGAGAAGTTTCTCTTTAAGTCTTTCGCCCACTTATTTATTGGGCAGTTGTTTCTTTGAAGATTTGTTGTTGGGGGATTTAATTTTTTGAGTTCCAGGTATATTTTAGATATGAAACCCTTGTCTGTTGTATGGCTAGTGAAGATCTTTTCCCAATCCGTGGGCTTTCTATTTATCTTGCTAGCTATGTCCTTTGCCATGCAGAAGCTCTTCAATTTCATGCAATCCCATTTGTCCTACCTTTCTTTGATTTGTTGTGTTTCTGGGTCTCTGTTAAGAAAATTTCGGCCTTTGCCAAGGAGACCTAGGGTTTCTCTTATTCCATCCTGTAATGTTTTCAGAGTGTCCAGACCTGTCTTAAGTCTAGGACCTTCCTCACATTCTCCTAGATTCTTTATACATCTCTGCCTCCACATCTTAGCTCCTTTCCATTGCTTCAAGTGGAATTCTTGCTCAAGCACCGTTTTATGTGGAGTGTTTGCTGGATTTTAAAGATCCATCTCAAATGCTTCCCAGATTACGGAGCTATTCTGTTCCATACAAGTGACTCTGCATATGTTCTCCATGCAGTCCGTTCTATAGATATTCCTGTACTGGCTCGTTCTAGCTAGTAGAAAGTAAACAGTGTGGAAATAAGGTCTAAACCTTTTGTTGTAACTCAACTGGACCTTTAGTACCCCCATTGCAGCTAGATCCAAATGAGGCTCTTAAGGAATTACATTGATATTTATTTCTTTTTCTCTGGTTGGTACTTTTTCCTTCTGTTGCGTTGATTGGATGTTGGTGGTCAGCATTTTTGTGTGTTTATGTCTGTGTTTCTTTGTTGACCACCCCCACTTAGCTTCTTTACTCTTGAAACCCACAGCTAGGAGTTTCTGCTTTAAACTACTCTTAACTTTAAACTACTCTGCCTAAACTACTCTTCAGGAGGAGCCGAAGAAGAAGGAGACTGTGTTTCAGTTTGGATCCATGCAATGACTCCCATTGAATCTGCCCAGCTTTGTGCTCTTTTCCTGCCCCCTTTTTAGCTGGTTACATTGCAGTCCCAGGGCTCACAGCTGGGCCTGCAACTTGAGATACACAGTCCAATAGTAGGGGGCCACGTTTGAGAAGCCTGTGGTCATTTGGGGGAGAGGGGACAAAAGCCCTCCTGTTCCCTCTCCTCAATAACAATTAAGACATCAGATTAATAGAATCTTTAAATTCCTCAGCGATGCTTGCAGAATGCTATGTGTTTGCTTTCACACAAAGGAATACTTTCCAAACCCTAAAGGTCACCCACTTCCCTCCTCCCTCCCTCCCCACATACAAAAAATGGGAGAAAGCCAGCTTATGAATGTATACTGGTAGATTTTTTTTTTTCCTGTGGTTGGCATACGTCTTTTGCAGTATGTTCTAGCTTGGGAGCAACTTGGCTAGGGAGTGCTCGGTGGTTTCTTGCAGAGAGGAATTTCCTGGGCCTGTATTGAAGAGGACCAGGGTCTTCTAGAAGAGGAGAAGAGACTGGGGGTGGGGTGGGAGAGTCAGTCTTCTCCGTTCACATTCTAGCATGCACTTAATGAGTGTAATACTCTTGCTAATGGGATTGCACCACAATACCTGTCCTTAACCTTGTCACCAAAAAAAGAAGTAAAAAAGGTAGACACTACATGTCCTGTTTTCAATGCTGTCTGCCTGGTAACCGGGCCCAAGTCTGTTCTCCCAATTTTCTAAATGGTAATCCTAGAATTATCTTGGCTCAGAAATAAATGAAGAACTCGTGTACATGACTCAGATTTCCCTACAGGGGTTGTAACTGAAACAAGGCTTAAGTGCCAGGGTACAAAAACCTCTCAAGCAATAGACAACATGTCAATTGCTGAACATTCTAGTGAGCAAGGGCCTCTGTGCTTCTCTTGTATAAAGTCGGAGATCAAGTTTTGGTAAGGCAGTTCAAAAAGCAAGGTAATTTAGCTCCTTGAAAGGGTGGCTAGTTAGAAGAACTGAGCTAAATATAGCTGTATGACTGCCTCTCTAGGAAGCTCAAACAACTAGGCAATTAAATGGTAAATGCTGTGTGTGTGTGTGTGTGTGTGTGTGTGTGTGTGTGTGTGTGTGTGAAGGTATGCAGGAAGAAGGCAGGGTGGGGAGAAGATAATGTAGGCTTTAGAAACGAGTCTGTTCAAGAGCAAAAAGACTCAAAAAAACAGTTGTATCATCACCTGGAGAAAGCAATCTATTGTCTGATCATTTGTTGGGTACCACACTTTTTTTCAGAGGTAGATTACACAGAGCATAAATAATTGTAAGCTAGCTGCTTACTGTCATCCAGATTTCTTATATAGTAATAGTCATAATAAATGATGGGCCATTTATTGAGAATCTACTATGAGCCAAGCAGAGGACTTTGTTCTAAGGAGAGGCTTTTCCACAGTGCATACTTACTAACTGGTTCAGGTACATTGGGAGCTAGCTCCCTTTGGGGTTTGACTTTTTTTTTCCTTTTTTTTCACATTAAATTCTTTCTCTGCCCTTCTTCCTCTATCACTCTCTGCTAGGTTGTTGATATAACATGATTTTAAATTTATACGTGAGAGTACTTTGACCTTCCTGGAGAAAAGAGTGGCACACCACACACACTCACACACACTCACACACACACACACACATTGCACACATGCATAAATGTGTGTACATAAATCTACATTTTCAAGTGGAGTAGCATCTTAAAAAAGAGAGATAATGAGGAACTCTCATTTACATTTTAATTTATATCCAGATTTTCCTGGAACTGGAATGTGTACTTCTCTTTAAAAAGTTTAAAAAAAAAAAGGAAAGAAAGAAAAAAAATCTTCTTTCCATTCTTGTATTTATGACCATCCTTAAAGATTGTGCTGTGCTCAAGCCCTGGATAAGAGATCATGATGGAGAGATAGGGAACTAGCCAGATAAAAACGTGCCAGGGGTAAGAGAAGAAAAGAACAGAACCAAGTGACTTTTAGTTGTTATTTTTCTTCTACTTTGTAAGGCATGTTCAATTTTGACATCTTTGCATTTATTCATTTACTTATGTTTGTTTGTTTGTTTATTATTTTGGAAGCTCCAGTCCTGAGCCTTGAACTCAGGGTCTGGGTGTTGTTCCTGAACTTTTTGTGCTCCAAGCTGGTGCTCTATTACTTGAGCCACAGTTTTACTTCTGGCTTTTTTTGGTGGTTAATTAGAGATAAAAGTCTCATGAACTTTCCTGCCCAGGCTGGCTTCTAACCGCCATCCTCAGATCTCAGCCTCCTGAGTAGCATGAGCCCTAAGATGAGAGGCTGACATCTTTGAATTGTAACCCTGGGTAAATCAGGTATATGGGTAGCTAATGATTTCAAATGGAAACTGCTAATCTATAAAATGGTAAATAATCTGACCTAATCTAAACCTAAAATTCTTCTCAAGGCAGTTCGTGCAAGATGATATTCTCCTTTTTTTACTCATCTTATTAGTGAAATAGGTTAGAACCAAAGATTCCATTTTTTTAGATTAATTACTATTCTTTGTATGTGTGTGTCAGAGGGCATGAACCCAGTACATACACAAGAAATCTGTCTCCTGAAGGAGGTAGTTGCTAATTTAATGCTTGGTATGAAGGAAGGACAGATTCAACAAGAATGGTTGGAAAAATCAAAGTAAAAACAAAACAACATTGGGACCTACCAAGGTTTTTCTCAAAGTAGACAAGGGCATACTTTCAATGTTATTGCACATCTTGGGGCAAGATTTTCTCTCCGGGCCTATGGAGCTCTAAGATTCTACGAATCAATGACAGGCTTGCTTTCATTTCTGAGCTCATTTTTAGAGGGAGGAGGTTGAAATGGTCAAGGATGCAGAAAGCACCTGTTGAGCCTAGATGTAGTCATAGATATAAAACAGAATCTCTCCTCTGCTCGGATCAAAGGGAGTGAGTTCTCAGATCTGCTCAAGTTTGAAGCATATGAAGAACAGCAGCAAAAAATAAAAATAAAAAATTATATATATATAGTGGTGAATAAAAATAAAAGTAAAATAAAAACCTAGGCTTCTTTCACAGACCCCCCCCCCCCCCCCCCCCCCCCACCCCTCCACCGAAGCAATTCCTGGGGGACCATCTTGTTGCCAGCTACCTGGGATTATTTAATTACAGGCAGCTCGTGATTACCTGTGAAAGAAGGAGACAGAGGGGAAAACTCAAACAAATAGATGTTGCAAAATCGTATCAAGTGGCTTGGGAATATTCTGTATGGCTTCCCCCTTAGAAATTTACCTTCCTAATTATGTTTTGCTTAGCCCAATATTAAAAATTAGTTGGTTTCCCCAGAGTCGCGCTGATGTTAAACTGCAGAGGGAGTTGGTTCAGGCGTATGACAATTGGAATTTGGTAGATGAAACATTTGAGGCACTAAGGTAGGAAAGAAAGAAAGAAAGAAAACAAAGCAAAATAACAACACATAACAACAACAACAAAAATCCCAAAGTCGTTTTACTCTTAAAGGGAAGTATCATCTTAGGTCTTCTCATATTTCCTGATAGGTTAATAATCCCATAAATGAAATTAATTTTTTACTTAGATGTGTATGTGTGTGTGTGTGTGTGTTTATCTTGAGAACATTTTGGATTTCCTTTTCACTCCTCTTGACAGCTAAGTCAAACAACAGATCAGATCTCTCTGTCTCCAACACAATGTCTGGCACACAATGTGTGGAATAGTTATTGAATAGATACATGTCCTTGACTAAGACAAGTCTCTTGGTGCAGCCTTGAAGCAATAAATGGACTAGGCAGGGTTCAATACGTTAGAGCTGGAGGTGGTTGAGGAATCTTGGATCCTTAGGCTACAAAATTGTTGCTATGGCAGTTCCTTCCTACCTCCCTTCCTCTCTCCCTTCCTCCCTTCGTCCTTCCATTCCTTTCTTCCCTCCCTCCCTCCCTTCCTTCCTCTCTCCCTTTCTCCCTTTTTCCTTCCCTTCCTTCTTTCCTTTCTTCCTTTCTCCTTCCCTTCCTTTCCTTTCTTCCTTTCACTCTCTCTTCTTCCTCCTTCCATCCCTCCCTCCTTTCTTCCCTCCCTCCCTTCCTCCTTCCCTTTTTTCCTCCCTCCCCTCCCCTCCCCTTCCCTTCCCTTCCCTTTCCTTCCTTCCTTCCTTCCTTCCTTCCTTCCTTCCTTCCTTCCTTCCTTCCTTCCCTATTTCCCTCCCTTCTTTCATTTTTCCTAACTTTAAATTATTTCTTATTCTCATTTTTAAGTATATTAAACATACAGAAGTAGACATATACTCCTGAGTATCATGGCTCTGACAGAATTGCAAATCCCAAATCAATATACAGCCTGAGTTCACTGAGCGCACAGCCACCGTGAGGGCATAATCTGGGATCAGGGTTATTGAGTGGCTCCCGGCCTAGTGACAAGGTTAAGAAGACCAGGACCAGGGCAGGTAGGGCCAAAGTGGACCTGAGGCCAGTATTTCTCTGGGGGCCAGAGGGACAAACAGAATCCTGAGGTCGGGATCTGCTTTGGGGACAATGTCCCAGGGTCTAGTGGTTGCAATCAGGTGTGTTGTAAGTCAGAGCCGGGAGGCAAAGAACAGGCCCAGGGATCAGGAAAGGTCAGACGGCAACGGAAACCAGGGTCAGGAGGCATGGGAGCTATGATATCAGTTGGCAGGGTGGGGCAGATATAAATATCACCATCAAGCAAGTGACATTCTTTGCAACCCAAGGTCTTTCTGCATTCTTGGCTGGTAGCATTCTTGCCTACGATACTGCCTTGGGCTCAGAGACACTGGCTCTGCAGCCAGGTAGGAAGACAGGAAGTGGGCGTGGCTCTTCCTTATTGAGTGGAAACAGAAATAATTTTAAAAAAAATTTTTACTTTCTGTGCCAGAGTAGATTAGAAAAATAAAATAGAATAATCAAGAATGAACTGGTTCTCCCTAGCTCTCTAACTTTTAAGGTAATCTTCTAAGGTGTAGGAAATCTGTTCTACTTTGAGCTTAGTTCAAGAAAATGTTTGTTCTGGAACATTTTTCAGTTTTGTCATGGAAGGTCCTTAATTTTCGAACCCATTACCTTACTCAGTTACTATCAATATCAAGTAAGATTATATATATGTTCATATATGAGTGTGTATATTATACATATATTTATTTACGCATATATTTTTAAATATATGTATTGTGAATATTAAAGAACTATTGGTTTCAGGTGCTGGTGGCTCATGCCTGCAATCCTACCTACTCAGGAGGCTGAGATCTGAGAATAGAGGTTCAAAGCCAGCCCAGGCAGGAAAGTTCATGAGACTCTTATCTCCAATAAACCACCAGAAAACTGGAAGTGACGCAGTGGCTCAAGTGGTAGAGGACTAGCCTTGAGCTGAAGAGCTGAGCGACAGTGCCCAGGCCTAGAATTCAAGCCTCACAACCACCACCACCACCAACAACAACAACAATAAAGAACTATTGAATCCCTGCTTATTAGATATTTCTTTCTAGTGGAGATACTCACTTTTATCTTACCTGAAAATTACTTTTTAAGGGAAATTCATCTGATAAATACTGTTTTGTTTTTTTCAAAATTTCTGTTTTGCCTTTTCTTGCTTTTGATTTTGATTTTTGTCCTGTTTTGGGGGTAATAATTTGACTGGAAATTTTATAGGAGAAACCTTGTTTTCAGGTTCGAATGAGATCTTATAACTTGAAGCACAGGGTTGTTAGAGCTATGAGGTCAGCCTCTTGGTCTCATCCATTCAGTCTTTCATAGATGACTCAACTGAGGTTTGGATAGAATATAAGTTCCCAGTCACGTGAACTCCGATCAGTCATAATACTTGAAACAAAATTTCAGTCACATTTTGCCAGTGAGATGATCTCTGTGGGCTCACACTTTTTTTTTTTCCTAGAAATAATTCAGGGGATTTGAAAGCTTAAGCAGTAAACAGATTGTTTGGGAAACCTTCTCTGAAAGAGTTAACTGGGTTATCCTGATGACTTTAGCTTTGCCAGTGATTTCCATGCTGTCAAGGGCACACTGGAGATTAAAGAGGTATTAAGACCTGCAGCCCAGACAAAGCATCACAGAAAATTGACTGGACTTGGCAGGCTGCGCCTCAAGTTGGCACCTTTTCACTATCTAATCGTAGGCAATCCAGGTTGAGGGTGTGAGCTGGTCTATTTCCACAGAGGCAGAGAGGGAGGTTAAGAAGAAGAGGCCGACTTCGAGAGGAATGCTCAAGATTAACCTCTCTTTGTGGGGCCTCAACAGGAAGGAAAACACACACACACAAAACATTCCCTCAGTTTTCTTTTTCAGGGTGTTATCACAAGAAGGACAACAAATGACAACAACAACAACAAGAGTTTACTTTTTTGTTTACCATCCTTCCTACATTCCCAGTGCTTTCCAGATAAATCTTCCAAGATCTTTTATAATCCTTGAGGTTATGATCAACTCTCATTCTTTCAGGGGAAAAAAAAAAAGGAGACAGGTTTTTGTTTTTTTGTTTTTTATTTTTTGCTTAGGACCCTTGAGCGAATAAAAGATGAGTTGATACTTTAAAACGGAAACAGCTGGATGGGCCAAAGCTGGACAGGGAAGCAGCTCTTATTTCATTAGCAAAAGGAAAACTGAAAGGCTGGGAGGGAAGGCCTGGGCGGAAAGCCATGGCGGGGAGAAGAAAAGGAAACACATGATCATAAAGAAGTAATCAGGAAAAATGGACGGCAAGGAAGAGCCAAGAACAACAAGCAATAAATAGGTCTGGATGGAGCGGGGAGAGGGAGGAAGAAAAAAAAAAAAAAGATTCCAAGAGTTGTACAAAGCTGGACTCCGGAGAGGGACAGCAAAGATCATATGTGTCAAAATCATTCTGAAAAAGCATCAAAAGAAAAAAAAAATCCTACGAACGAGCTCTAAGGTAATTCTTCAGACTCAAGGTGTTTTTCTTGATGTCGTTTCTGAACATGCAAAAACCAAATGAATAAAATCAAACAGATCTGGAAGGAGAAGTCCAATGTATCAAATGTCAGGACGTTTGGGTTCTTTCTGCTTTTTCTATTCTTTGCTTAAAAAAATTAATTTCAGCATGATAATGAGAAAGGAAGCAATTTGTTCAGTTCTGTAGGTTCAAAGACTGCGTTTAAAAAAAAAGAAGAAGAAGAAGAATTAGTCTATCAGGAGTTTCTCAGGGTAATTCCTCCCTGCCTAGCTTTAATTAGCATTACTGTCTAGATTTCTGTGAGAGCAACAATTATCTAATGTCCATTTGTTTGTCTGAGGAGGTGGGTGGTGGTTTTAAAACATCACAGGTACATCTCTGAACAATTTCTGATGAAGTTGGTATGGATTTAAGGAAGACCGAAGAAGGAAACCAGACCTTAGATTGTCTCCATCCTGAAATCTCTTCAACCTGGTAAAAATATACAAACACTATCAACAGCTCAGACAATCTCTAGAGAGAAGGGATTTGTTTTTAACTCTTTGAAAGTTTTTCTATCAGCTCTAGATAATACCGCATGAACCACTATGCTGACCTTTCAGGGACACTATGCTTACTAGCTTTAGTAGAAATTAGTTTTTAATAGCAGCATTTGTTTAAGGAGGAGGGGAAAAAATGCTGGGCTGTACCTTCTGGAATGTCTATTAATCTTGTTAATGACACCACGGTTTGTGGCTGGCAAGACAGGACTTTTGGAATTTCTTTTTTGTTTTTTTTTTTCTTTCTTTCTTTCTTTTGGTAGTTCTACTTGAGAAATAAAGCCAGGACACTAAAGATACATTAAGCGTGCATGAACACAGGATACAGGATTTCCTATGATTTTATGTTGTTCTTAATTAGGAAGCATATTGGCAACAAATGCTAACATGTGTTAAGATGTTTAGTTGTAGCCAAATCAATGTTTTCCATTACAACCCCGAATTCCATGCCTAGTTGAAAACCAGGCAGTTCTGCTCACATCTTACAAACTCCCTTTACAAGTTACATCTCAAGGGCCAATTTTCTGTTGGCTCTCAGAGCCAATCTACTTTTACCCACATGTTTTCCTCAAGGGTCATCTACAACTCCTGGTGGAAGTCTGAGACTAAAGGAGGATGCACCATCAGGGTTTGGAAACTCCTTGCTTGACAGAAAGGACCGGCCTTTAATGAGTTTCAACCTTCCTTAAGTCTCAACAAGCGAAAGCAACCCACTTTCAGCTACATTTGCTTCTGTTCCGGCACCGGAGAAGCCACGGGAAGAAGAGGGAAAGTAACCCAAAGTAGTTATGAATTAATTAAGATAATCACCATTAGAGAATGATTTGCTCAAGTACACAAGGAGCTGTGTTTATTTAAAGGGCTGTGTAAAAAGTTGGGAACGATGTAACTATCCACCTTCCAGGAAGGGAGAAACATATTCAATCCAGTGAATTCTAGAACAATGTACTAGAAGATAAGACTATGGGTAACAATGTGGTCCGTGCAGATGAACCTGGCATCACAGAGAGAAGTAATTGTGTTTCAAGATAGGAGCTGTGCTATGGTGACATTGGATTAGAAGAAAAAGCAATTAAACAAAGACACGTGTTTTCTAGGGAGTAAGAATCCGTATATAAATTTGTGTTAAGAACTTCCCTCTGGCACCATGGCTCACTCCTCTACTCCTAGTTTCTCAAGAGTCTGAGATTAGGAGGATAGCAATTCAAAGCCCGAGCAGGTAAATTCTCCAGACTTCTTATCTCCAGCTAATCAGCAAAATGCTGAGACTGTAAGCACGGGTCAAAGTGTAAGCAGTCTGCCATAATTAAGAAAGCTAAGAGCTCAATGCCTGGAGTTCAGTACACACACACACACACACACACACACACACACACACACACACACACACACACACACACACTTTCCATAAATTCTGGAAAGCAATGTATTTAAAATTATTTCACTTTTGTGGAGCCTGAGAAGAAGCTAGGATAAAAGGTCAAAATGAATCTTTCCTCCTTAGAAGCATATTTATTTATTTATTGTCAGTTATGGGTCTTGAACTCTGGGCCTGGGCACTGTTCCTCTGCTCTTCAGCTCAAGGCTAGCACTCTAGTACCATATTTTTCAAAAGAAATAATTAGCTGGGCGCCAGTGGCTCACAACTGTCATCCTAGTTATTCAGGAGGCTGAGATCTGAGGATCATGGTTCAAAGCCAGTCTAGGCAGGAAAGTCCTCTAGAGACTCTTATCTTCAATGAACCACCCCAAAAACCCGAAAGTGGCGCTGTGGCTCAAAGTGGTAGAGCACTAGCACTTGAGCAAAAGAGCTCAGGGACAGTGTCCAGGCCTTGAGTTCAAGCCCCATGACTGACGCCACACCCCTGCCACCCCTCCCCAAGAAAAAGAATTATCTTTCTATTCTGAAAGTTAAGAGCTAAATGTAAGCTTAGATGATGTTGTTTTCTAAAATACAGTATAAAGCACTTGGACTCTATGTAGTAAGCTGACAGTCTGAGTTGCTTTCACGGGTAATCAGTGCATAGTTTACCCCATTTGTATTTTAGAAGAACAAAACATATATCCTTTAAGGGTGTTTATCACTGCTAGGTCACAGAGATTTTCCATGTAGCTGAAATGACATGGGATGTCAACAATACCTGTCTCCAGCTGGAATCTACTCTGCCTTTTCAGTATGAATAATCCAGGAAATGCAGTTCTTCGGCTATCTATCCCCTCTACTGCATACTATATTTTCCAAATTCTTCAGTTCTGTCTCTCCTCAGTGCCTTTACACATGCTAGTTCTTCTTTCTGGAACATTCTTCCTCCCATTTTTCCAAAGCTGCTCAATTGTTTCCACTCCCAAAGTTTGTTTTGCTTTGTCATCTTTCCGTCATTCTCTTTTCTCTATTGCAATGATTTGTTTTTACCCATTCATTTATTTCCTGTCTCCTCCTCTTGATCGAGCATTTCAAGAATAAGGGAAATGGTTCAGTTCTAACCTCTGGACCCAAGACAGGGTAAAACCCATGTCAGAGTACAATAAATAATCTCTTCATTGAACTGACGGAATCAAGGTGTTGGTGGTGTTTTGTTATTTGTTACACCATCGTGTGCATTCATTTTTAAAGCCTTGGGCATGGTTAAATCCTTTCTCAGCATTTTATACATAAAACTCCTGCTATTCTTAATAAGATTTGGCCCTGCATCTAAACTGTATTGTTCTTTTGTCTTGTAAATAATCCCATTTCATAGAGGAAATGAAAATACTTTCCAACAACAATACCACCACAAAGAGAAGAGCTGATGAGCAAAACAGCCTTCGGTTAGTAACAAGTGATGCTTTTTCTATACTCTCAAATGACGACCTTTTAACCAATATATCAGATCTTTTGTAAACCATGAAATGAAATGACTGGCTATCAGAACTCATTTTGAAAAGAAAAACTGTCATCTGTGAAGCAGTAAAATCTCTATAAAACTGTGTAAACTAATTACCAGGTTAAGTAAAATCCCTGGAACACACCAGGCCCTTCCCATGTCTCCAGGGCAGACATAATACAGTAATTTTCTAATGGCCACCCGGGGAAGATTTTGTAATGGGCAGTATGAAGTCCTTATAATGGCTTCACTTAGTTTTCGTTCCTGAGACTTAGAAAGAGAATGTTGGTGACAGATCAGAGCACAGAAAAGATGCCTATGAATCTCACAGGATACCAGCCAGCCTTTCTAGATCTTTGGGTCAGAAGCTCAGGAAAACTTATGTGGAAAGATGCCATACCCCCTTTTTTTTAATGTACCTTATTATTTATATTTGCTTATTTATATATTTATTTTCTCATTTTTATTTCCATCCTTTGAACAGAAATCACATACATGTATAGATGGGTGTATAAATTACATATAATATATTGTGTATATAACTTCATGTACATATGTAACATAATCTACAATTGCAGAATTGACATATATAATTACATATATAGACATATAAGCAGTTATGTATCTTATAATTATAATTACATATATTGCATGTAACAACATATAATATGTTTATAAATCTAAAAAATATAGAATTATAACTATTTTTATACATGACATGTAACTATGTGTATGTGTGTGTATTCACAACCTTTTTGTGTGGTGTGACAGATTGAACTCAGGGCCTCACACATGCCAAGTAAATGCTCTACCACTGAGCCACAGCCTCAGCCCCCACATGATTAATATAATGCTTAAAAATCTCAGCCCCCTGGTGGCTCACGCCTGTCATCCTAGCTACTCAGGAAGCTGAGAACCGAGGATCTCAGTTCAAAGCCAGCCCAGGCAGGAAAGTCCATGAGACTCTTCTTTCCAATGAACCACCAGAAAACCAGAAGTGGAGCTGTGGCTCAAAGTGGTAGAGCACCAGCCTTGAGCTGAAGAGCTCAGGACAGTGCCCAGGCCCTGACTTCAAGTCCCATGACCACCACCACCAACAACAACTGTTTTATTAAGTGATTTTATACACTCACAGAGTCAGATGGATGGCATTGTTTCCTCAAGGCCTGAACTCATCTTTTGCACATGACAGGGAAGACAGTCTGGAAGGTTCTCCTTGGCTGTGGATGTGCTTGTCTTTCTTGTGGGCTTGAGTGTGGTAGAGATAAGCACTTGGCCTTCTCTGCTTTACTTTTCTCGTGTCCAGGATTAGGAGTGAACAAATCAACCTGCAGTGAGACCTCATCACCACTTATTTCCTTCACTGCCAACTTTTCCTTAGAGGTGGAAATTCAATAGCGAGATCTGGTTGGAATATGGCGGCACCTTGGAAATACCATGTCTCTCCGGACAACAGTTGATTTCTTCACGCCCAGTCATGGTCCTCTTGGACTTGGCAGAAGATTGTGATTTGGGAAGAGTGGTAGGAGAGAGGTGCACTGGGCTCCAAGACAGCAGATGAGGAGTAAAACTGGAAACTATCATTCCCTCTAATGGCTGATGAACTGAAAGATGGTGGCCCTTTCCTCCTCCCCACTCCCCCCTCTCTTTGTCCCCCCCCCCCATCCCATCTCCAATTAACCTGGAGGGAAATCGTGGAGCCCTTTTGGGTCTTTGCTCTATGTCTGAGCCTGCCATTGCCTGGCTGGCCTGTATGAACCTTTGGATTTGATAATGAGGTTGAAGACAGAGGTGTAGCCCTCACCACACACACCGCCCCTATTTAGCACCTTCTCCAGGATGCCAGCCACTATTGTTTTGTGATGTCCCAGATCAACTGTCACTATTCATAAAGTGATCAGTGCTATTAACACGTCATGCCTCGAGCCATCTGCCACTGCGTGGTGCACACCGAGAGCTGTGGGCTGCAAGCGTTAGCAGGTGTCGCCTGAGGATGGCGGTATCCCGGATAGCGGTCACCATGGTGAACGTGCGGCAGGTCTTTATTTTGGAATGTATTATAGTACAACAGGCAATTATAATTTATTATAGTACTGGGTTTGGACTCAAGGACAGTCCTTTAGCTTTTTCACTCAAGGCTGGCGCTCTACTACTTTGAAGCCACACCTGCACTTCTGAGTTCGTTTGTTCTTCATTCCGCCAAGCTTGCCTGGAACTGTGATTCTCCTGTTTTCTCAGCCTCCCAAGCAGCTAAGATGGCAGGCATGGCCTAAACCCTTTTAATCTCAGGCAGTGGGTAGAGTCTAAGTGTCTTATCATCTTCCTCTTCTGAGAAGCAGGATTTTGAGCGGTGAGGCCAAAGACAATGGGGCTATGTCTGGTACGATTCTTTTTGCAGTCAGTAGGGCCTGGACAAGAGGCTGTTGATTAATTCCTCTCACCCGGAGCCTGAAGATCTCGGGCTCCCACCATACTCTCATTCTCACCTGAGTGCATAGCATCTTGGATCTGGGAGCTGCTCCAAACCCTTCCTCTAATACTCTCTTTTCTTTCGTTTAACTTAGTCAAGCTGATAGAACAAGGGGCAGGCTAAAAATGAAAATACAGAGGAGGTGGGTATCATTAGCTATCTAAGCTCAGAGTTCAGACAGTGTTTTCCCTCCTTCCCTCCCTCCTTCCTTCCCTCCCTCCTTCCTTCCCTCCCTCCTTCCTTCCCTCCCTCCTTCCTTCCCTCCCTCCTTCCCTTCCCTTTCCTTCCTTCTTTCCTTCCTTCCTTCCTTGCTTGCTTCCCTCCCTCCCTCCCTCCCTCTCTCCCTCCTTCCTCCCTTCCTCCCTTCCTTCCTTCCTTCCTTCCTTCCTTCCTTCCTTCCTTCCTTCCTTCCTTTTCTCTCTCTCTCTCTTCTTTTCTTTCTTTCCTTTTCTTTTTTGTCAGTCATGAGGCTTGAACTCAGGGCCTGGGCACTGTTCCTGAACTCTTTCTACTCAAGGCTAGAACCCTACTATGTTGGACTACAGCTTCACTTCCAGTTTTCGGGTGGTTAACTAGAGATAAGAGTCTCCTGAGTCCATGAGACTGGCCCAGCTGGCTTTGAACTATGATCCTCAGATCTCAGCCTTCTACGTAGCTAGGACTAGAGGCGCGAGCCACTGAAACATGGCCCAGATAGTATTTCCTTATTCAATACATATTTCAAAAGTTACATACCAGTTTCCTTGTCCCTCTCCTGGACACTTGGTCTGTGACAAACAAAAGAGACTATGAAGAACAATAGATGTGCTACTAGAGATGAGCGTGGGATTTTCAGACATTAAATTAAGAGCACAATGACCTTCATCCAACCTTGAAGATAATTTTCTATATTACCCTCTGTGAGAGCTTGCAGGCACTTGCTTTTGTTTAAAAGAGATTAAGAATAATAACACCAATCCAGGTAAACCATTTAGAAGAAAGAAAAGAGTTCTTCCTGGTAGAAAAGCCAGTAGAGTGTTGATTTAAATGCTCCCATGATCAAAGTGTTGAAATAATATGTTTTGAATAGAGCTGTCTATAAAACATAGCCATATAAACAACAAAACTTGTAAATGGGTAATGGGTAAAAAAATAAAACTATTGAAATAATGCATTTTCTTCATACCCTCTCTATCCATTAATTTTTTACAGTTTTCTAGCATGTAACATTACCCTTCATAAAAAATGATATTTGAAAATGAGATGAGGTTGGTAAAAGAAGCAGTGGATAGTTAATGGAAGGCGGATTGCAGAGTTGCGCACCACCAGATGACAGAGATGGGGTAATAGAATTCATCTGGGTTTTCTCTGAGTCACAAGCCATGGTCCATAGCCTTTAAAGGGGTGAACAATGCTTACAGCCAAGGATTTTTATGCCTTTATTTCGATTATTTGTTTCTGTTCTCTAAAGAAATCAAGTGCAAGCCATTTGAAATAATGAAACTGACTTCAATATAATACCTCATAAGGAGAATTGTGCGTCTCACCTATATTACGTGTTTTATAATTCCTCCTGGTTTCACTGTCACCACACTAGCTTGGTGTTCTCACAAGTTGCAGCCTGGCGCTGGGAAGAGGGCATAGGCTTTCATTCTGTGGATCTGGGTTCTAATCCTGATTCTGCCATGCACCTGCAGTCCTGTGTTCACTGGTAAGTTCTTTGACTTAGCACACATGCCACTAAACTACAGGTTAGCATTTCCTAGAAAGTAATAGAGGGTTAGAATGATGATACAGTTGTTTTTTTCCCTCCTCTCTATCCTTGATTCCAGAAATTCCTCAAACCAGGAAAGAACTGGTAATTAAAAATAAAGTGGAGGGCTGGGAAGGTGGCTCAGTGGTAGAGCGCTTGCCTTGCATGCATGAAGCCCTGGGTTCGATTCCTTAGCGCCACATAAGCAAAAAGAAAAAAGCCTGAAGTGGCGCTGTGGCTCAAGTGGTAGAGCGCTAGCCTTGAGCTGAAGAGCTGAGGGACAGCGCCCAGGCCCAGAGTTCAGGAGCCATGACTGGACCAAAAAATAAATAAATAAATAAAGTAGAAATAAAAGTACATATTGACAATTCCTTTAAAAACCAAACCAAACACACACACACACACACACAAACAAACCAAACAACAACAACAACAACTAAAAAAACCCTGATGGTCAGCATTCTTGCATTTGTGTTAAAATGAGAAACCACACTGCAGCATTGCTTTAGGGCAGCAAGAGGAAGAGAGGAAAATACATCACACTGCAGCATCACTACCCAAAGTGGTGCCAACATTGGACATAGGGTTCAGTTTCCTATATTTGATGACATCCCGTACAAAAGGTGTGTATTACCTCATGTGGGCTGCTTCAAGAACTGGGCTGGAGTGGTGGAATCTGAAGAGCGGAGTGGAATCTCAGTCGAAGGGCAAGGCATGAGCCACTTTGGGTGCCTGGAGAAGGCCCACCAAGGAGAGGCTGGAAAGTGGGCTGGCTTTCACGCACAGCATCTCAGTTAATGGCTATGAGTGTTTGGGTCTTGCCTGCTGCCCAGAGGCTCATCTGTTGCAGGGTTAGTCCCCCATCCATGGCTCTATGGGTCTAAAGGAAGTAAGTCAGGGGTCCTGCCCTTGTAGGGAACATGTGGACCTTCATCCTTCCTGTTACTCTCTCTATGCTTCTTGCCTACCAAGACAGCTCTGCAGCTCTGCAACTATGTTTCCTGTCTACCAAGACCTAGGCAGCTGTATGCTCCACCATACCCGCTCATTACAACGTGCTACTCTGCCACTGTGGACTGGAACCTTAGAAATCCTAAGCCAGAACAAACCTCTCCTCTTCACAAGTCTGTCATCTTAGGTATTTTCTCACAGTAACAGAAATCTGATTGCCACGGGGAGATCTGGATCATGGATTCATTATTTTAGCTTTCTGGGAGTGTTGTCATTACTGCGAAAGCAGCAGATCTGACAACTGATATCCCAGTGAAAAGAATTATTCTAATTTGATTAGAAATCATATAATATGGTTCCACTGCCCCTTCCCCCCTGTTCATTTTATTTTATTTTTGGGGGGTCCAGTCATGGGGCCTGAATTCTGGGCCTGGGCACTGTCCCTCAGCTCTTCAGCTCAAGGCTAGCGCTCTACCACTTGAGCCACAGCGCCACTTCCGGCTTTTTTCTTTTTGCTTATGTGGTGCTGAGGAATCGAACCCAGGGCCTCAGGCATGCAAGGCAGGTGCTCTACCACTGAGCCACCTTCCCAGCCCACCTCTGGTTTATATTTTTGGAGAATAGCTTCCCCCTCTCCCATTGGGTACAAGTTTCTCTTTTCCTGATTTGCGAGGCACTTGATATTTGATACCATAAAGTGAATTCCTTACCTCCTGCAAGTATTCTTAGCTTCTTCTGATCAGGTATGCTTGTAACTCTTATGTGGTACGAATACTACTAATAATTGTAATTTTCTCAACATTGAAATGCATCCTTTGGAAACAAGTATTCTTTCTTACACAGAGCTTTCCTTGGGCATAGGATAAATCCACAAAGGTTCACCTCTTTTCCCTACTAAGCAAACTACCCAATCCAAACAACAGGCCACTTCTGGACCAGAAAGTTCCAGTATGAAAGAATGTATTATAAGTGAAACAATGGGGTTTTCAAATTAGCACACATACCAAACAAACGTATTGACTTAAGTCCACCTTAGTGGTTATCAAGCAGCCATTAGGCTCAACGGAGTGACTATTACGTGCATTCACAAATATGCACAACCTAAGTATAATAGACCTGTCAGTGTAATCGCACAGGCTAATTTCTCATAGCAGTCTTCACTCCTTTTTTTTTCTGCATTATTTTCTTGGTCCATTTAAGAGCCAAGGTTCTTAAGGTTTAGGTGTTCATTTGCTTTTGTTCCAAAGTTCAAGGAATAAGTGGGGAGAGCATTCATCTGTTATGAATGGTCTAGGCGAGCGGTGGCATTCTAGCTGGTTAAGACTTGCTCTAGTTCCCTTATTAACAGAGGCCTTGGGACAGTGTAAAAAGCCTAAAGAGATTAATGCAAAATATAAAAATTAAAATGCCTATAGGGCTGGAACAATGGCTTGAGAAAAAAAATGCAATTCAATTCTTTCCCTCACCTCAGTTTGACAAACTCAGTAGTTAGATCAGGAGTCTTTTCAGTTGCTATCTGCCAACAGAAGAAGTAGAAGCAAAGGGGTTAATAATTACTGACAATTGTTTTTTCTTTAACAAACAATTTTATTACGGACATGGGAGCTGAACTGGAACGTCCACCATCGGAATGAAAGGGCAGTCAAGCAAATCCAGAAAACCCACTATTGTTATGTGAAAAGAAAAGTTTTCATGGATTTTTCAGAAAGGCCAAAAGCAAAGGGCTTATTTTATCTCTGAAGGCATAATTAAATTAAACAAACAAACAAACAACAAGTCACCAAACATTCAAAATGCACATAGAGAGCTCTGGAGAGAAGGAACAATAGTTCCATTCAACAATAGAAAGGAAAGGACTGGCACTTGACAACCCGTTATACAGTGTTTCTAAGACATAGGTCTGGGTGATTTGGTAACAAAGTCAATGTGTGATGCAATGTGTTGGCTTCTCTGTCTAAAGATCTGCGTTCTTTTCCTGGTTAACTTCTCAGTTATTGTACTACCTTGAATGACAGCAGTAAAAGGATCCCTATCAGCCAGTGGGAATTTCTGATCATTTCTAAATTCTTTAGTTTGAGATGTCCAAAAGCAGAACAATCACTGAGGAGTGGTATATTAACAGAAGATCGACCACTGCATTTGGGAGTGAGGAGATGAGAGTTCAAAGTCTCAGGTTTTTCCACTTTAATGAACAACACATGGTCATGGAAAATTGTCTGCTGATTCCCAATGTAACCCTCCCCACGAAATCATCTGTCCATCTCGTTCTCTCTACACAAGTGCGTGCCTGAGCTGAACCATGCTTCTGAGATGCTGGCTCAATTTGTCAGAGATTTTTATTTTTTTGCAATTAGTGTTTATAAGCAGCTGTGGTCAATAATGGCTGATTAATCCATGGAACTTTGCGGCTCTCATTTGTACAACAGGAGTAGCATTTCCTATATCTGGTGGAGGGTGGTTGTAAAGATTCAATACAGGGAGGGACTCAGAGGAGCTTCACTTATTTATTTTTTCTTTCAGAGAGTCTTGATTTGTTCTAGGCCAGGGTTTCCCAAGGAGGATTCTGATACTCCATGGACAAGCTATGCATGGGTCAATCATTTCTGGCACATTTTGCTCCCTTCCTGACTCTTTGTGGAACTGTTTGAACATGGAAGTTTTTGAAAGGATCACAAGAAAATGAACTACCTGTGTCTTTTGGTTTCTGTATATCTCAAAGATATTTGCTACTTTTTTTCTCTTCCACAAATGCAATCATTAACTTATTATGGTCAGAAGGGTCACTTCTTTCTAAAACCTTTATTGTTCTACCTTTTGATAATCTCACGCAGGGAATTTACCGCTTGTTCAGGCCTGATTAAGTCCCAATCTTTCTGATCATCCCCAGTAAGTCTGCTCATTTTTTTTGGTCTTTTTTTTATTATTACAAATTTTATTTGTCTTTAAGTAGTTGTACAAAGAGGTTATGATTCAAGGTGTCCGTTTATGAATACAACCCATCTTGATCAATGCCATTTCCCCTTCATCATTCTCCCCATCTCTGAACTGCTCGTTTAAATGGACTCTCACATTATGAATAGTTCTTTCTCACCTCTGTACCTTCTTAAGCCCACGCTCCCCTGCCTTTGCTCAGGAAGGTACAACATCAGTGATCTAAAATGTAATTAAATGATCAATTTAGAAAAGAAACAGGTAAGCAAACAGTAGAAATTATTAAGTCCATAAATAAGGGAAGGTAAGTGAGATCATTGTGAGATTATACCTTACCGCCAAACCAGTGTAACAGGATGAAGCTGGAAGACGAGGTTATACCTGCTCAATAAACCCGGTGAAAAACAAACTTGGTGGAAATTTACATTGGAACACTAAATAAAATGTGTGCTGGAAGATGTCACTATTACTTTGACGCCAACCACTTGGAAGCTTTTGGGAAACAGAATATAGTTACGTAGGTTTGGGGGTGTGGGGGGCTGCACCATTTTATCTGAACTCTTAGAGCAAATGGAATCAATGTCTAACTTGTAGTACATCCTCCTGAGGTGACTTTGCAAAGGGATTACCAGTTCAGTCCACTGTAAGTCAAAGTGGATTCAGCTGTGCACAAGCCTCATGTTGGGGGTGGGTGGAGGTAAAGATGGATGCATGTGATGGGAAGTTTGAAGTCAGTATGGGTAGAGTCCGCAGTCAGAATTTGTTTCAGATAAGTCATCTGCCCGTCTGGGGGAAAAATACAACTGCAAGCATCTTGCTTCTGCAGGTTGGGTTTGAAAGATCCCAGAAGAACAGCTTTGCTAGTGAGCTTTACGATATTTCCACCCTGCTCCTGGCCAGAAACATTGAGAGAACACCCTTTCCCTTGGTATTTGAGCCCTTATGCCTCTGTGCCTGGCTGCAGACCAAAGAGAACAAACATAACGGAACATTTCAGAACCTGAAAGTAGTAAACCCAGAATGGTTTGCTCCGCTTTTGGTTCTAAAAATGATTGACTCAAGAGCCTTGCATCTGTTTGATCCCTGGATTGTAGAAGTGTGTGTGTGTGTGTGTGTGTAACATACACACACACACACACACACACACACACACATATATATATATATATAAAACATTGATAACTAAAAACAAAGGAAATAAAAATATATGAGACTACGATCAGGTCACTACCAACCGTAGAGGCTAGATTTTAGGAATATACTTTAAAGAGGAAGGGCTGGGGTTTAGAATGTGAAATCAGAGCTAGCATTTAGACTTGTTCCATTTGTCCCTCAGTGACTATTGATTACACTTCTGAAGCTCAGTCTTCTATGTAGTCAAGAGAATACTACTACTAGTAGTAGTAGTAGTAGTAATAGTAATAAAACTTCTTTGGTAGTTCAGTGGAGATAAAGAGTCTCACAGGTTTTCCTGCCCAGGCTGGTTTGGAACCATGATCCCCATTTTACTCATTTGAATTGAGCCACTAAGAAGAACTAAGTTTTCTTTTAAAAAATATTTTCAAAATTATTGTGCCCGTGATCATATGAATGCCTCTGCATTATAGTGATTTGGAGTTTCAGTGTGGCCATCATCAGATTCATCTGGCCTGAACTCTGCTCCTCTTCTTTCTAGTTCTGTGAGCCCATTTATGTTGATAAAAACCCTTGATTATCATCAGTGCAGTGACTGGTGAATGATCTTTCTCCATTGCCATTTTGCATCATTAACTATGGTGAGACCCTCCTTCTCCCCCTCTTCCTCCCCACACTTGCCTTCTCTGCTTCTCTGGCACTTTCCTTGTTTTTCCTTCCATTATTGGTGATTCTTTTTTTCTGTTGCCTTCAGGCATGTATTCAAAATTCTGCCTTGTTGGTCTCTTCTTTGCCTGATAGTTTATCTTGAAGCACATGCGTCCATTCTTGTGATTACAGTTATCTCCTCCACCCCAATATCTGGACCACCCTAATTTCTCTCCTGAATTTGTTATCACTCCTCTGGGTTTCCTCACACTCAGTATACAAAGTCAGAGCTCATCAATTGTCTCTTATGTCAGCCAAGTCTCTTATCCGGGGCCCCTTTGTGTGTTAGCCATTGGAGTTGCATATGAAAATAAACTTTTCCTGGTGTGCACACCTACCAAACTTGGGCATTATCTTAGTCCCCATGTGCTTGTTTGAGCTCCAGTTCCAGGAAATTCCCAGGTTCTGTTGTAAACTCTGTCAATTTTATCTGACCCTGTCTGCCACACTTAGACACTAGACTGATGTACGGGCCTCTGGGTTTCTGGGTGGTGATCGTGGCTCTTGTGTTCTCGAGATCGTTGCTACAATTCTAGGTGCTGCTTCTGCACTCACTGAGGAAAGGAGCAGGAAGAGCGCAGAGCCACAGGGTCTTTGCCCAGGAGTCCTTGCCACCCTCCACGGACAGCTTTCCTGAGAGCACCACCCGACTTTGACCTAGAGCTGTGCTGCCCGGCCGCCTAAGTCAGTCAGAGAGCTGGAGAAATGCAGTTCAGGAGCTACTGCTCCTCCAATTCATTAGCCTGCTTTGATGAGGAAGAAAGGATAAAATGATACTAGGTAGGAAGTCCAGTCTCTTAGCAACCTCTTCTCTCTATTTCCCTAGTTATTAAAAACATTAAAAAAAATCAATCCCCACTGAGTTTAGTATGATGATGGTGGAACTGAGGAGCCGCCATTGTCAACTCGGTTTACGTCCTCATCCTTTTTGGGGTCTGATTACTGAAGAAGAAGAAAAAACCAACCATGTATGTCTATTTCTTCTGTTCATCAAGCAATTTCTTCAACTAGAAGAAAGTACTGATGCTGGGGGCTGGGGGTTGATGCCTGGAATCCTAGATACTCAGGAGGCTGAGATAGGAGGATCATGGTTTGAAGCCAGGAAAGTCGGTGAGACTTTTATTTCCAATTAGTTATCAAAAACAAAACCCCCAAAGTGGAGCTGCGGTCCAAGTGGTACAGCATAAGCCTTGAGTGAAAAAGCCAAGCAGGGGTACAAGGCCCTGAGTTCAAGTCCCAGTACTAACACACACACACACACACACACCACACACACACACACACACACACACACACACACATTCATGATGGCTACAAACTATAGGCTAGGAACAAACCAAAGCAACATATTTACCTTGACTGGGTCATTACACTTACAATTAGGCATCAAATTATCACAGTATACCCCATAAATATGTACAATTATGACTCATCAAACAAAAATAAACCAAATACCATCTTGATCCTTGTTTCCACGAGCTTAGACTTGGGTTGATCAGACCAAGATGGCATTAACTGTTCCCAGGGTAAGGGCATAATTGACATCATAGAGAGGAATGGAAGGGAATGTAAATGAAAAGAGAAAATTCCTAATCATTGTCAAGTCAACCTGGGAATGACTGAATTCCCAGTCAAGTAAATGCTGCCCACTGCATTGGGTATGTGTAGGGATTTCTCAGGCCACCCTAGAGAGAAATTACAAAAATCCTTGTGTTTGTAAGCTGTCCTAAATGAAAACCCAAATGGCTACCTACTCGATCGCCTCCTGAATTTAAATGCTTTAAAGCAACTTAAAATCTAGCATGACACGATGTGGGGACTGATAAATGAAAGGAAAACTGGTTCTTAAGGAGGGTACCACTCACTCCTCACGCCCTGAAGTTAACGGAGAACTCATTTGTCAAGAGCAGTACCTACCCTACAGAGAGTTCCCCCAATTAACATCAAAAGCGATCATTCTTAACCTCTCATGCATTAAGAAAATCTTGTCTGTACCCAATGTTCTATTCATAATCAATGGAGCCTTTATGTATGTTATTTCAAATTTATTACCCTGAATATTACTAGAATGAAGGAATTAATAAATGAATCTGGTGGAGAGTCAGAAGCCAGATTTATCTGTTGTTGCCCGACTCTGGTGGGATTTTCCCTCTGGTTTCTGAGACCTGATCATGCTGCATTTTTTCACAGATTGGTGTTAGAACTCATTGACTGACAATAGCTATATCAGAAAATTAGGGTTTTTTTTTGTGTGTGTGTGTGGTTTTTTTAATCAAGGGATTATGTATATTCGGAAAGTGCCAGCCATGTAACTATGAGGCTAAGGTATGAGAGCAATGCAAATGTTGTATTAACATTTTACACGTTGTTATAAAAAATAGGCATGCATGAAGAGGCATCAAAAATACTTGACGTTATAAGATTATAAGGAGGTTGATATGTTTATGACTTAGGTTCAGGGTAAAAGACTATATAGCGTTCCTGGTAGCTGATACTTTATGAGATTAGGCTTGCTTAGGATATGTCTGTAAAATATGACCCTGAGTCACACATCCAAGAATGCTTAAAAATGAACAACTGTAGGCATGGTTTGATGGAAAACGATGGCTTCTGGAGAATTAAATACACTCTAGAAGCACTAGGAAAAATTATGTATTCATCAAGATTTGTACCTTCAAACTGGGTCTTGAACTCGTGGCCTGTGCGCTATCCTTGAACTTTGTTTTTTGGTCAAGACTTTTTACTATATCACCATAGCTCTACTTCTGGCTTTTTGGTGGTTAATTTAGAGCTAAGAGTCTTGTGGACTTTCCTGCCCGGGCTGGCTTTGAACCTCAGATCTCAGCCTCTGGAGTAGCTCGGATGACAGGCGTGAGCCACCAGGCCCAGTTTCTAATACGACACTTTTGCGGTGTATTGCATTCCTGAAAACTTCCCAAGTAGTCTTGGTATGGTGGATGATAGGAGCACCAAACTTTGAGAACCAATAGTCTTCAGAAATGAGGGAAATCAACCTAATACAAATGAGTTTCCACCTTGCAGCAGTAGAGCAAGCATAGAAGTTGGATCAAAGCGTTGGGTTTCCATTCCAGTTTAGCCTTAATGCTTAACTAAGTTACCTAACCCCCTTCTGAGCCTTCATTTTCTTGCCAGGCAATCGGAGACATAATTACCTTGGACAGAGAGCAGGTCTGAAGGTTATGCAAGGTCGAGTCTGCATGTGTACAAGAAACAGTGGCTGGTCTTATGAAGCCATTTATTCTTCACAATGACCTTTCATTTATATGAAAGTGATCTGTAAGTAGCCTGGTGAGGGATTTCAGTTCACCATGTTGGGTTGTGGATCTACTGTATCGTGATCCATTTCCCCTCTATCATGGTTCTCCTCCACCTTTCCTAACTCACCCCCCACCTCCCCTCCATTTGCCCAGTTCCAATTCCATGCATGCACATTGAATGTTATAACTGTCTTCCCCCATGCTTCCTCTCTCCCTTCTCCTACCCCCTTTGCCTTAAATTTGTCCCCTCAGAAACCAATAATTTTGTAAGGCAAATTTTGCCATAATTAAGCAATATCATATCTGAAAACATCTACCTGGACATTTTTTTTTTTTGGTCAGTCATGGGGCTTGAACTCTGGGCCTGGGCGCTGTCCCTCAGCTCTTCAGCTCAAAGCGAGCACTCTACCGCTTCAGCCACAGAGCCACTTCCAGTTTTCTAGTGGTTTACTGGAGATAAGAGTCTCACGGACTTTCCTGCCCGGGCTGGGCTTTGAGTAGCTAGAATGATAGGCATGAGCCACCGATGCCCGGCTTTACCTGGACTTTTAACTAAAGCAAATTCCAGGTGATGGGCATAAGTGATTTCCATTTACTTTCCGTGGAAAGTAAAAAACAAACAAACAAAAAAAAAAACCCGGACACATCAAAGTAATTATTGATAAAGGAGTTAGAAAATACAACTTAGAAAAACACGTGGTTGAGGGAAAATGTCATCTCACACTGATTTTGTTGTATTGTAGCAGTAGTAGTTTCAGGAACATCAGAAAACATAGTTCCATTTTCTTTATTGTTGTTTTTCTTGCGGGAAGGAGGGGGGAGGTATTTTTTTATTATTATTACAGATTTTGTGATAAATAACTTGGCTTCAGACACACTTTTGGGATTGGCTAGACATTTAAAACAATGGAGAAAAGACCATTTTGTAAATTGAAAATTCACATGTGTGAGCACTAAATGCTAAGATTTGATTCCTTTGTTTCTATAGAAACAAAAGAAAATGGAGATTAAAATAAGCTACAATGGACTTATGTCTTATGAAACAGATAAAGAAGCTTATTTTACTTGTTTTCTGTGTAGTGTGGTGAAATACATATATTTAAATATATTTAAATAACCAGATTTAATATTCATATAATTTTTTAAAATTCTTTTTTTTAAAGTTAAACCTCAAGCTATGTGTGGGGTTTTTCTGCTTTCTGGGAAAAAGTTTTTGCAGAGTTGGTGTGTGAGTGGGGAAAGAGTTAGCTCTAGTAAGTGGTAAGAGTCACCTCATAGAACACTCCATCTGTGCCTGTCAGAGTCCGAGAAATGGTGGCCGATGGTTTGGACGGATGGAGAGAAGGAAAAGTGTGACTTAAATGGGAGCAACTTGACCTCCCTACTCCCTGTTGCTCAAGCAGCAAGCAACAGCGTAGCAGAGGTATGGATGATTCTTAGCATGGCCGAAGGCAGGCCAGCATTAGAACAGGTTCAAAGGGTAGACGTTTTCTGAGACAAGGTGGACGATGGTGAACTGAGAGATGGCTCCAGGAGAGGGAGAGGGGGGCCAAATGTCGGGAGAGGCAGGTTCTAGTCCGGGAAGAGCGGTTACAGAGGAGGAGAGACCACCCTTAGGACCTGCAGACCCAGGAGCTTTTTGATCTTGCGTTGTTCACTGCACCAGTGAACAACTTCAGTGTGAAGCACGTACTGCATAAAATATCATCTAGGACAAGACCTGTGAGATGGGGCTTTAGGGAAATCAAGGGGACAAGGATTGGGTTCGAATGCGGTGTTGGCAGAGTACAGAAGGGGTGAGTATGTGGTAAGGGTTGAGGTTGATCAAAACGTATTGTGTTCACCAACTGCTCTGTTAAACGGCAACTCCCTTGGACAACTACTTAAAGAGAATCACAAAAAAAGCCTTGAGTAAGAATAATAACAGTAGGGCTTAAGAAAGAAAGATGTAATATCTTTAGTAGGTGAAATGTGGGTGTTGGAGGATTGAAAGGTGGAGAGACTGAAACTGAGAACATCCCCAGGAGTATCTAAACACCTTGGCACCGAATTATTGAGAAAGGTTTTTTTGTCGCTTGCCATAACAAATTACTCAAGGTAATTAACTTAGAAAGAGCCAAAGGTTCACTTTAGCTCACATGTTTTGTTGTTGTTGTTGCTGCTGAGATTCCAGTCTATGGCTGGATGCTTTGGTCCTCTGGTGAGGCTGTCCATGAAGGGTTGAGCAGAAAAAGGGAAACATTTGGAGCCCGCAATTGGCTTCGCTAGCCTACTCTCAACCACCCCCAAGCCTTTCACTAGCCTCCCACTTCTCCAGAGCTCCATCACCCCTCAACAATACCATGCTGGGGTTCTGTTTCTTGAGTAGTCCTAGGGCATCATCAAAAGCCCCAGGTTAGCTGGGCACTGGTGGCTTACAGGTGTCATCCCAGCTACTCAGGAGGCTGAGATCTGAGGATCTCAGTGCAAAGCCAGCCTGGGCAGGAAAGTCTGGAAGTCTCTTGTCTCCAATGAACTATCAGAAAAACAAAAAATGGGGCTGTGGTGCAAAATGGTACAGTGTTAACCTTGAGTGAAAGAGCTCAGGGGCAGTGCCCAGGCCCCTAATTCAAACCCCACAACCAATTAAAAACAAAACAAAACAAAGAAGAAAAACAAAACCCTCCATTTCTCTGCTTTGCCCGGCTTTTTCCAGGATCTCTAGAGGACTGAATGTATTCATACATGCAAGGAGTACAGTGTTGGGCACCTCAGACTCTCATGTTAGTGCTCCTAATTCTATGGACCCCAAATCCTTCCTCTGCCATAAGGCTATGCTCTATTCTGCAGGATTATTCTTTGGAGCTAGAGTTTTCCTATCTCTTCAGTTGTGAGCCAGAGTGTTTAAGGACACGGATGACTTTGGTCTATTATGGCAATCTCTCTACTAAAAGACTTGAGCGGGTTTTATTATGAATTTATAACTTCACATGAAGTAAAGGCAGAGAGGAAAATGGGTCCCAGGGGACATATTATCAGAATCAGACTCCAGATGGACAATTTATGTGATTTAGTTTAAGTTTAAATATAGAGTTGTTTTATTCCAAAAGCTTAGGAGAAGAGGAAAGTTTTTTTTTTTTAGGGGGGGATGGGTGGATGGGTTGGATAGCTTTATTCATATAAGGAGTCTTCTCTGTTTTCAAAATTTCAGTGTGGATAACTATTGGATTATTGAAAAGGATTTCTTATTTACAGGATTTTTTAAACAAGATTTCTCTCAACTAATGTCCTGACTTTCACAAACAAGGTGCTTTTCAGGTATCTATGTCATGTTCACACAAATGCTTTCAAATACACTAGAAAGGATCAGATTTTATGTGTGTGTGTAAGTATATATACGTACACATATATAATCTATTATCTATTATATAATATATATGTCTATATATAAATGAGACATTACATATTTCAGGTCCACTAACATCCCTTTTTACCAACCAGAAAATTTAAATGTACTTCAGTTATGATGGTTTCTGTAGCCATCAAAAGAAAGTGCCTTTGCCTAACACTAAGTTAAGCCTAGACACATTGACTCCAGACAGACAGCAATTATATGGGGATAGTGTATCGAGATTGCCTGCAATTTAGATAAAGCAAGTGGGCAGGCAGAGGTGGGGGTGGGGGGGTGGGCGGTGGGGGTGGTGTACACACACATACACCACACATGAGTACATACACATATACACTTGTCGTGAAGTGCTGTAGTAACACAGGCACCCACCACCAAATGAGCACAACAACTTCCTTCAGGTTTTCTTTGGAAAATCAGTATTGGTTTAAAAAAAAAAAAAGTGAAGAAGAGAAATCGTTTTCCACTTTAGGAAACATTTGCGGCCAACTTCCCAAGGGACCTGTGTGGTCAGGCCACAGCATTGACATCACTGTAGTATTTTAAATATTTAAAGCAATTTCTGCTCCAGGACTATTACCACGAAGGGAAATGTGTAGGGGAAAATTGCTTTGCTCTGTTTTGTTTGTTCCTAGTGACTTAAAAATACTTGGGGAAAAGAACTCGAAAGGTATGATCTTTGAGTAGATTAGGATTTATCTGTCCCTGCTTTGCTCCTTGTAACCAATTCCACCCACCGAGGCCATTTGCCTTACATCAGCTAGTGTTGACACAGATCGATAGGGGGAACCTTCAACTGTTGTAAACATACAATAAAATGTATAAATGGGGCCTTTCTCCCATGGCTGGTATGGAGGCCATTGGCAGGAGGAGACTCTCATCTGATAAACTGGGGCTGGGAGTCACTCCTGGCTTTGCTTTGTCTTCGGATGTCAAAGAGTTACAAATAAAAACAATGCTTTACGAAGTGAACCATGGTGCACAGCCCTGTGGTGCACACGGCCACATCAGAGACACATGAGAACCCTCTAGAAAGCTCAGGGGGGCTGTTTAGCTGGTCACTCTTGGGGCCTCGAACTCTCAGCCTGGGTGCTACCTGACCCTATGCTCTTCTAGCTCAAGGCTAGCACCCTACCACTTTGAGACACAGGCCCTACTTCTGGGTTTTGAATGGTTCTTTGGAGACAAGAGTCTCATAGGGACTTTTCTGCCCAGGCTGGCTTTGAACCATGAGCCTTAGATCTCAGCCTCCTGAGTAGCTAGGATGACAGATGAGAGCCACTGGCTCCTGGCTTAGCTTTGCCATCTTCATAGGATGTATGTATTTATAGTTATATGGGTGGCATATAGAATGAAGATGTGGATACTGTGTGTAGATACTCTGTGGGTAGGGGATACAGAGGTCTTGATACAGAAGGTCTCCTGTTCCTCTCCTGAAGTCCCTCAAGTTGATACAAGTACAAAGGGGAAGAAGCATCTGTACTGGGAATTAGCAATTTACAACCTTCAAATTCTGCATTTAGGTAGGTCCTGGATGATTTGGGGCCAGATTGTACTTTCTGCAGCATTTCTGTAACTTGTCTGATAATCTGGTAATGCTGGTTTTGTTGTTGCTAGTTGTTATAACAATAGCCAAGGGCTGGGAAGGTGGCTCAGTGGTAGAGTGCTTGCCTTGCATGCATGAGGCTCTGGGTTCGATTCCTCAGCACCACATAAGCAAAAAGAAAAAAGCCGGAAGTGGCGCTGTGGCTCAAGTGGTAGAGCGCTAGCCTTGAGCTGAAGAGCTGAGGGACAGTGCCCAGGCCCAGAGTTCAGGCCCCACGACCGGACTAAAAACCAAAAACCAAAAAAAACAATAGCCAAGATTCAGTTCATGAACTCAAACAAAAACAAAGACACACACACACACACACACACACACACACACACACACACACACACACAGAGGTTTCTATTTCCAACCACAGATTCAAATCCAACAAGTTGGACTCCATAGAAATTTCTACAGTGAGCCTTCTAGACAGATATTTTTCACTCAAATCACAGGGATGGGAAGGCAATATCCAACTCAACCTGAGTAAGGCCATTCTAGGTGTAACAGGTAAATAGTCCCATTTGAACCATTTCTTTTGTTGTTGGTGGTGGTGTTTTTAAAATCATACTGCTTGGCTGCATTCCCTGCATTCTGTCTCAAAGCAATTTTGTGACTAGGAATAAGCAAAAACACAAATGATTTTTTTTAATGTGTGTGTGCACACGGGCCTGTGCATCGTGCTCTGAGACTTTGTGTTCAAAGCGAGTGTTCTACCACCTGAACTAGAGCCACACCTTTGTCTTCTTGGCGGTTAATTGGAAAAAATGTCTCACAGACTTTCCTGCTTGGGCTGGCTTTGAACCTTGATCCTCAGAGCTGGGCTTTCCTGATTAACTAGGATTACAGGCAGAGCCCCCCCCCAGCTCTAATAGAATCATTTTTATCAACCAGAAGGAATGTGGAATGTTTATCTTTTCATCTTCATTCTACAAGGCAAATGTGGATATGCCAGTTTCTAGCACTGGTTTCCTCTTCAAACCATGATTTCCGCCACGATTTAGAAAACTCTTTCCCATGTCAATCAAGCCAGAGTTCTTCCTTCCAAACCACTCTTCTCAGGCTGTGCATACGAGCTTGACAATAAAAATCTCTTGGACATATGTTGTGTGAGATGGACGCACTTTCCACGTGTCATATCACAAGTTATGATTGGGTCACCAATTATGACATCACTGGAGGATGTGTCTCCCCACATAACAACTAATTAAAGGTTTAGACTAGCAGACGTGGATATGCTCACGGGGTAAGACCACATAGCTAGGATCTGATTTGGATTTCTCTATTCCCCCCTGACCTTCCAAGGTTGTCCGATATGAATCATACTGGAAAGGTACATTTCTGAATGTTCTTCTCTTTGTCAGACTTACTCATCAAATATATTTTCCCCACAGGAATAGTCCTGGGCCATCTCAGTGGATAATTAACATGCAGGGTGCTGAGACTGTGTTCACATGATGAAAAGTGTTTTGGAAAGGAATAAATGAGTACATTACTAATGAGCGATTTTTTTCCCTTTCCAAAAAGGCACTGAATTATGCTACCCAGACAGCCCACTGTCCGATAATACATTGATAAATGAAGGAATAGACAGCCCCATTAAGAAAATCAGAACACCATTTGCAATTCTCAAAGTCAGTGTGTTCAGATTCAACAAGCAAGGAACTTTCTCTCAACATTAGCCAGAGGTAAGGGGGTCCACCACACTGTCTAGCAGCTGTGTGAACCCCTGGAGATAGAAAAACAAAAAGCACACGTCTGCCTTTGAAAGCCTTACTCCACGGAGGTGTGTGCAAACTAAATGGAGTAGGACCTGTGGCAATGCTATATTTCACTTTGCCAGTGTGGGTGTATATCCCGCAAGACACAAGGTTGCTTGAGTGATGTTGACTGGGCTACCCAGAATCCATGCTGACATTTCCTATTTTGTTTTTAGTTCATATTACAAGGAAATACTAGTTGCAAACCATGAAATTGATATCCCTGATGGAGAGGACCCACAGTTGACAAAACTGATTTTACTTGTTAGGATAGATACAGCAACTGGATGAATGAACTTTCCCGGAAAGGTACATTCCTAAGCTCAATGGACCAAAGACCAGCTAAAGTCTTTAGATGAAACTTAGATGGAATAATTGAAAGACTATGTAGTCGACAAAAACCATGCCACCATTGGAGCTGCCAAGATGCCAAGTTGGATGAAGAACTCCTGAAGGAATATGAAAAGGGGGATGGCTGGTCTACTAATTTAGTCAGACTTTAGAACTGGATTCTCAAACTAAAATGGCAACTGGTGTCATTGCGGGTGCTAAGTATGCATGTGGGAAAAAGAAAAGTAAACGAGCTATTTATGATAAATGGATATAAAGTTGCGTCTCAGGTTTTATACCCACCAGCTCTATGCCTGGGCGCGCCTTGTCTAACAGATTGCAGCCCTGATATTTTGTAGAGTTGGGCAATGCTATTGGACTCACCAGACTATGATAGAACTTTCTAATACGAGCGCTTATAGAGCACATTTACAGGGGCTGCTGGGTAGTGAGTGTGTTCCACAAACACATCAAGAAATCGCACCTTGTGAGTCAGATATGGGTCGTGCTTCCAGGCAGCTGTTGGCTTTGGCTCCACATCTGGCATGAGCATTCCCTCCCACCGACTCCTTCCTCAGCCTGGGCCATGCCTCCTTCCACCCAAATGGTAGACTAGTGGGTGTCGTCAGGATGACTCTGCTGCTGTGGCCTCGTGAGCCCTGTGGAGGTGACCGCCAGGCCAGAGAGCTCTCACCCATGGGACAGAGGGCAGATAAACAAAGGCTCAAGTCAGCTTGAACCCCTGGGGTTATCAGGAAGAATCCCTTTTCAAACTCCTGAGTAATGTTCCCAGCTATGCCTCCAGGGACACAGAGGAGGAAAGCAGGGAAAACTAGAGGAGGTGCCCCCTTTGGGGTGGCTGCCCAGTGCTGGGGCCCCAAGAAATCCCTGGAGAATTCAGAGCCTGGAATCTCTGGAGCTTTTGATGCCTTGACTCCGGGCTCCATTATTTAGATGATTGTCAAAGAGGATCACCGGCTTTTTCTTGCTGCCGCTCCCAATCTGTTTCCTGTTCTTCATTTACAAAGTTAGAACATGTATGGTGTTCTTCTGCTCTACAGCTGTGTTTTGTCCTTTTTTTTTTGCCCCCAGGACAATTGAAAAATAAAACTTAAATATACTTAAGTTGTACTACATGGCTTTTCTTTTTTGCCAGTGGATGGGTTTGGACTTAGGGCCTGGCACTGTTCCTTAGCTTTATCGCTCAAGGTTGGTACTCTACCACTTGAGTCACAGATCTCCGTCTGCCCGTTTTTGGTAGTTGATAGGAGATAAGGATGTCACAGACATTCCTTCCCAGGCTGGCTTTGAACCATGACCCTTAATTCTCAGTCCCCCGAATAGCTAGAATGATAGACATTAGCCACTAGCATCTAGCAAGAACATGGTGTTTCGAGATATGGACACTTGTAAAGTGATGGCCACAATCAAGTGCATTCGCATATCCACCACCATAGGAGGTTACTTATTTGGGGGAATAGTGAGGAGGCTTAAAATCAACTAGCCCTGGGGAGGCTGAGGCAGGAGGATTGCAAACAAGTACACAGCTAGCCTAGGCTATATAGCAAGATACTGTCTTTGAAACAAACAAACAAAACAAAACCAAAATCAATAAAGAAAATATCAACTCTCTTAGCAAATTCCAGTGGCACAATTCAATATTATGAACTACGGCCACGGCTCTGTACCTTGGATCTCTTGAAGCTGTTGGTCTTAGAAGCGACGTTTTGGCCTGGGTGCAGTGACTCAAATCTGCTACTTGAGAGGCAGAGACCAAGAGAATTGCAGAGAATTTGAGGCAGACCCAGGCCAAAAGTTAGTACGACCTCATCTTAACAAATAAGCCAAACATAGTAGTTCAGCTACACAGGAGGGATATGGAGGGGGTGGGGGGAGTTGGTACAGTCTGTGGCTAGTCCTGGGAAAACCCATTAAGCTATCTGAACAAAATCAGCGAAGCTAAAAGGCAGGGAGCAAGGGTGAAGTGATAGAGGGTCTGCCTAGACAGTAAAAAGGTCCTGAGTTCAAACTCCCATGGGAAAAAAAAGAAGTGAACTCTTGTATCTTTAACCCTACATCAACCTCTTTACCTAAACATAAGCTGCTGGTTGATAGCCACTGTAGAGTTCTCTGCTTTTGTGCATTCAACTTAAAGATTGCGCATAAGAGACATCATGCGGTATTTGTCTCCTTGTGCCTAGCTTATTGTATTTTGTATCCTCCTTCTTTTTAAGGCTGAATAATATTCCCTGGTACGTATCTATAGTTATGTCTAACTGGACAGTTTCTTATTGAACCTTAAAGGATAATTGATAGTATAATTGCTTTGATTTTTTTCATACTAGGGCTTGAACTCAGAGGCCTTGCTTGGCTTTCTTGCTCATGATTGGACCTCTACCTCTTGGGACATGTTTCTAACTCATCATTTTGATGGTGATTTTGGAGATGGAGTCTCAAGCCTTTTTCTGCCCAGGTTGGTTTTGAACTGCAGTCCTCTGAAGCTTACTCTCCTGAGGAGCTAGGATTCTAGGTGAAAACCACCGGTGTCTGGATTTCCATTAGATTTTTGGTTCTGCCATGAGAAGAAAGAAGTAGGGGTATAGAATTAATCCTTGTTCTCTTTCACCTCACCCCTCAACTCTCAGGACCAGAGGCACCCACAGAAGTAATATTACTGCCCTTTTTTGGCTCCTACCTCTTCAGCCTCATCAACTGAGCCCCAGATTCACGGAGAAAATGCAAATGCAGTAGTCTGAAGAAGGGTTGCTGTGGACCTGGGTAATGAAGATAGAGAAGGCCGTGGTAAGATTGCAGTGATGTCATCTCACAGACTGACCAAGATCTGAACACACAATTTCATTTCAGCATCTCAGACGAATGAAGCCAAGAGCTATCAAATACTCTGTATCCAGCAGAGCTGCGGGTAAGCAGAATTGAACCTCGCCGCCATTGTCACCATCATGCCCATTTGGTGATTGCAGGTCTTCAGCCAATTGAGTGAGGGCTGGCTGTGCTGGTTTCATGCTGAGAGACCCCAGGGAAGGGTAGCTGGTGGTCACTCCATGGTGTGCTCAGGAATTGGTGGCTTCTAGTCACCAGCTGATGAGGGCTGAGCGAGAAATCAATATCCTGGTCTTGGTTGGGTATCCATGCATGCCCTGGTGGTCCAACCATGCAGGCTTCACTCCGGGCCCCCGGGGTCTCCTGCCTTCTTCCTGAGAGTTCACTGCACCTAGGCCCTTTGTGCTCCAGGCTGGGCCCCCCCCTCCCTGCCTCTGCCCAGTAATGTTTGGTGAAGTCATTCTGAAGACTTCACAGGTTTAGGAAAGTTCACAGATCACAGAAGGAAGAGAATGGAAGAGGAAAAGAGTCAGAGAGAAGACTCTCTCATTTCTGACAGTAAAAATCCTTTCCCTATTCCCCCATCACAAATGAGCAAATGTCAAGTCGAGCAATGATTGTCTCCTAGTTATGGGTTATGGGTCTTGGGGTACAATAAGAGTAAGAATTTGTTTTTATGGGCATTAAATACATTCTCAGATCGAAACCACCAATTTAGTAACTCATGTTTAAGACTTGATCCTGTTCACAGATGGAGAGGCCTCCCTTTCATATGTGCTCTTAACTCCATAAGCAGAACTGCTGGTATACCATCAAAGAAGAACGAGACTTACTAAGGAATGTTCTGGAAACTACAATCATTTTCCTATCATCAAGATAGAGAAGCAACAAACTTCGTGAGGACAAATTCTAGCCAACTGACATACACAAGGTAGGTCTCTCACACAAGAAAGACTTTGCTTTTTGAGAGACAATGGAATACTCTTAGGGAAATTTTCTCTTGGTCAGAAATATTAACCTATCATGTCTTAAGATATGTACTTCACAAATAATATCAAACTAATATATACTATGCTAATATTACCAGTAGAAAAAATATTTGAAAAATATAGTGAGACAAAAAGAACACAACTAAGGAAAATCATTTATATACATTATTTATTGACTTATTTGAAATGATAAGTGTAGGACCCAGGGCTTTAGGCCCAAGCTAAGCAAGTGTTTTTCCCATTTTTCCATTGGGCTACATTTTTGTTTGTTTATTTGTTTTGTGTGCTGGTTCTGGGGCTTGAACTCAGGGCCTGAGCTTTCCCTGAGCTTCTTTGGCTCAAGGCTAACACTTTACCACTTGAGCCACAGAGCCACTTTCTGGTTAATCTGAGTAGTTTGAGATAAGAGAGTCTCGTGGACTTCCCTGACCAGGCTGGCTTTAAACCACAATCTCCAGATCTCAGCCTCCTGAGTAGCTAGGATTACAGGCATGAACCACCAGCATCTGGCCACGGGGGTACATCTTAAGCACTTAAGGAAATCTTTTAATATTCTAGGGAACATGTATAAAAATTGCCATCCATATCTTTTAAAGAAATGTTGAGCCATATCCAAACACAATGATGCCATCTATTTTTGAACTTAAAGCACACATATTTTTCCATGTCAATGTACTTATAAAAATTAAAGGTGAATACCTTTAAGTGTTTTGTTTTATGGCTGATTGTATTTTACTTAGCTATGACTCCCTTTTGAACTTCCTGTTATTATAACAGTTTCATAATTATCCATTTTCATAATTTGGTTGTTATAAGACCCAGGAATTCCTTGTGGAGGTGAAATTTGTAATATATCTAAATTGTTTTCTAGGAAGGTTCATGAGGTTAGTTTACTAAGACTACAGGTTTGATTCTGTGGCTTGTGTTGTCTTAAAAAGTCAGCTGATACCACTCAGAAACACCTGATTATTTCAGTCAACTCTAAAGAAACAACTGGTCAACCCGAGACAAGGTACTATCTGGTTTTTCCTCTTACATGGAAAGACATGTCAAATTCTTAGGATAACTCACAATCTCTTAGGACCTTCATGACACAGAATGAGCTGACAGAAAAGCCAGATCAACAGCCATTATTCAGATGCCCCGTGAGAAAAAAAAAAGAACAAAAACACCAACAACTTCCTTCCATTAGTTTTCTTAGTTAAGCTTCTTTACTAATCTCTCAGTAAAGGCCAGTTAAGCACTAAATTAATAAGACCCTGTGCTACTTCTGTTGATGTCATTAGATGCATTAGTGGATACTGAAAGCCATTGCTTACAGTAGATGAGCAATGAGCAAATTTAGTGAACGACATTGAAAATAAAATTGTATTTCAGGATCTTTACAGAATCATTTGTTAGCAAGAGCAAGCTGATGGGACTCTTATTATAACTACTGGTCATTATTATTAATTCAGCCAAATTATCTTCTCAATATGCTGATTTTTCAGAGCTATCTGGGCCATAATTTTTGAGGTAGATATTTTTTTACAAGATAAAGAAAATAGTGAATGGGAATTAGAAAAGGTGCAGTGAAATAGTTATTACAATGCATGACTGTGTAAGAATGTGTATGGCTACTCAAAGAAAAGGCTTTGCATAGACATCAACTGATCAGAAGTGAAACTAATATGTACAGAACTGTTTATATTCACATTAAGGCAGAAAAACAAACAAAACAGTGCCAGCTGCTTAATTTGTAGCCATCATTATTTTCCCATTAGCACCTGTTGAATTAGAGATATTAGCACGAGTTGATTTTGAGCGTGGGTCATATGAGGGATGTGTTCTTCAGAGAGACTGTGCATTATAGTATCATATTAACAGATCATCACGATGTACATAAAATATCAAAAGCTTGTCCTCACTAGACATCTTCAGTAGGTAACAAATCAGCTCTGAGGAATTGAGAACAACATTAGAATGAGTGCTTGAAGCTAGACAGGAGGGTGCTGTGATGAAGCCACCCAGTGGCGACTTACCACATTCTGACTTCTGAACCCTGGATCTGGAATCCTGGATCAGAATCCTGGGACTGTGACCATCCTGACTGTTTCCAGAAGCACGCCCATGTGTGACTTCCAGGCCCCATAGACTAAGACAAAGAGAAAGCCCTTGATTAACAAGGTCTTCATTACCCCTTTTTAAAGTGCAAAAACTTGGGGTGGGGGTGGGGGACTTAGCCTGGTCTTCTGACTTTAAAGAAAGTTTATGGGAGCCGCTGGTTATTGGAATCCGTGCTGAAGCTGATGCGACAGGAAGAAGAAATGAGGACTGGGCAAGGGAGCACAAGTGTCAAACAAGTTCTATTTATCACTAACCATGGACTGGTCTGTGTTTATTACCCTAGCATGGTGAGCAGGCAGAGGTAGGGGAAGGGTGGTCTGAGGCCAGACCTAGGCCTAAACCTGAGACCCTCCTAGAAGAAAACTAAAGTGTAACGCTCTGGTGGCTCAAGTCTAGAATACCTGCTTACCTACCGAGAGGCCTTCAGTTCATACCTCAGTACCTCCAGAAAATATAAATGAGAAAAACCCTAAAAACTAGGAAGGAGAAGTCCAAAGATCCCACACATAAAGAAATAATAAGAAAACAGAAATGCTAATGATCCCACTTTGGTCCTGACACATTATAGGCATGCATTGAATTATCATGTTGTATTCTCCAGGTGTGCACTGACAATAAACATTAACATTAAAAAGATAAATAAAACACAGGTCTCTTGGTCAGTGCCAAAGTCTCCAATTTAACAGATTTGAGCCGGTCTGACAATGTTCATTTCTAGCATGTACTCCAGGGGTGCTCAAGACTCTGGTCCTGAGTTGGCAATTTAAAGTTCATTTTATTCTGTTTGTCTTTCATGTGCTTTATTTCATTCACATGCAGGAGTAGCAGTCTGCTGGTTTTAAGATTAAGCAGATTGAAAGGAAGGCAGAAATGACGGCTGCTCGTCCATAGCACCGGTCTTTCCAGTCAAGTTATAACTCCTGAGCTATATCACTCCTGATAAGTGAGCCATTTCTCTGAATGCCTCACTTGGGAAAATGTTACGTGGGCGGATAAAGCATTGTCAAATGGCAGGGGAGTTTCTGTTTAAGTATCAGTGGATGGGTATGGGACAGGTACGTCATAACTTACTGAAGGAAGGCTGTAATAGGATCAATTATAGCCTTTCACATCTGCTCGTTTTTTGTTCCTTGGCCTTCACTCCTGCCATTATCAATAACATCTTCATTTTGAGAAGGGAAATTCAGGAAAGACCATTTTCTTCACATTGCCTTTTCTCCTTATCTGTCATATGACATGTTTTACTTTCCTCTCAGCTCCTGATGGGATCATGTTATGTTCAGGAAGCTTTTTTTTTTTTCAGTTGGTCGTGGGGCCTGAACTCTGGGCCTGGGCGCTGTCTCTCAGCTCTTTGGCTCAAGGTTAACGCTCTACCACTTGAGCCACAGCGCCACTTCCGGCTTTTTGTGCTTATGTGGTGCTGAGGAATCAAACTCAAGGCCTCATGCATGTGAGGCAAGCGCTCTACCACTGAGCCACCTTCCCAGCCCCTTCAGGAAGCTTTTAAGGCAAGGGAGAACGGCTATCGCTCACTTTCCTCGCCGGATGGAAGGAGCCAGACTCAGAGTAGGGTGCTCCTCAGACCGCTTAATCCATAAATGGTGGAGTCAGGCTGAACCCAAATCTCTGCGGTCCCAGGGATTATGTGGTCCTTACCGAACGAGGGTGCCAAAGAAAACAAAAGGTTTCCATGAAAGGGGCACCTGTCTCTTTGCTACTAACCTGGCCCAATAATAAGCAGTAATCAGCTGTCAGGGCTGTAAGAAATCCCCCAAGGACCCTTCGAACTACAATCAAGAGCTTTAGACACCTGTGGGTCCCCCTCTCCCCCCTCCCCTGCGCACTCAAGAAGCCAGCACACCTGTTGGCCACCATCTTTCCACAGCCAGATCTAGGCAGAAAAATCAGAACTGAGAGCAAGAGAGAAGCCACGCTAGGGTCACGCCAGACACGTGACTCTCCTTTTCCCCTTTTGCGTGTTGGTGATCTGATGTTTCCCTTTGTCTCTCTATCTCTCTGCCTCTTGATGTGACCTCTACTAAGTTTTAGGAGGCTGGACTACTTGCTCCACGGGGGAAAGCTTACAGACAGGAGTGTGGCCTGCTGTATTAGAATTCACACGTGGTTTAGCCCCACACGCACTGATGGTGAGCCTGGCACATAGAAGGGAACAGAATGCACATTTACAGAAGGAATATATACTCTCCTGAAGGCAAAACTGAGTTATCAGTTATTTTCCAATTGACAATTTAAAAAAAATCATTTTCCTAATTTTTCAGTGAACACTATGCTATATATAGCAGATTGCTGGTGAAGAAAGCTGATGCACTGATCTATCTCTCTATCTATCTGTCTGTCTGTCTATCTATCTATCTATCTATCTATCTATCTATCTATCTATCTATCTATCTATCTATCTGTAAAGAACACAGAATACTCGAGGAGCCAGGCACTAATTGGACTCACTAATTTTGTCTCACACCTATAATCCTAGCTACTCTGGAGGCTGAGATCTAAGGATTGTAATTCAAAGCCAGCCTGGACAGAAAAATCCATGAGACTTTTATTTTGAATTAATCAGCAAAAAGCCAGAAGTAGAGGTGTGGTTTCAACGGTAAGGCACCAGCCTTGAAAGAAAACGGCAATCAAGAGTGCAAAACCCCGAGTTGAAGCCACAGCACTGACACAAAAACAAAAACAAATAAAGAAACAGCAACAACAACCAAAAAAAAACCCAAATGACCCCCAGACATGTGATAGCATGAGATCCAATGCAAAAAGTTCTTTTCATTTCTAGGCCACGTCTTGGACAGAATCACAATGTATGCTGACTTCACACAGAATTCATTGTCTTTCCTCAACTCCTGCTTTACTTAGCTCTCTCCTTGGCTCCATTTGGTCCTGGGGTTAATGTTCTCTTCCCCTTGGCATAATTCTAATCCTGCATAGGGACACCAGCAGTGGTAGAGAACTATGGCAGTGGTCTACCCCTGTCAATAAATTAAAGCTATAATTCTAAGCTTTGAAAACCTGGGATGCAGTGATCAATAGGTTTCCCATTTTACCCATGTAGCATCCATCCTTCTGAAAACATCTGGACTTGTAGCTTCCCTCCCTTCTCCTAAAATGGGAGGTGGAAGAGAGAGAGAGAGAGAGAGAGAGAGAGAGAGAGAGAGAGGTGTCTAAGCCCAATTAACATTGTCCCTAAATGGAGGTGAGAATATCCAAGGCCAAAAAATGTTGAGTGCAGTCTCTTCAGGGTCTAGATAGTTAGTAATTGTGGGTGGTTTTTAATTCTCAATTTTCAAAAGAAATTTGTCTCGTCTCAAATGAGCAGTGTTGAAGAACATGCTCATTAACCCAGTTGTGTTTGGTTAAGAGGAAATATTACAGAATTTTTTTTCCTTAAGTAAAATCACAGTCTTTGGAAATGACTGAGTCTCAGCAGCATCTGAAAGCACTTTTTTTTGGCATTAATGAGAAGTTTGGCCCTTCATGCAAGGTTAATTTAGTTGGGATGAAATCATAGTTGGTTCAACTTCCTATCATACTTTCCAGAAAGCCCCGTAGCCTAAGCAAAGCTCATTTACATTTATTTTTAATCTCCCTATAGTCAGTTCTGAAATTCCAGTGGTTATGTTCAGAGATAACGTACCAGAGGAGTCATTTTGCTCAGAAACATCTTAATTTTCCATGACATTTTTTTGAGTCTCCAAGTCGGGGCTATGGAGACTTTTCTATTCTGACTTGTTCATTCTACTGAGTAAATCTGATGTTTAAGACATCAAATTCAAAAGCTTTATCCGTAGAGTTCCTCTAACCAGCCAAGGAAGGAGCCTTCTTTCATTAGTTTTTGTATAGACTTTTATTAGTAATAACCCCAGGAAAAGCAGGTTAAGCCTATTCCAGGCAACGTTGCCAACAGCGAAATAGTAATTGTAGATTTTGTTGCTATTGTGCAGACTTTTAATTTCCACGTTGAAGTTTTATAATCTACGATGATAAATGTGTGTGGGGTACTGAGTTAGAAATGATTTTTGTTGTTGTTGTTTCTGGTCATGGGGACTGAACTCAGGGCCTGGGTGCTGTTCTTGAGCTCTTTTCACTCAAGGCTAGTGCTCTACCAATCTGACCCATAGCGCCACTTCTGGTTTCTGGATGGTTCATTGGAGATAAGAATCTCACAGATTATTCTGCTCTGGCTGACTCTGAACCGCAATCCTCAGATTCCCACCACAAGCAAACTGAGAGATTTACTCAGATTCACTTGTTGGAGTTAAGAAGTATCATGGGAAGCTGGTGGATGGGTGTTTAGGGCTCAGTCTCTTATTCATCGTGTGATTAATTTTTCACTGAAAAGGAAAAGGGGGGAAGATTATAGGGTCTTCCTGCTTGTTAAGTAAAGGTTAAAATCAGTGAAGGGTTTAGCATGGTGCCTGGCTCGTGGTAAGGCTGGATAAATCGAAGCAATCATGATGACAGTTCTGTTGGCAAAGTGTCTGGGATAGCCTTGACTGGATTCACCTGGGTTTATTCTAATTTGGGTGCTGTGCAACATGGTGGCCCATTAGACCCATCCATTAAGTATAGCACTTGCATGGGGCTGGCTGATTCACAGTACTGGGTCACTGGGTGAAATACATTTTCCACTTGGAAAGTCAAGTTCTCCATGGAATTCTAAACAGTGGGGCTGGGGAGGAGAAAAAGGGGGTTTAGAAAACAAGATCTCACAAGCAACAAAGTGCCCGAGAGAAGCGGAGGCCAGAACTGGAACTCAAGATGAGTGCTTTCATTCCCTAGGTATTTAATTCCAGCCCATGTGTGCTAGAACGCTGGTGGAGATCTGTGGAGGGCAGCTTGAAGCGTCAGCCTCGAGTTGCATCTTCCTGGAATTCATTCGGTTAGACTGTACGTTACAGGTAGTTATATCATTGGCATTCTTCCCTGCATATGCCATCCTTTAGTTAATATGTTTGTGTATCTATGCATTTGACCCTATACATTTACACCCACATGTATATCTATGTATCCATTTATAAATTAGATCTAACTTCCACATATGAAAGAAAACATGCATTGGAGAAGTGATAACCAGGGAAGGGGGCCGTGGGGTGGGTGGATGAATAAAGAGAGGAAGGAGAGGCGATTGCAGTCATAATGTTCAATGTGCATATGTCAACATGGGTCTAGGATAATTGAGGGGAGGGGTGGGGTTGGGAGAGAAGGATGACACTGATCAGGATACAGTATGCCCATCAACTGACACGTTGAATTGAAACCCCTGTGTATTTAAAGAGAGTAATAACTTTTTTTAAAAAAAAAAAGAGTTATTCTCTACAGAGCTCTCATTTCTCCTATAGAGCTAGAAAGGGTTTGGGGTATTTCATTTTTGACGTTCCATTTAATGGCTGAAAGCTGAGATGTACGCAGCGGTGGGCTGTGATTGGTTGGCCCCCTGGTTTTGGGGCCAGTGATTGGAACAACAGTTAATGACGGTTGTGTGGGCCAAAACTTCTCTCCTCAATGCTGGGATGTGTGAGGTAGAAGAAGGGGTTGCGGTTCCTTTAGGTCCTTCGAGTTCCCAATAACCTGAAATCCTCCCATTAGGCTCCACCTCTTATCGCTTTTACCTTCTCCCAGGAGCACTTTGGGCTAGGGACGAAGCCCTTCACACTTGGAGTTTTCGGGGGGGGGGGGGAACAAAGTGCTCTCCAAAAACACTTTGTCTAAACCATAGCAAGAAGCAGTCTGTTCAGTGATGTCATCTGAAGCCCCGGGGCAGGCCAGCAGAGGTGGTTAGCTGGTTTCCTGGCCGAGGTTGGATGATTGGGGTGAGAATCTGCCAGGCTCCACAGGGGGAAGGGTTCACCTCCCACGAGTGGGTTCCATCCTCCCCTCAGCCTGCAGTCCCATCCTGTTAGGAGAATGGAACTGCCTTCCTATGCGGATGCCTTCATGCAGGCTCTTGGTTTTATGGGGTCCTTACCTGAGTAGAAGAAATCTATCTCTACTCTGATCACTTTCTTCCTACCGGCCCAATGCCCCTCCCATGTGACAATTTGATCTTCAGGCCTGCAGTAACCATGAACAGACACTGGGCCTCGGGTCTGTGAGGGTAGTTTCCATGGTCGAGGACTTGCCTACTATACACACAGCCTGTGTTCATTCCTCACTACTCCAAACCATCAAAATTCCTGGCCTGCTTCTTATACCCAAGCTCCCAATTCCTTGCTGTCTTCCCCCAGCCTCCCCTCCCACTCCCTCGTGCCCCAGCCTCGCCCCTCTCAATTTTCTCTAGGGAATAAGGGTGAGGATTTGTGAAACTCTGGTCTTGGTGCTGATCTTCTGCTACTTCCTGTCCCTATTTTCTTGACTGTGACTGCTTACTTAGGGATAGCTTTGACCTTAGTCTCTCAGTCTACACTCTCTCAGACCATGCCCATCCGCTGGGTCTCCATCGATGATAAACAGTCATAAATCTCTGCATCCAGAGGAATGGTGAGGTTGTGTCATCTTCTAGTGTTGACTACGTGGATTTCCATCTCAAGTGTTTGGTGGTTCTATGGATTAGGGATATCTGTTTTTCTCTACTTAGCTTTTCTTTTGGGGAGGGGGGCTGAAAACGATTATCTGTGGGTGCTATGGCCCCCACGGGTTTAGAGTAGACTTGTAATTCTTGTGTTACAGTCTACAAAAGAAGGCTCAGACAGGTTTGGGAACTTGCCTGAGGCTATAGAACAAAAGGTGGCAGGTGCTAAGATTATCTGTCACAGGCTCTGGTTGAGAGGCACATTCTCTTTTCATGAGTGTAGGTGGCGTCTCAGGTATGAGGAAGTCTGTGAAGGTGGAGAGAGGGCTGTGTGGTCAGGAAACGCAGGCCAGAGGGTCGAGGCTGGGCTAGGGGTGAGTCACCTGGGAGGGGTGGACTTGCTAATGGTGGGGGAGAGGGAGGGAAAGGTCATGAGGAAGTGGAGGCAGACCCTCCACCAGGCTGCAGAGGAGAGTTCAGGGCAGCGTGGGCACGCGGCGCAGCCAGCTCACTGCTCTTGTGGATGTAAAACCCACCGTGAAATGGGATGTCATACCCACTCATGCTCTGTGTGTGTGTGTGTGTGTGTGTGTGTGTGTATCTTGTAGCAAGTTTACTCCTATAAGTTACCCTGGTCGTTTGGACCACCATCTCTAGAAAGTAGGAACTTCACATTTGTGAGAAAAAGCACAGATGTCACATTATTTATTTATTATTGTTTTTTGGGGGGAGGGGCTATAAATAGAAATAGCTTCATGTGGATAGATGGTCCTGATTTAACAATCTACAGCCGTCTTCATCCCCCCCCCCCCCCCAACACACACTTCTCATCCCCCCCAAGGACGTGAAGAATAGCCAACATTCCTCATTTCCCTCTTCCAAGGGGGATTAGTGCCACCTGTCTCGGCTCACATTCATGAGATTCAGCAGGAAAAACGGTCTTAGGAGGGGAAAGCTCTTTTGAATGCAATCTTTGGGGATTATTTCTTTGGTTACTAAACTGCTACCCTTGTATTCAAAGGTGATGAGACATTTTATTTTATTTTATTTCTGGTTGAGAAGACTGGGCTATCCCAGGAAGGTGTCAAGTTTAAAAAGACTGCCTGATGCAAAGAGATGAACAGCAACAAGAAATAGGTGTTGGAAGAGGGCAAACAAGCGATCGATGGCAAGACTGGCTCCCGTTCTCTTCCTACTGTGACACTTGGGGAAAGGATTGGGATCATCACCTTCCAACCCTTTCTTCTATGGAAGGTATTCATCCAGGCCCTCATTTTCATTGGGTCTTTGCCTACTAGCCAGGACAGCCCGATGCCTTCCTTTCTATGTGTGGGAAATCAGGGAGGTTGCACTACCTCTAGTTCCTTAGGGCTATGTTTGAGCTAGGGTCTTGAAACTTGCTCTTGAACTTGATGTCTGTATGGGATCATAGGTGGGGCATTTATTTAACTTTTTTTTTTCTTTGCTATCTACATTTTCTAGAAGGGGAGAGTGCAATGTTCTTGCAGGAGTGTTGGGGAAGATTAATGAGCTAATGATTGGTGAAGTGCTTTGAGATTCTCAGATGAAAGATGCTCTATAATAATTATAATAACACTTTGTTCTTACATAGTGCCTTTCTTCCAGGGAGCTCAAACTGCTTTATAAAAATTATTTCATTAATCCTCACAGCATTTCCTCTGTGTCAGGTAGTAATTATTATCTCCCCTGTTCTCCCTTCAAAGAACCCAGGGAGGTAAAATGACCCACCTAGGATTACAAAGCATGTTACCAGTGCAACCATCCACTGAGTTCAGATCCGATCCATTCCCCCATTGAGTCACACAAGAACCGAATGTTCACTCTTGATTACGGGCCAGATCCCCAAGCTATTGGAAAAGGGAGGACATGATGGGAAATTGAATAAAATGCATTCTCTGCCATGGAGGAGATTGGATTTGCCCACTTGGACCAGTAAGTAAGTAGTTACAGTCCATTGTAGGAGCCAGTGTATCCAAAACAGATACAAAGAAACAAGGAAATTTAGTTTTACCAAAGATGTCAGATGAATGAGCTCTTCCTTGGGTGATGAGTTCATCAGTAGGAAAAACAAGCTAAGGAAAAAAATAATAAATGCACACACACACACACACACACATCTCAAATGGGCAAATACAGGCTCATGATAAACTATCTGGGAGAGAGAAATCTATTTGGGATGGTGAGAGAAGTTGGCTGGAAACATGAAGTTCATGCACAAGGCAATTGACACACATATCAAAAGTTGTTCAAGTAGAGAAAAGAAAGAAAAAAAAAATGAGGTTAGTTGTACAGGAGCCCTCCCAAACCTGAAATGTTACTTTGCTGTGATTTCAGTTACCTGAGGTAGTCTGGAAATAGCAAATGGAAAATTCCAAGAAAGAACTCCAAATTCATAAGCCTGTTTCTCAGTAGTCCAACAAAGTCACACGTCATTCTTGGCTAGCCTACCAGGCACACGGCCTGGTCTCCTTGCCTATGGAATCCACGTTGTATATGCGACCTTTGCTTCCGTGGCTCTGTGGACAGCTAGTGTGTCGCATGCAATGTGACCACAGTACAGTGTCTGTGCTCAAGTTGTCCTGATAATTCAATGATGGCCCCAAAGCACAAGAGGAGTGAAGTTGGAAGTGTGGATTAGACCCCAAAGGAAATATAATGTGATCCGTGAAACATCACTCCAGGAAGCAGCGCAAAGACACTATGAACAATTTTGTGTGAGAGACAACAGAGAAACACATGTGTACTTTAAAAAAAAAACAACCGTATAGTGTGATAATTTTTTTCTATTTTTAGGAGCTATAGTTGATTCTTTCACTGTGTCCAATTTGTAAATTAACCTTTAACACACATATATGTATATAGTATGCATATAAATTATATATGTATATATAAATTAATCTTTATCACATATATGTATATGTGTATATGCATACACATATATGTATATATCTGTATGTGTATGTATGTGTATTTATATACACGTAGACATATACATATATATATATATATATATATGAAAATAACATAATATTCCTAGTATCTGGTAATATTTTGGTTTCAGGAATCCATGAAGGGAGTGAGGGTTATGAATGTATTCCTTAGGGATAAAGAAAACAACTGAGATTTTTACAAAAATCAATCTCTGGTGACTGAGTATCCAAAGTTTTTAATGTGGAAGAGACCAGAGTCCAGAAATCAAGAAAATAATTTTCTCGCTCAAATTCCAAGCCAGTCCATGGATGAATCCCTTTCTCAGTAGCTTTAGAAGGAAGAATTCCTTCTTGTTCAGGGCTAGTGTATCTTCTCATTTCAAGAAGCATACAACTGTTGGAAAAAGAAAGGAACTTCAGTACTGCTTGTTAAGTGATGGCGCAGTGAGTGTTAGCTTGCTCTCCAGCTTTGAAGTCCGGCAGGCCAGACAGTAAGGCCCACATCAGTTCCTTACTATTAATAGAAAGTCAGCTTTTGTTATCGTGCTCGTGAAGTATCTTTTCAAATTAGGTACAAGGGAATGCTCTTCAGTGTGAAAGAGCACTCGTTTTTAATCGCATACGTTTTATTATTCAGTGATCTGATGTATTTACTTGTATTTTTACCCCTGCTTAGTATTTGACATGCATCTGTACATCAGTACAGCAAGGTTGATCATGCAGGTGATCAACTGGGCTTGTGTTGTGCGTATTAAGCTGTGGCATTTGAGTTGGTTGGTGCAAACATGTTTAGGGTTGCTGGTTTTTGTTTTGTTTTAAAGGTTGTGTAGAGTCACATCATGTCAAGTTGTTGTTGTTGTTGTTAACATTGGTATCTAAATAAGATCCTGTCTTACCGTGACCTTTTTTTTTTCCCCCTTGTGTTCCCAGATGGATGCAACCCACCAAACTTGGAGATTTCTGACTCCCCAGACTCATCTGCAAAACGATCGATCCCCAGAAGATGATTCTCTTGTAATAATTTTCTGTGCCGAGTTTTAACCTCTTTTGGCACATTTCTATTATTTCTTTGTCCTTACTGGTGGCTGTACCAGCTCCCAGTTTAATATCATTTGCACATTTCATTAATGTGTGGCTTACTCCCTCTTCGAGATCCTTAATAAAGATGTTAAATTAGATTGTATCTGACATTGACCCCTGGGCACTGCAGCCCTGTTTCCTGCCTGCCATCTATAGAGCTCTTGCAGAATGCACAAGGAGGTTCAGCTTCGACCTGGGATAAATCTTCCATTTTAATTCTCAAGTAGAAGTCAAGCCGTGTGGTTTGGGATAACTTGACATTGCCAGAACCTATACTTGTAGTTTCTAGGAAGTCATATTTTAGCAATTAAGTTCATGTTTTGCCAGAATTACATATTGGATCGCCAGTCTGCTGACAATTACAAGAGATACTGTCTCTGTCCTGCTTAATGTATTTCAGTCAAAGGCTCTTGTGTTTTTTCTTTCTTTCTTTTAACTGAAACTAGGCTTTTTTATTTCAATGCTAGCAATCACCTTTCACCAGCTTTTAAACAGCCTGACTCTTCTGTTCTTCAATGCAGATTTATTAAAGCAACAGTTTTACCCGAAAGCTGATGCAGACAGACGTCGGGGAAATGTACCAGGCACCCCAAAGAGATTGGGGATGGGAAAACAACTTTCTGACTTCAAGAATGTACAACAAGATTGTCTTCTGCATTGGAAACATGAATGTTTCTTTAATAGAGAAGGTTTAAGAATATGTGTATATATATATATATATATATATATATATATATATATATATGATATCCTAGGGAAGGAATGTAATGTTTTCTGAAGAATTTAATCAGAAAAAAAACTAGATATGTATCTGATGAATTCTCATGCAACTAAAAAGGCACCCATTAAAGAGGAAGATATTATTGAAAATAACTTTTGTCTTAGACAAACTGAACATCCTCCAGGTTGATGTGAACATGGATTGAAAAGTTTGGGAGGGGGGACCAAGATGGCGACGGGGCAGTAGGGAAACGCCACAGCTCTCTCCAACCAAAA